>NC_056725.1:1407529588-1407709588 GCF_019279795.1 Protopterus annectens
CACAAATGACATTTATAAAAAACATTTTATACATATGGTTTCAGTTAAACCAGGCTTTTTATCAGCCTGAAATCTTAATTGCAAAAAGGTCTCCCTTTTTAACACAGATTTCTTGTAATCACCCCCCCCCCCCGCAAATTTTTAGGTACCGTTTCTAATTGTAAACATCACATGTTAAAGGGCATTGTTGCCATCTTATTTCTTATACCATAAAGATGTTCTTTAATTCTACTTCTTAGTTTCCTCTTGGTCATGCCTACATAAAAAGAACATCCTGAGCATATGGCAATACAAATAAGCCCTAAAAAGTCAGTTACAATGCCCTTTCACTTCCAATACATGTTCAGGACTGTGCAAAAATATACTAGGACCCACAAAAATGTAGGTACACACATCACAAAACCCACATGGAAACATCCCATTATTTTTGTTAGTTTTCACACTGCATATCTGAGTATCTGTCTCCAAATATTCTTAAATGTACAAAAAGTTATATCTAGGCATTGCTGAAGTAACTCTTGACACAATTGTTAATGGAAAATTTTAATGACTCCCATTTGATTTTTTTACCTCCAAATTCATGGAAAACAGATAATCCTTATCTTGTTTTAGCAAGCAAGTTAGTGGCTAATTTTTTTGCTTTCATGTAGCAGTCCCCAAACTACTCACTCACCAAGACTGTTGGGAAACTTCCACTACCAAATCTAATCCGTACACTACATGCTCATTGTCTCAAGGGAGATTTTCCACATATGAAAGTGACAAAATTGGCCACGGTTATTTGTTGAAGAGAAAACTGTCAAAACTGTCTTGTTGCAATGAATAAAAATAATGTGTACTTTAATAGCTTGCCTTAAGAGCTTTTTTCAAAGTAAGCACTACATGATTTAGGTCAACGCTGACAGAACATTCTAGGCACTGCAGTTCTAGTTCACTGCACAATTTACAAACCAAATAAACATCTAATAATTAATAGCCAAGTACACATTTACCATTCCACTGGAATTCTAAGATCCTTGAACAAAAATGGACCAATTATCACAAAATCAAATAACCATTTTGGATATTCTCTACACTGTGCTGCTGTAACCAAAACATGGACTTCTCTCCCATCAGACTTCACCCAAATATTACTTTTTTCATACAAAATGAAATAAGCTGGATTTACTCATGCAAATCCATCCATCTAGCCATCCTCAATCCCTTTTCCCATTTTGCATATTACTCACGCAAATAGTTCTACATAAAGCTTTTCCTCTACTCAAGTAACATTTAAATTTTCATCTAATCATCATATAGATAGATGCAGTGGATTACAGTTTAAGCCTTATCCCTACTCATGTATCCTTCTAAACGCTCATACTAACCTCAGCACTCCACTTGACCTTCACCTATTAAAACATAACTAATGAGCTCTATTATATGCATAAAACATAACTAATGAGCTCTAGTATATGCATACCTGAAGAACTAATGATCCCTGATCCCTACACACTGGCTGGGATTCAGAAAGGGGCTCATCACTCATGGTAACTGGCCTGTTACAGTTATGTCAATTACTTCAAAAGTAAGAAAATGCAATTCAAAGACTGCTTTGACCACAAATGAGAAAGGCCTCAATATCTGCTCATTAGTATGTCTTCAAGTCGCACTGTAGCAAACTCTAGTGCTGTCAGACCTGATGGCACTAGTGTTTTCACTAGGTTTGTATGCGCATAGCATATATTTTTTCCCCTCTAGTTGAATTTTAGCCTTAGAATGTTGCTATTGTGTATAACATTGTTCCATTCTTTTTATGAAAAAAAAAGGGGGGGTTACTTAAGCAATAACCCACGCCTGGGTGTGGGTAATGCTGGATTTACCCATGGCTGGTGTGGTTTGGTCACGAGGGCAAAGCCCGAGTGACCAAACAGACAACCGTGGGTAAATCCAGCATTAACCCACACCAAGAAGTGGGTTATTGCTATTATACAAGGACATTAAGAAAAAAAAAAAAACAAAAAAAAAAAAACTTACTTTTCTTAAATAATGTCCTTGTACAATGCTGCCTTCCACCACTGGACGGCTCCGCTTTGCCATTGCTGATGTACTGCACATGCATTTAGAACTTGCGTTCCCACGCTTACCCAGTAAATCAGTGCTCGGAAAAGTACGCAATGGAGAAAAGAAGATCTCTGTAGTGCAGTTTTTCTGTAATTTTTTTTTTTTTTTTTTTTTAATATTGGTTTGTGGCAATTTAGGGGTAGGAGAGCTGCAGTCCCTACTCCACACATACAAGGAAGACAGCTTTAAGAAAATACAAGGGAAATCAGATACGTTTAAAATTACCATACCTGATTTTCCTTCTATTTTCTTCATACTGTCTTTCTCGTATGTGCGGAGACGGGACTACAGCTTTATTTTTTTTTTTTTTTTAATAAAAAAAAAATTAAAACTTGGACAATATACCAACGGAAAAAAGTCTGGGCAACTGGACCTTTTCCTTTGGTATATTGTCGGATTTACAACGGGCACTCTGGCCAATCAGCGCACACGTTTTGGAATAGTAATGGCCAGTCATTGTATAATATGCCTTTTTTACTAAGCTTGCTTTTGTCAGGCTATTTCATGCAAAAAGGGCGTGTTCTGAATTTTTGCTGCGATTGGTTTAGGAGTATTTAAGAAGCTTAATGGCAGTTTTTTCATTGATCTGATGAAGTTCCTTTTTATAAGTCAGTGGAACGAAAGCGCTTATCTCTCTGGTTTATTTCCAACTGCTGTGTTGCTTTTTTATGTACTGCATTTGACTGAAGCAGTTGTAATTAAAGCATTTTGGAGTGTGGAAGCCTTTTTTTGCCTTCATAGTGCTGGGTTGGTGTTTTTCCTGTTTGGTGTATGAGCACATACCACCATCCACCAATCAGCAAACAAGAACCCCTCCACACTCTACTGCAGTCCCAGACACACTTGCCCATTCACACACCCATCAACCCTCCCACACACAGACTCTCAATCCCCTACCTAACTCCCCCCGCCCACCAGTGCGACCACCAAGGCAGGCAAACACCCACATATTCATGCACCTTCATTCAAGCCTCTGCAGACAAGAGCACATATGTCCATACACACTAACACATACAGCACCCCCACATTTGCTGAACTTACTACATGACTGTTTCAATAAAAAGTGAATGAGTACCTCATCTTTTGATGGTGTTCACTTTTTCCATCAACAACGAACTTTTACACTGCATAAATCGGAGATGCTGGCATTTCTGAGGGAAAGCAAGTGGCTAATAAATATTAGGTCACTCCCCTGGTTTGTTACTTAATCATGTAACTCTTGAGACGGTCTTCCACGCTATGGTCCACCACCCCAAAATTGTCAGCAGCAGGCCAGTCTAAGAATTGGTAAGGTTCACCACAGGGGTGGTAGTGAATGTTAAAGGATTTCCTTTGCTGTAAGCCTTTCCGAATCTCAGCTGATGTTTCTCACAACACCAAAATACATATTGCACTGCTATTTAAATGGATTACATAATCAATAACACAGTGAAGTAGCTTAACTGGAACATACTCCAATACCTACTACTAGATGATGCTGTCTCTAAATTTAATAAAACTTTCCTAAACATGCCCAAATCAGAGCAAAAAGAGCTAAAACAAACCCAGCTCCACGGCTGTTCAAGAATACAAGGAGCTAATGAAAGCAAGGGACAAGTTTTGGAAAATATGGACACAAAAAAAAAAAAATATTTGAACCTTTTAACCTGTAACAACTTAAAAACAGGTCAAACTACATCAAAACTGACCAAAAATATGTCTACGCCAAACTACAGAGAAAACACCATTCTAATTCTAAGCTTTTCTGAACTTCAATAAGAAAACTACTGAACCTGGCAAAAATTAATCACTCAGCCAACACTAGCTACCTCCCACCAACAAGAAAGCACAGCCACACAATTTAACTCCCTCTTTATGCAAGCAGTTACATCCTTAACTGCAATAAAATATGAATTTTTACCAAACAATTCCAACCCCACCATCTACAGCAGAAAACTGCCCTTTTGTAAAAGCAAAAAAGAAAATCCCTTTTCATTCACACCAGTCCCCAATCCCCACTATTACAAAAAACTCCATAGGTAAAAACAAACTTTCTTAACCCTCGACAATCTACCTCTGGAATGCCTTACAACTGCTGCAGATGTACTAACATACCTTGTGGCAAACCTAATAAATCACTAAAAAAAATCCTTTGTTATAGGTTCATGGGTTCATAGGTGTGTACTAGGCTAATGGCCCTCGAGCCTTTACAAGCCTAGCCCATAGGATTACCCTGGCATCGTGCCACCCGACCTTAGTTCCCAGAGCCTCTGTCAAATAGAGCCACTGGAGTGAGCACCCGGGGTGAATTTTCTATTTCCCATCCACTCAAAAAAGATTTCTCTTGAAGAGGTTCAGTGAGGAGCTCCACTTGACATGTATGGGAAGTCTATTCCATAGCATGGGTAGTCTGCGGGTTATAAACCTGTCCCTCCAGCTTGTTCTGTTTGGGCTAATGAGGTTGAGGTCTCTGGAGCGTGTAGTGCAGAGGGATTGGGATTTCTTTAGATGTAGCATTTCTAACAGAGCTGGTCAGACATGGCTTTGTAAGTTAAGCAGAGATCACCTCTAAGCAGGCAAAATGAGACAGAGAATAGTTGGAGTTTTTTTGAGTCTGTCCATATAGGTCAAGTGTTTAAGGCCTACGATCCTCTTTGTGAGGTATTTTTGCAGCCTCACCAGTTGTTGTAGGTGTCTAATGAGGTACATGCCAAATCGGGCATTGTACTCTATGATTGGCCTATTGAGGGAAGGGTAGAGGGAGACAATGACCTCTTTCTTCCTGGATGCAAAACCCTTAGTAATGAGATGTGCCACACAGAAGGACTTTCTGACTACAGTAGCAATGTGGTGGTCAAAAGAGAGGTTGTTGCCAACCTATGTTCCCAGATCTCTTATGACGCCTTCTGTGTTCAGTGGACTACCATTGATGTGGTAATTCATGGGAAATGGGTTTTTCCCAAAGGGGATGACAACACATTTTTTGGCATTGAGCTTAAGGCCATGGTTCTGACACCAGTCATTGGTCCCAGTGAGGCCTTTCTGTAGGATGTCAACATCACTTGGGGAGTTAATTATGGCTCCCAACTTGCAATCATCTGCAAACTTTTGTCAGCCAAAGTTCCTTTGTGTTGGCCTGGACGTCAGAGAAGTAGATACCAAACAGGAGAGGACCCAGGACCGAACCCTGTGGGACTCCACTTGTGACTGGTCAACAGTCTGACTTGGAGTAAGCTACTTTCACACTGTGGGTTCTATCTGTGAGCCAATTTGCAACCCACTTAGTGGGGGCTGATGCCTAACTTAGCGAGTTTTTCTATGATTCCTGAGTGTGGAATGGTATCAAAGGCCTTGGCCAGATCAAGGTAGGCTGTATGAACCACCTTGCCTTCATCCACAACTCTAGTGACTGACTCAAAGAAGTCAACCAGGTTGCGCAGGCATGATCTACGCTTCACAAAACCAAACTGTGTGGGATGCAGAGTTTGGAGGTTCCCTATATCTTTGTTTATTAGGTCCATGATGATGCGTTCCATAGCTTTGCATATCAGACTTGTCAGGCTAATGGGGCGATAGCTCCCAGGGTCTGTAATCGCTCCTCCTTTGTGGAGAGGGATGACTGCAGCAGTGCGTCATTCGGTAAGGACAAAGCCTGAGGTGAAGCTATGATTGAACAGGGCACACAGGTGAGGTTCCAGTTCACTCTGTAGTTCATGTAGAACACAGCCAGGGATATTGTCAAGTCCTATAGAAGCTGTATTCTTGGCTTTGGACAGTGCTATTTTAACCTGTGCAGGACTAATATTGGGTGCCTGGCAATCTACTGATATTGTGATCAGTCCTTGGGTGGGGGAGAGAGGGGTAAAACTGGCACTGAATCTGTCAGTCAGTATATAGGCAATATCTGTTGGCTCAGTATAGGAGGTGCCATTGTGCAACAGGTCCAAGCAAATCCGGGTACTGCCGTGGAGATTCTTAACATAACTATAGAAGGACTTGTGGTTGTCTTTACTATCTGCTGCAATTCTGTTTTCATAGCTAGCTTTAGAGGATTTGATGAGGAATCTCAACTTTTTGTTGAGGCTGAAAAGAAATTTTTCCAGTCTTGGGACTTCATCTTATTTCTCATCAGTTTCCTCCTTCTGTTGTAGAGTTTGTTTATGGAAGGGGACCACCAGATTGGCTTCTTTTTCTGGAGAAGAATGTGTTGGTTCTATTGGGTATGGCGAGATCCATGCATTTGTGTACGTGTTCGTACAGGGCATTAGTGTATGATTCTGCGGTCATGCAGCTGTTATCCAATTGCATGGGTGCCGTGAAGTTAGCCACCTCTGTTTTTAGGAGCAGGTTTTCATGCTGGTTACCTTTGCGGGGGAGGGATGAGGATTTCCAAGGTGATTAGTTTGTGGTCGGATCTAACCAGGGAGGAGTTGACTATTGGTGCACAGCAATGGTCACCCATGTTAGTAATGACTAGGTCAAGGATATTGCTACCTCTAGTGGGGGTAAGAATGAGCTGGTCCAGGGCATTGGAATTAATGAATTCCAGGAAACGTTGGGCAAGTGTATTGGTACACGAGTAGTTTTCCCAGTTAATGGAGGGGTAGTTGGAAGTTGCCCAGTATGAGAGTGTTCGGGTGGACCCGAATATTCTCCAGGGTGTTTAGGAAAGTGGAGTGCGAGTTTTGGGTCATGGTTGGGGACCTACAGTATGCTACGACCGGAATCGCTGTCTTACCCAATATTAGCTGCACCTGAAGCATCTCTGATGCATCATGTTGGGCTACCAGTCTGGAGGTATGTGCATCCTTGATGAATATACAAATGCCACCACCTTTAGCACTTCAGTCCAAGTTCTGGGACCGAAAGTTATGGAATGAGTTATAGCCCAATAGCACGGGTGCTATCTGCTGCCTTGAACCAGGTCTCTGTTACAACACAAATGTCGATGTTCTCTATTTTAAGGAGTGCTTCGAGCGAGTGCATTTTGAGATTTAGACTTCTAGCGTTGAGCAGCATGACCCTCCGACTGCATTTGTTTGTAGCCGTTACTGTGGTAATTTCGTCTTTTGAACACCACCTAAAAAAGGCACTACAGGGGTGGCAAGAGTCTTGGCCAGTATCCAGAAGCCCAGGGGTGACAGATGCAGGTCATCTCTGGCAAAGCATCTAGGTCTGTCAATCATGTCATCCCAGGCAGACAGATACTGGCTCCCCTTAGAATGACACCAGAAACTTAGCCAATTGTTGAACTCAATCATTTTCTGCTTGTACCGTGGTATCATTCTGGGTTATGGCAGGAGGCTGCTTAGGGCTAGGGTCATACCCACCTGGGCTACATAATCCGAGAGCTCCTCCATGTCTCTTCTCATGTAGTCCAGGGAGGTACGTCTCAGTCATTCACACCCACATGTACAATGACAGAGTCATATTTGAACCTGTTGAGGGACCCGAGTCTGTGCATTATGTGGCGGATCCTGGCACCTGACAGGCAGCCAACTGTTACTTTCTCCTTATTCATCCTAGTGAGTGGGACATCAGTGTGTCTCACTATCAAGTCACCTATGACTAGTGTGTTGGGCATTCTGTTTTGCCTTAGGGGCTTTAGTTGAGTGGCACACTGTTTAGGAGAGTTAAGTGTCTCATGATTAGTGTTGTGGTGGTACAGTGCGTTTTTGCCTTGGAGGTCTCTGCTACATAAGGGTGGTTCTTCTATAGACCTCTCTAACCAGAGGCCAATCACCATTCTCTTCATCATCATCATCATCATCATCACCATTCCCATTTTTCACTTGAGGACAGAGTGTCTCATCAACATTAGCCAATGTGACTACATCAGCTAGAGACAGTTCTATCTAAAATTCTAGAGAAGTATATCCCCTCTCGACTACTAAATTTTTATCTTGGAACATAATCTCCTCTCTTATACAATCACAGTATTAAAGCATTGTTAAATTTTATAAACACCATTAACCAAAACAGAAACTCACAAACAAATCTAGTCTCTCAGTTTTTCTCGACTTATCAAAACCATTCAATATGGTCAACTCATCAAAAGCTACTACATAAATTATTCGCCCAAGGTCTGGCAGATTCATGTCTCCACTGGTTTCAGAGAAACCTCTCGCATAGGCACCAAGCTGTAAAATGATTACTCTCCCTACCTATCCACACCTTCAGGATTCCCCTAAGGATCCATATTAGGTCCATTCTTGTTCAATCTATTTAATCGATGACCTACAGACTGCTTTCTCACATATCACAATTATACAACACACTGATGACTCTACACTCATTTGTACATGGAAAACCCTATATTTACTTAACAACTAACCCAACAATTGTTCTCCTCCATACAAAACTGGCTTAATAACTCTCACCGTCTCCTTAACCACATGAAAACTAAACTTATGCTGTTCACACCAAAACAATACATCATACAAAAAAATCTCTTCACCATTAACTGCGGAAATACAAAAACCAGAAGAATCAGTTTCTTATGCTAAACTACTTGGAGTCATCGTAAGCAACCAACTAAAATTTGGTCATCGTATTACACAAATAGTAAAAGACAACATACCAAAAAACAGGCAGCCTATATAGTGTAAAACCATTCCTCAGAGATAATGCCAGAGGTAGCACTGCCTCAACCCATCTACTTCCAACCCTGCTATATGCATTCTCCACATTTCTCTATAACCCAGAAACTTAACCAGTGTTATAATAAAATAGCTAAATTTGCCAATAACCTACCAATTAGAATCTACCACTGGCTCTAAACAAAAACTGACTAGAACTCTCTAATACCCTCTCATACTCAAAATTACTGAAAATTCATAAACTACTCCACAAACTGGAACATCCAACTTAAACAGTTCCCCTATGAGACCCTTACGTACAAGAAATAAACTACTAATTAGTAAAAGTCAATCCAACAACACAACTACTGTATTCCAACTGTAGCTAAAAAATGATACTGTTCCTCCCTCTTTGAGATAGCTACAGAAGTTAGAATATTTCAAAACAAGATCTTACATTGTATATATTTATTATATACACATTTTATATATATATATATATATATATATATATATATATATATATATATATATATATATATATATATAGTGATGCTGTGGTAGCGTTGTCGCCTCACAGTAAGACATTGTCCTGTTCGATTCTCTGCTAAAAAGTGTCTTCTGTGTGGAGACATACGTGAATGGGCGTACCTTCATTGAAGGTTGTGCGTCAGGGCTGGCAACTTGGCATATAAAAATCTACTGCCAATCATTAGCGGACCGGAGTTCCGCTGTGGCAGCTCCTGTACATCCCTTGGCTAAAGTCAACCCATCCAAGTTTATATTTATGCAACATAATCCACAAATCTTGCTAAACTGATTATTTACTCCATATCCTGTAATTATCAGCAACCTCCCTGCCATACGTAAATTGTAGAAACACTATAGTCTCTCTCTTCTCTTACTAAACTATTTATAATTAACAGTCTATATCCCACCTATGTAGCTGACCATCCCTGAACTACATTTCTCTCACTGTTTTGAGATTATTCAATTTCATGGACCTGCAACACTCTCAAAACTATAATAAACACATTTTACCTACTGCCAATGATATCATCTATTCAATTTTGATATTCAACTATGAAAAAATATATGTCTAGTGAGTGTATTATATCAGATTTATACTGCACTGCTGATACAAACATAGTAGGAAATGAGTATAAGTATTATAACGTACTGTATCCTTAACTGTAAGGCTCAAATACTCCCTCCTGGGATATACTTTGTATTAGAGATGCAATTAGACATCCATTAAAATGCATACAATAATTTCACTTCAGATCGGTAGTGTAGTGCAGATATAAAACAAAGCCATAAAGGAAACTCCTCCGCAAAGAAATGACAATGCTATCTCTACACTTTCCTAGCATGTTTAACATAACCACTTGTAGTTCAGCACAGGAAAAGAAGCAACCTAATATTCTCTGGGTGCCAATATCCTTTTCCTTCAAATTCAGATTCTTACAATTTCATGAAGTGCAAGACCAGTCTTTTAAACTAAACAAATGGTTTAGTCTATTATATTAGCAGTAAAAAAAAAAACAAAAGAAAAAAAAAAAAAAAAAGTTTTTTTTCGCCAGTGCAACCTAAACATGAACAGTCATACCAAAACCCAAGTGCAAGTTCATAGGTGTGCACTATAGCAATAACCCACGCCTGGGTGTGGGTAATGCTGGATTTACCCACAGTTGGTGTGGTTTGGTCACGAGGTTGAAGCTCGAGTGGCCAAACAAAGCCAACCGTGGGTAAATCCAGCATTACCCACACCCAGAAGTGGGTTATTGCTATTATACAATGACATTATTTAAGAAAATAAATAATTACTTTTCTTAAATAATGGCATTGTATAATGCCTCCTTGCTGCCGTTCCGCAGCTGTCTGGTATTCTGCAGCAGTTCTGATGTACTGCGCATGTGTATGCCTACGCAGTACATCAGTGCTGTGGGCAAAAGCAACGGAGAAAGCAAGATCTCCGTTGCTTTTTACAAACTGTCTCGCTAGGAGTGTTCTCCGTTGCTGTAAAAAAAAAAAAAAAAAAAAAGTTATAGTAATGGGAAAACGTCCAGGCGACCGGACCTTTTTCCATTACTATAACTCTGATTTACAATGTGCACGCTGAGCAGTCAGCTTGCATGTTTTTGAATATTACTGGGGGGGGGGGGGTCGTTGTATAATAGGCTATTAACCACACGGTCCTTTTTAAGGCCTAGCCATGCATACAAAATCTCTGACAAATTCTAGTACCCTTGATAAGTGTAAGTAAGGGGTTGGGAGTTGAAACATTTACAAGCAGGGTCCTGGGAGATGAGCCATCTACAGGTTGCCTATGTCCATTACAGACATATGTGCCAAATCAGGGATGAATTTCCCGTTTCCCATCCAGTTGGCAAAGTTACCCTTGACTCTGGTTACCTGCTTCACGTGGATGGAAAGCCTCTTCCTGAGACGTGGTAGTATCTGAGATACATACCCATGTCTCCAGTAGGACCTGTTCATACCACAGGCAAGGTTTATGTCTTTAGAATGAGTAATTATGATACTGTTTGTTTAGTGGACATGCAGGAGATCTGCCAGGGTGGAGTCTGACCATGCCTTGTATGCTAGGCATAGAAATCCCCTCAACAGCCTAGAGGAGACAGAATATAGAAATAGGGCCTTGAGGCAGTTTGCACAGGACATGTTACTTACCTTGTATTCTTTTAGTAAGGAACCTTTGCGGACATTCGAGTTGTTGGAAGTGCCTGGTTAGGTACATACTAAAGGGCGCAATGTACTCAAATGACAGGTCTGACGAATGCTGAATAAAGTGGAAGAATGACCTCCTTGGACCTAGATGTGATACCTTTGTTTACAAGTTGCAGAACACAGAATGATTTCCTCATTACTCTAGACAAGTGATGGTCAAAGACTATTCAAGTTTACATGCAGTGAACTGATGGGCAAACATGCCATCCACCAATTAAAACAGCACTTTGGGTAGTAGGGATTCAACAAGAAACTTTCCTTTTCTAATATGACTGAATTTACTTTTGTGAATTAAGGATATCATAAAACAGAAGGTGTACGTAACAAATCTGAAAGACCCCCCCCCCCCCATATTATCTTTAAAAGAGCAACATACAGTAGGAGCCACACATTCCTTTCTATAATTTATTTTGTCAGTAACAAAAGTATTTTTTAAACATTTTTTGTTCCGTCATTTCCATTTCAGAACACACTTCACACAACAGTTTAAGTAGCTCATGTTGTAGCATGCAGAAGAATGTGGTTCTATTCCCATTCCAGATAGCTGGATTCATTTTTCAGTACTGACACTGAAGTGCAGCATAAGAGGAGTACTGCACTTCTGGGAGTACTGTCCTTCAGATGAGATGTTTAACTGAGACCCCATCTGCCTGAGCTGGTGGCAGCTCAGGAGGATGCAAAAGATTCCATGGCGCTTATACAAAAGATTAGGGGAAGTTCCTTGGTGTCCTGGCCAAATTTGCCCTAATCAGTACTATCTCAGGACTCCCCTGAAAAGAGGTGACTGACCTTGTGGTACTAACCCAGTCAAAGTTTGCATAAATAAGACATTCACTTGCTCTGAAAACATGGTAGTTTGATTTTATGTGATTACTAAACTCTACCCTTATATTCAGTTTCACATTATATCTATCTGTATTAAATTAGCTTTCTTAGAAGAAAAAGAAGACGAAGACAAAGAATCACCCTTATTCAAGGTCACAAGTTACTTAAAATGCTCAGTTTTAACAAATGCACAGCACTAATTACAGTACATCATGTAAATACCTTCTCTGGATACAATGCAAGTTAAGGCCAGAATGTGCATATGGAAATTAACTTTCTAAAATATTTACTTCTTCCAGATGACTTATTAGTAAACAGACTGTACCAAAGCTCAATTACTGGCATGTATACAACGTGCTGTGTATTCATGCAAACTGGCAAATACTGTAAAACTGAAAATGTTTGCAATATTCACACATACAACATGAAATGTAACACTAGATTCACAGAAAATACAGATCCCAAAAGAACAATGTGTGCATAATGATTTTACCTACATACTCTTATGGCACAACCTTTGCCAAACGCACAGCTGGACCCTAGTGGAAGGCTGTCCCAACACACTAATGCCTGGCACAGGTCACAAACCTTTTAATTCCTGTACAAGCAACACGATGACCTAAATTCTCAATTTCCTATAGACTTACTCCACATGTTGTCATGCATAAATGTACTCTGGCCACTTGACCCTCCAGGTATGCTACAATCCATCCTTCCATTCCCAATCCTCTACAGTGGTGGCAGACGAGTAAAACCATCCTCATTCTTGCATAGCCAAACATCAGTCGCTATTTGAATGGTTCTATGTACTGTACGGATATTTCATATTCTGTTACTATTTGCATTTATGACTCAGAGGTCCTGTTAAGGATTTTTAGCAGGAGACAAGAGTAAAATACAAACTATGCATGTTTACTTAGCTAATCAGATTTCCTAAATAAAGGCTTAAAGGACCACCTTACTGGACAACTTGCAAAAACCCTTCCTAGACTTGTTCCAAAACTTCTACTGTGCTTCTCCATATGGGACTGCCACATATCAAATTACTTTTTCAAAAGGCTGCACTCTGTAAAGTCCACTATGTTCTTTCCCTCAGCAGGAGGTAAAAGAAGCCTCAATGCTGCAAGTTTAAAAGAAAATATTTAAGTCTACTAAAGGTTCCCATTGTGATGTATTTCGCTCTGTTTCTAGGATTCAAAGAACATGCTTAAATAACATACACAAACTTTTATTTGAAGAATACTCCAGTTTTTGTTCCACCAGCCCCACATACTTGACAAATACTGACCAAAGAAATGTATTTAACTTCATTGGGTAGTACACTGCATAAAATTCACAATAAAGACACCCCCCCCCCAATCATAATAGCCTACAAACATTATACTGGATCACCACCCATCAAGAGAAAGAAAAATTAATCCTGCCTACAGACTCCATTGACACAAGATATACTCAAGTTTGGCAATGAATCTTTTCAGTCAGGTCACAGTTATGTGAAGCAGTGGCAAATGAGGGAGGACAATAAGTACGAAAAGCTGACCAAGTGGGCTAAAAACTGACACTGTAGGCTCAGTGTAGACAAATGAAAAGTAGTATGTCTAGGCCATGGCAACCATGTGGTATCCTCAGTGGAAGGGTAAGTGATAACAGAGCAGTAAGAGGATGTGTGTGTGTTTATCACACCTGGACTGGACAACCAGGAGCAAGGTGAAAGGGCAGTGACAGTAGCCAACAGAACACAGGTGAATATCCTCACAGGGATAAATGCTAGAGGAAAAACAGGCAACACAGAGGATTAAGGCTCCGAGCTGTTGGCAAGTTGATTCCTGCTCTCAATGATACACAATTTGACTTCTGCAACCTTCATTTGCCTAATGTGGACTCCAAGGAATTAATTTAACCAGACAGTATACATGGGTCATACTTGTGACTAATGGGCTTTGCAGGTTAAAACACACATATGTTAAAAAAAAATGAAAAAGAAAAAAACAAATATAACATATGTGTATGTATGTATTCATGCTCTATCAAGGCATGGTCAGGCCACACTGAGTGCTGCCTGAAGGTCAGGAGGCCATAAAAGGATAGAGAGAGACACACACAGAGAAATAAAGTCACTAGAAAGAACTGTGGGGTGGAAGGGGAATGATATGACCAACCAGACTAGAGAAATGGGGGGAGCATTATATGGGTACATAAGACAATGCCAAGGCATTATGAAAGAACTGTCCTGAACAGAAAAGACAGAGGGAGTAAAAGGAGGGACAGAAAGTAGCCTGTAATGTCCAACCACTTCCACTCTGATAATCCCTTTTGTGGGTCAGCAACTCACTAACAATATATTTTTGTAGATCCAGGGTGTGTAAAAGGATTCCATGGAGACATTCAAGAGAACATGGAACAGATGGAAAAGGATAAGGTGAGAAATAGGGAGGGAGGGATGAAAGATGTTGAAAGTGGAGACCAGACAGGTATACTGTCCCCTACTGTCAGTGTGAAAATGTATTTTCACCAAAGAGGGAACAAAGCAAAGGAAGGGCAGCAACAGTTCCCATTTTTGCTTGCTGCAGCATTACATATTTTTTTGCAAGCGACTTATTAAAATAAATTGATGTAAGCATGTTACACATCAATTATATTTTACAATACACACAGTGGACATAGTAATAATGTTTCTACAGAACAAAAAAAATCCACCATATAGAATCAACAACTAATCACAACTTCTGAATAGGCTACATTCACAGATGCAAACACAAACAGAAATGGAGGCATGTTCTAATAAACTGATTCATATTACTCAAAAAAGCTACTAGCCAGATTAAAAAAAGTCTCTGACATTATCACTGTCATCTCAAGCACTTAACAATAAATAACTTATGCCAGGATTTACTCACGCCTGCTGTAGATATGGTTACCTGCATGCACTTCATGCCTAATGTCAAACCACAGTAGCTGTGAGTAAATGTCAGCATTAACCACACCCTGGCTATGTAAAATTCCTGTAAAATGCAAGCAAGTTATAATGCATACACAGACGGTACAACACTACACTGAAGAAAGCACTATAACATTTTGTGTTTTACAGTAAATATCTGCACGTTTGCATGAGTAACCATGCCTTATCAAAAGGGATCATGAATATTCATAAGAGTTTACAAGGCAGTCAGGTTATTTCAGATCAGGTGGCAGCACGTTAAAATAAATTTTATCTTGAAAGGGGATGGGCAATAGAAGAATAAGTGGGCAGTGCCAAAAGACAGACAAGGTACGGACAAGAGAAAGTACAGCATTATATTTGTGTATGTCACTACAAAAGTAGCATGTAAGAGAGAAGTAAAGAATGGTCAGGATGAGTGCTGAAGAAACCATGACAAGCTTTTTAAATTAAACACAGCAAAATCAGTAAGTTTCAGAATCAATTCTAAAGAAGTCATACCAGTTTGTCACTCTTCCTGTATGTGAACTCAGTTATTCAGCTCTGAGATTTGCCACATACTGGCAAAATATTTTCTTAAAACACTCGAGGGAGATTCACGTCGCTGCATTAGGGACAAGAGCAGACATGAAAATGCATTTAACCGTGTTAAGATGTGCAAACCTAAACAGCCATTATCTTACAATACATATGCATAGTACTGGATAACCCATTTTCAAGTTTCACAGCAATATGCCGAAAGGATCGGAGGCTATCTGCCCGGGAATTGAACTCAAAGCTTAAAAAAACTAAAGCCCCTCTGTTTCATCTAATAAGAACAGCCCATGCTGCAATAATACTCGGATTGCTACTGTGTGTCTGCCTACCAGACATGTGTATACTACCAGAACTCCCAAGTCAATTTAGATAGAGTTTAGTGCACTAACGCACCACATAGCTCCTGACAAATTGAAGACAAGAAAAAATAATATAAATAAATGTCAAACAGCCCAAGAAATAAAGGCACTAATACAGACCTTCTCTACTTGTCAAACTACATATGTCACCCTTCAATATAAGGGAAGGCAGCGGTCACCAATGACATAAGAAGTCAGCCAACCCTCTCCCCACCCATAAGAAAGCAGTCAAGACCTACGGAACTCTACTTTCTTCCCCTATAAAGAAGAAAAATCCATTTCCTACCACAGTAAGCGTTTCCAGTCTAAACCAGACCAAGAGATGCAAATACTACGTATATAACTTACGCTGTCTAAAACTGCTGCCGGGAGTTGCAGCAGTATCCATTGTCTGCCTTCTTAATCCACACGTCCACTACAAACTCTCTTCAAATATAACACGAGACCAACTGACACCTAATTCCGTCCCCCCAAAATCAGCAACAGCGTACTGTGTCTTTAAGGAACTTGGTAACACCAGCCCCCATGGGCAAACTGATATGACTGATAGATACTCAGCCCTATCGGAATCGGCTACATCAATACCTATGTTCATGAATTTCCAGCAATCAAGAGACGATACGCAAATCAGAAGTTAGTCATCATCGGGCGTTATCATGTTGTAAACGTAAACAGTTGCTGTTTAGATTTTTTTTTGTATATTTTATCTCAGCGGCAGGTATTGTTTATTTCTAGCTCACGGTTTCTCTGTGTAGTAGTTAAAGAAGGAAAACGTGCATGGGAAAACAAGCTGTTTCTTGTGGTGTAGGGTTTGATTCCGTCTTCATCCAAGTAATGTCTGTGTGATTCTGAATAAGTCGTTTAACCAGACAGCGTTTCCGGCTGATTCTGAAAAAAAGACCCATTGAGATCAGTGTTCTACCCCGGCAAACAAATAACCATAAAGTAATAAACACGAAGTGATAATACCAGACTATATAAAGGTGCGTTCGCTGCTTATTGCAGACGAGGCATAAAAAAGTACAGCTGTGAAACAGATGTTCGAATTTCCCCACTGCTGATGTACTCTGTTGGGGTTATAGCTTGGGCAAGATACAGAATTAAAATAACTATAGGTAGTAGTGAGGATGTTGAGCATACACAGTTCCATTAGTTGAAGAACAGTTAAAAATGAACATGTCAGAACGCCTGGATGGAATCCAGATTAGTCGTAGAGTGTGTGGGTGGGTGCCGGAATGACACAAACAGTCTCCCTTTGCAACTTTGCTGCACTTTATTATTTTGTATCGTGTCATTTTAGAATGGGTGGGGTAGAGGTATGTGCAGTTTTTCCAGACTAACTTGTAACTTGCATAAAATGGCTTAACCCTGTCTATCTTTTGCCTGGTTGCAAACTTCTCAACTGCTGTGATAGAGCGTCTTCAGTGTGGCGACATGCGTGTTTGAACGGGCGTTACTTCGTTGAAGGTTGTGCGTTAGGCCCGGCAAGCCAGCACGTAAAAACTCTACCGCCAATCATTAGCGGACCAGAGTTCCGCTGTGGCGACTCCTAACCTGGAAAAGCCGAAAGACACAAACAAACTATGATTTTTTAGCTTCAGATGTTACCTTGCTCCTCCTAGACTTACGGATTTTTTCTTCTGATTTTACTCATACAGATAGACCTATTTAAGGGTATATATTGCTAAAGAACTGAAATATGTTTATTTTTTAAGATTCATTATAGAGGCAAGCATTAGCATAAAAAATTCAAAAACAATAAAGTAGTCCACTTTTGGGCCGTCTACTATACTTTTTAAAGGCCACCACTATGATAAGGTTCAGAAGCTGAGAAGTATCTGGAACTCTCAGGTCTTTCCCATGTTCACATCATAACTGTGCTTACTACTCTGACAAAGCAGACCACTTGCAACCTACTCTGTTTTTGGGAGACGGAACATATTAACATTTTGTTATAGTGGTTCATTAATTTTTTGATACCTCCCGTACTCTGTTGTGAATACGTTATTGTCCTCCCCACCAAAATATACATCTGCTTTTCACTTTGTGTCTGTTGCAAATAAAGTTGTTAATACATAAATAACTCTGTGTAAACAAAAGCAACAAATTCATAGTGGTCTTTTTACAGGCCAACTGCACCCTAAACCCAATATTTCCTTTTCCTAGAATGTTTTCGTCCTGGCAGAATGACCTGCATACCTCTATGTATCAAAAAAGGATGACTTAGCTGCCCCCCCCCCCCCCCCAACACATACATAAATACACACACATGCACACCTATGACATTACCTTAGGATGAAAGTAAACATGCTCCTAATTGCCTCGTGATCAAACAGCGCACTTGCCTGGAGGAAGATGATCACAGACATGCATTTATTATGCCAATCAAAGTTAATTCGCTGAATCAAACCAATTTATTACAATCATTAAGTATATAGATGTACTGAAAGGGTAGAACTTGGAGAACAAATCAGGCTATCAGTCTCGTTGATCACTGAATTTAGAAGTCCCCTAAAACATTCAACCAACTCCAGTGGCTGAAGGGATCTGCAACCGAACCACAGAAACTGGTAATCTCTTGCTACCATTTAACCAAAGCCAATTATTCAAGGGGATCCAACGAGACCAGGGGTGGTTGAAGCCTGTCTAAAGACAGTGGACTAGGTGATCAGAGCACATGCCAGTCACGACTTGAGGTTTAGACTTCTAAGTCTGCCCTTCCAAAAGTATTTCCCAAGTTCCCAACCCTATTCTTCCTATCTGTTGATGTGGAAAATGGAAACTTGCAAAATCATTTGGGTGAAAAACAAGAAATTTCTTCATGACCCCCTAGAGCAATCATCTTTACAAGACAGGAAAACCCTACCTGTTCCTGTGCTACTGCCTCTTTGTGGTTATACAAAAAAGGGCAGAAGGGTGTGTCTCTCATCTATTCCTCCTGGTGTTGCATCTGAAAAGAGCTTGTCCTGTCTATCTACCCCACATGTCCATGTGCTTCTACAATACCCAGCTGACCCATTGTATCTCCCTTTCCTTCTTGTGTCTTCCCCTGCCTGTGAGCCCTTCCTCACCCATATATCTTTCTGTTTTGCACCTAGGCAATCCTGGTGAGCCTGCAATACACTGGCCCACTCTTATTGCCCTAGGATGAAAATAAGCATGCTGTTACTTACCCAGTCATCACACAGCACGCTTTCTTACAGGAAAATGCAAGCAACCATGCATTTATTGCACTAATCAACTGAACCCGATCAAGTGCCTGTCAAAGCCAGTTCACTGGATTAAATGTCAGCCAGCTGCCAATCAGTGAATATCCAGATGTGTGCAAAGGGCAGAACTTTGAAGGAGAACCAATTAAATCATCAACACATCAGTCATTGAACAAAGTAGTCCCCTAAAACATTCAACCAACACCAGTGGCTGAACGGATCTACAAACCAACCACTCATACTGGCAAACCCTTGTCATCATTCAGCAAACAGCAATAGCTGATGTGGATCTGCAACATGTAGACCCCAGGCACTGGCCAGTTAGCCTGTCCAGTGATAACAGGGGTAGTTGAAACCCTACCTAACATGAAGGGGGATCAGCTATCCAAGCCCATGCTTTCCTCTAGTTCTCCCTTGAATTGTTTTTCAAAATCTGCTCTTCTATCAGAGGTATGTAAAATGTCACCCTTCCCTCCCACCCTCCATTCAAACAGATTGAAGGAAAATGCTCATAGGCCCCCATTTCAGCTCATAAATAAACTGCTGCATACCTAATCATGCAGCTTTTTCAGTCTTATTTAGTGATTACTCCCCAGTAACCTTCCAAATTATCCACTAGTCACCAAAACTGCCCCCCAAACTAGTTACCTTCAGACCCAAATCCACTATCAATATAGACAACCTCAAAAACACCTAGCAACTTTCAACTTGTCTCCAATTACCCACTTACAGCAACCCAGCTCAGCTCTTACACCTACCCTCTCAAATTCAAGACATATTCTACCTGCCACACAGTGCTTTTTCAAATTCAACAACCCCCTTGGCTACTCACAGAAATGAAAGCTCTGCTCAAACTTAGAGACAATGCATGGTCTTCATGGAGACAAAATCCCTCACCAAAAAATCGTTCTGCCTTTGCAACTTGGCTAACCTAGCCAAGCAAGCCATATGCAGGCACAAAAACAACTATTACAAAACAAACAACTTGCTGTACTAGACAAAGCCAAATGTTTCTGTCAGGAAGTAAATCTTCTTACAGGCCAAAAATCCACAGATCCCACCTCTACCCCGTATCACCATCAGACCTCTCAAGGCCAACTCTCATCCTCTAACTTTCTTAAGGAATTTGGACACCTACCTAATACGCCAACCTCTACCTCTCACCCAACTCACCCACCCCCTCCTTTTATCCCCCTCTTCTATTTTAATAAAAGTACATACAAAGACCTTCACCCCCCAATAGAAAACACACCCCAAGATGCACCCCCTTGGTGTAGATGACCTACCCCCTTGGTTTATATCTCTCTGTAAAGATTTCCTTACCACACCTCTTCTCCATATTTATAACATCTGCTTAACTCAAAATACAGTGCCAGACATATGGAAAATGTTCTTGTTAAACCCCTTCTCAAACAGCCTCAACCAGAAAATGCATTCCACTTCTGCCCTATCTTCATCCTCTCTACACTTGGGAAAGTACTTGAAAAACTAATCTACAACCAACTAGCCACTAACATCTAATAGTACCACCTCTTCACTCTTAAACAGCATGGATTTTGGACTGACCAGTTCACAATGACAGCACTATGGTCACTTATAGTTGAGTTCCTTCTCAACATGGATAAAGGAAACCTTTCAGGACCTCACTTCATTGACCTTACCAAAGTATTTTTTCCAAACACCTATGCTGAATTATCACTTGTGATACAGGCAAATTTACATTCATATAAAAGCATTTTACTTCACATATATTGCTATATGTCATATAAACAAAGCACCATTACATAAATTATTCAATTCCTGCCTTTTTTTCTTTTTTTTAAACAAGAAACATCTTTATTAAACCATCACTTACTACATAGGCAATCATACATTTATACAAATGAAAACAAATCACACTGACACAATCCTAGTTGCAATCATTTTACATCACAATCCATACTGACATACTCCCTGTTGCAAACATTATACATCATCAACAATAATCTGCTCAATCTTTTTGTCAGACATTACATAGCTCATTTAAGTCCTGCTGCATTTAAACCTCATTCCTCCCTTACATGTATTGTTCCCACAATTCCCATTTTTTCCTATGTAGTTTGCTCCTACCCTTTTCTAAACATCTCAATTCCAGTTGTTTTATCTCTGTTACTATATTCACTACTTCTAGTATAGTTGGTTTACATTTTGATTTCCATTTTCTAGTAATTGCTTTTTTGACAGCCACCATTATTAGACACAGCAAGGCCTTACCATGCCTAAGCAATTCTGATTCTATATCATAGTTCAGAAAAATCACCTCCTTCGTCAGACCAATCTGCCCACCCAACATCTCCGACAGTGCATCCTGCAGGGAATCCTTAAAGTCTGTCAATTCACCGCACTCCCAGAAAATATGTTCCCATTTACCTCTTTCTTTCCTGTCACACCTCCAAGATTTGCTGTCTGCCTGAGGAAAATTCTTTGGAGTCTACTTGAAGTATAGCAATATCTATGCAAACATTTCCAGGCAAAAATGTTAAATCTTCTAGATTTTGTTGCATATTTGGGAAACATACATATATCTTCTCATTGTTTCTTTGGGAAGTGCTTATCCAATCACTCTTCCCAATCCTTTACAACCTCTTCTGATTGATTCTTATAGTTATCATGCAATATTTTATATGCTCTCCTAATTATTACTTGTTTAATAGCAGCTTCTGTTCTAGATTCTACTAAAAACTCTACCAGTACTGGTCTTTCGTTTAGGACCCCTTGTTTCTTTCTCTTTGCCTATACTCTAATATCAATCCCTGATAGGGAAAGCAATCTCTAACCTGCAGTCCAAATAGATTCTTGGCATCTTCCCATTCTATCATTTTTCCCTCTCTAGTTATTTGCTGCCAACACCTTGGCTCCTTTGCCAGCTTTCTCCAATAAATTCCAGCTCCTTCTTGCCTATTGTCTATATCCTCAATTGCAGTCATCCCTATCGGCAGAATCTCCTTTCTCCAATCCCATGTTGGCTTAGTTCTTAGAATACTTTCTGCTACTTTATGGATATAATATTCTATATGATTACTGTTATTCTCTTTAAATGCCTGCATCCAAAATCCCAGTCAATCCTTGTTTCGTAAGCTTCCCCCCCTGTCACTCGTCTGGTCAAGATAAACAGATGAACATTTCTGGGTTCAGTTCAAGCAGCTTTATTACACAGAAACACATCAGGAATGAGGCTTTGTAACTTAAACTTAAATAAACTTATAAACAGACTGACTACCACACTCATATATGTTAATACTCTGGCTGTTCCCTCAAAATGGCACTGTTGCCTGCACGTGCTCACTATTTATATGCATGTGCTTATATCTGGAAATGCTTCTTAAAGATACACACACATGCTGTGTTCTATATCCTCCCTCTTTGAGAAATAGATCATATACTGAATGACAGTATTCAATGACATGCAATTTACAGAAATGATCTTTTGACATGCAATTATGCAAAACTAATTCTTTGACATGCAATCATACAAAATTAGACACATATAAAACAATCATGTTGAGGTTGCTGTGTATTTTACAATAGGTCTAGAAATATGACCTGATTGTATCTAGCAATGGGGACTGTCTTCAAGGAATGTTCAACTTTGGAGACAATTGGGACATCACCAGGAATGGGAATGGATACTGAGATATTTTCTTCGGTATGAACATTGTCAGGGTTGCTCTGAGATTTAGAATCTGTATCCAAGGTATGATGCTGCAATATTGTTTCGGATACAGGAAGAAGATGTCTCTGGTTTCTCCTGTATTCTATACCCTCCGATTCCACTAAGTAGGATCTCAGCTCAGCACACACACCTCTCACTTGACCAATTTGATCAAAGCATTTTGCCATTTGCATCGTCACTGACTCTCCTTCTTTTAATAGACAAAGAAATCTGCTCATTTTATCATAGCTGGACTTCTGAGAAGAAGGTTTCTTAAAAAGCTGGGCTTTGATTGATCTGTTGTTCTTAGCATTAGGCACCAAAAAACTGGAACTGATAGGGAAGTTGTTCTGGTTTGCCTAGATAGAAGTCTCTGAGCAGGCGAGCCAAGTAGGTTGTCACGGGGTATATTTCTGAGATTAAGTAAATTCAAGAAAATATCGGTACTGTCATGCTTTGACCTCTGTAGTCATTGCTTTGCATTCTGTATGGCACATTCAGCAAGACCATTTGACTGAGGATATTCAGAACTACTAGTAACAGGGATAAAGTCCCACTCTTTTGCAAATCCCTGAAACAATTGACTGGTAAACTGAGTACCGTTGTCAGAAATAACTCAGCTGGTTAATCTGGGAATCTTGAGACAATGCTACAATTGTCTCATGTACACAGACAACCCTCTCCTCCTCCCAACAAACACAAATACATGTGAGAGATGCAACTATATAGCCAAACTGGAGGCTGAACTCTCTCAACTCAGGACTGGCAAGACCAGATAGGAGGAGAAGGTAACCACACACACACCAAACCCAGTCCCACATAGACCTACCACAACTGCAAACCAAACACATAATAACACAAAGACATACTCGGAGGCTCTAACACAAAACTTACCAAAACAACAGAGGCTCCCAAAGCAGACACCCAAAAATCCACCACCTCAAAACATAACACATGCAACACATACTTCAATAAATCAGTGTGTCAAACAATCACAGCCCTTAAGGCCAAACACCATGCCTGATACACTAGTAATAGGTGACTCTATAGTCAGACACACTGACGTTCCGCTTACCAGGCTGAACAAGGAGAGGGTAACTGTGAGCTGCTTATCGGGAGCTAGGATCCGTCACATAACACATGCACTCAGGTCACTCCAAAGCAAGTGCAAATATGACTCTGTCATTGTCCATGCCGGCGTGAATGACCTGAGACGTACCTCCCTGGACTACATGAAAAGAGACATAGAGGAGCTCTCTGATTATGTAGCCCAGGCTGGTATGACCCTGACCCTGAGCAGCATCTTGCCCTCACCAAGAATGATGCCACAATACAAAGACAAGATGATCAACTTTAATAATTGGCTCAAATACTGGTGTCATTCTAGGGGGATCCAATGTCTGTCTGCTTGGGATGACATGCTAGACAAGCCACGTTGCTTCGCAAGGGATGGCTTGCATCTGTCACCACTGGGCTTCCGGATATTGGCTAAGGCTCTTGCCTCCCCCATAGTGCCTTTTTTAGGCAAGGCTCAAAAGACAAACCCACCTCCTTAGAAAACAAGAATGGAAAAAAATTAAGGGTAATGCTGCTCAACGCCAGAAGTCTAAATCTCAAGATGCAGGCTCTCGAAGCACTCCTCAGTATGGAGAACATCGATGTCTGTGCAGTAACTGAAACCTGGTTCAAGGCTCCTGAGAGCACCCCAGCGCTACCAGGCTATACTTCGTATCATGCTTTTCGGCCCCAAAATTCGGGCCAAACCAAAAAGGAAGGGGGAGTGTCCATATTCATCAAGGACACCCACACCTCCAGGTTAGTGGCAACACATGAAGCATCAGAGACCATCCAGGTGCAACTAACCATAGGCAAAACTGCTATACAACTGGTAGCATGTTACAGACCACCCTCCCAATCTCAGGAACCCCACTCAGCCTTCCTGAAGACATTGGAGGATATGAATGTCTCACCAAACACCATCATATTGGGATGTTAATGCCCCCTAGAATATCCAATAGTCAAACGATAACATTAATTAGAAATTTAAAATTTCACTGCCCCTCTTTAAAGGAGTATGCAAAAAATTGCTGTTATAAAACATTCTACCTGACAGTTTGTTATTAAAAACATAAAAAAACATATGTAAAACATATATATATAAAAATGTATATATATATATAAATATATGTATTCAGTAATTAATTATATCACAGTGAACATTTAAAGCCAAAAAAAGACTATTAAATGACATAGTGTCGCAAAGTGTATATAAAAATATCATCATATATTGATAGACATACTAGATTTTTTGAAAAAATGTATGTCAAAAAACAAAAACGTAAACTTTACTAACCAGTTGATCTGATACAAACATAGCCCTGAGATGTTACTAACATAAAATTAACTGTTGATAAAGAAAATAAATTAAATTAAATATGACCTGTATTTCAATATGCTAAATAAAGAGATGTGTTCATTAATACCAGGTGGGTTCGATGTATTTAGCCTCAATTGCCAGAGGCATTCTTTTACCTCTAATAAAATCTTATGGTCACCTCCCCTGTCACTATGTGGTACACTGTCAACTACAAAAAACAAAAATTTTTTAAAGTTATTACAAACCGTACTGTGTGTATATAGGGCATTGGTGGCTCTTTTATTTTTTATGTCCCTATTGTGTTCTAAAATCCTTAGTCTTAATTTTCTGATGGTCTTTCCAACATAAAATGTTGGACAGCTCATGCACGTGGCTAAGTATATGACCATTTTTGTATTACAATTGCAGTAGCCTGCACATCTAATAGATTTAGCATAATTGTTAACTGCAACATATGGTCCATTGTTGATGTATTTACACACGCTACAAGAGCCACATTTGCTCATCATAGACCGTTTGTATGTGTTATGATGTTCATTAGATTCCATCATTTCTTTCAAACTCTTCCCTCTACTATTAATAAAACTAGGACTGTTGCCAACCACATTCATAATGTCTTTAGTAAGCACAGAACACCACAAATCACTGATGATGTTTTTAACATCGATACTGCAAGAATTGTAAGACAAAATCATTGCGTGTTTGTGGTCATTTATATTTGTAGTAACTGTATTACTTTTAATTAGGCCTGCTTTTAAAATAGGTTTGTAACTAGTCATTCTTTTCTCTGTCACTTCCCATCTAATGTTGTTAATAATATCAATAGGATAACCTCTTTCAGACAACATGCTCGATAAATTGTTGATTTCTGACTTGAACATGTTGTCATCACTGATTAACCTGGACAGTCTCACCATTTGGCCTTTTATTATGTTTTTCTTCTGGTAAAGGGGGTGGCAACTTTGAAAATGAAGTAGAGGGCTGGAAAAAGTTTTTTGCGAAATATAGTTGATGACAGACTACCATTTTCTTTGTCCTTAATAAGCATAATGTCCAAAAACTCACACTTTTCATCGTAAATGTTGAATGTAAATTTCAAGAAAGAAGTACTAGAATTTAAAACATTGATGAAATCATAAATTTCATCATCACTCCCCTTCCAGAATATCAAAATGTCGTCCAAAAAACGCACATAAAGTGAGATATTGTGCTTGAACTTTGAAGAAAAAACATATTTACATTCCCAGTCCACTAGAACCAGATTAGCATAAATGGGGGCACACTTGGCCCCCATAGCAACACCAGTAACTTGTTTGTAGTATTCTGCTTCAAATAATACATAATTATTGTTGTACCATATCAACCAATTCAACAAGCAAGTCTTGTTTAACAATATGGTGTTTGCCATATGTTTGTAAACTGTTCCTAAACATTTCCAGTCCTATGTCTTTCGGAATAACTGAGAATAAGTTCACTACATCAATAGTAACAAATTTATAATCATTGCTCCATATTGTATTCCTAATGATATCCAGACAGTGCCAAGAGTCTCTAAGCACATGTGGTACATTTTCAAGAATGGCCTTACAATGCTGGTCTACATATGAGGCCAATGCCTCTGTTTTGGACCCTTTAGCTGAAACAATCGGGCGAAATGGTGGGTTGGCAGTATTTTTGTGTATTTTAGGTATACCAAAAATGGAGGGAATAATAGGTGAAGTAACTACCAAGTAGTCATATTCATCTTTATCCAATAGTCCCTCCATTAACCATTCATATAACTGCCAATCTAATCTGGTGTAGGCTGCATTGATCTCAAACCTAGAAACTCTTTGGTAGGTGGAGGTGTCATTGAGAAGCATTAACATACTAGCGATGTAATCAGTTTTAGTCATAATGACAACCCCCCCACCTTTGTCTGGTTTCATTACTCTATAAGTATCAGAAGCAGTCAATTCATGCAAACAAAACCTCTCCCCCTGTGATAAATTGTCAGTGGACATAGTAGAACACTTAAGGTACCTTCTAATTTGAGTTTCACACATTTTTTCAAAAACATGTATTACTGCATTGTTAGGTGGAATAAATGTACTTTTCCTTTTTTAACTTAGGACTATATCTAATAGAGGGGGTGCCTTGACTTGAAAACTATAACATCAAATTCAATTGCCTTGTATAAAGTTTTAAAGACACTAAAATCTGGGCTATATCATATCTATAGGAAGGGACAAAAGAAAAGCCCTTGAAAAAAAATTTACAATAGTCATCTGTAATAGTCAAGTTACTATAATTGTGTATACAAAAATTACCTCTCTTTGTAATATTATACAATTTGACTTGTTCAGCATTTAATACAATATTATCATCACACCTGTCATTGGCAAAACCCAGCAAGTCGTTTTCTAATAAAATACTGTGTTCAAAGCTAGAGTTATCAGAACTAACCACTCTATTGTCCGCAAAATTGTCAAACAACGCCAAAGGTAGACAGTCTTGTTCATTAAAGACCTTAGTACAGTCATCAAATGACCCACTAGTGACAGTCAAATTAATGCTTAACATATCAGTAGCCGACCCTCTTAGTAATTCTGATTGTTTCATCTGGTCCAACCCTGATTCGATCGAAACGTACTTCTCTTGTCTGTGGTTGTAGCCACAAACGGCTTCGCAAACTGGCGTTCGCGTATACGTTGCGAGCGCCTTAGTGGTTGTGGTTCTAAAAAACCTGCTTCCTCTTCAAAAACTTCATTTGTGTCATTGTCAACAGGTACATAAGAGTCAAGACGATGATCGTTGTTATAAAAAGGCTTATTTGGTCTTACTGCACCATGCCCCAAATATTTAAAGGCTTTGAAGTGTGTATATGCCCTGTTCTGAGCATATTCCACTTTATCCCTATTAAGTTTGTGCAATTTGTTATCCAAACCTTTTTTAACAAATAAGTCAATGTCTCTCAAAATACTGTCATATTTTTGTTTATTAAATTCATAAAGTAAGTCTTTAGTAATGTTGTTATTTAATACATTTAACTCGTCTTTCAGTTTGTCTAATTTGGACACGTTATTTCGAACAATCAATTTCATAAGATCTATACCTGTTGCATCAAACAACGCCAACAGTTCTTGAAAAATGTCCGTGTCTTCTTCAAAACCCATAGGTAACCGAAACACTCGTAGACCCTTCGGCACTTGTTTTAAATCTATCGATTTCTGTAGGAAAATGTTGTCCATCTGTAAAGATTTAAAACGCTTTAACTTCCTCTCAAATTCCTGTAGCTGTTCCCGGAGCGTACCATTGCCTGTAACCATCTGAACATCCTCTTTCGGACGCAAAATAGGCGGGTCTAGTAAATTAAAAAAAACGCCAGTGCGTTGGTTTGATATCCTTGTTCGGTTGACATCTAGTGGAGAGCTGATGGTATTGTGGATGTTCGCAGTACCTGCACTGGTAGACGGGGGCGTGTGTAATGTGTATATATCAGCCATTGAATCAGTCAATGTGGCTTCAACGTCAGCATGATTTTCTATAGAGTTGGCTACCCCATTGTTTGCCTTGTCTCTACATTGTAGAACTTTAACCAACTGGCTAGTAATATCCACAAACTGAATCAATAATTCCTCCATGTAGTCCTCCAAAAAAATTGCAGTTAACCGGCAGATACCTACTTGGCATACAAAGGTATCAGAAAATCCAACAAACGAAGTACACAGTGGTTAAATAAATAAACCAAGCCGGAATCCCCCTCGAAACAGCAGCTTTAATGGAGAACTCACAAAAAACAAATGATAGTTCAGTAAAGACTTAGCGCTTTCACCCAATAAAGGGCATCATCAGAGTAATGCATAAATTTAAACAAGTTCTACATATACTCAATGAGGATGTTAACGCCCCCTAGAATATCCAATAGTCAAACGATAACATTAATTAGAAATTTAAAATTTCACTGCCCCTCTTTAAAGGAGTATGCAAAAAATTGCTGTTATAAAACATTCTACCTGACAGTTTGTTATTAAAAAACATAAAAAACATATGTAAAACATATATATAAAAATGTATATAAATATATGTATTCAGTAATTAATTATATCACAGTGAACATTTAAAGCCAAAAAAATACTATTAAATGACATAGTGTCGCAAAGTGTATATAAAAATATCATCATATATTGATAGACATACTAGATTTTTTGAAAAAATGTATGTCAAAAAACAAAAACGTAAACTTTACTAACCAGTTGATCTGATATAAACATAGCCCTGAGATGTTACTAACATAAAATTAACTGTTGATAAAGAAAATAAATTAAATTAAATATCTCAGGGCTATGTTTGTATCAGATCAACTGGTTAGTAAAGTTTACGTTTTTGTTTTTTGACATACATTTTTTCAAAAAATCTAGTATGT
Organism: Protopterus annectens; assembly: GCF_019279795.1. NCBI lineage: Eukaryota > Metazoa > Chordata > Ceratodontiformes > Protopteridae > Protopterus > Protopterus annectens. The sequence continues at coordinate 1,407,559,338 of NC_056725.1, forward strand.
CTATCAATATATGATGATATTTTTATATACACTTTGCGACACTATGTCATTTAATAATCTTTTTTTGGCTTTAAATGTTCACTGTGATATAATTAATTACTGAATACATATATTTATATATTTATATATGTATATATATATATATATATATATATATATATATATATATATATATATATATATACATTTATATATATATGTTTTACATATTTTTTTATGTTTTTAATAACAAGCTGTCAGGTAGAATCTTTTATAACAGCAATTTTTTGCATACTCCTTTAAAGAGGAGCAGTGAAATTTTAAATTTCTAATTAATGTTATCGTTTGACTATTGGATATTGTAGGGGGCGTTAACATCCTCATTGAGTATATGTAGAACTTGTTTAAATTTATGCATTACTCTGATGATGCCCTTTATTGGGTGAAAGCGCTAAGTCTTTACTGAACTATCATTTGTTTTTTGTGAGTTCTCCATTAAAGCTGCTGTTTCGAGGGGGATTCCGGCTTGGTTTATTTATTTAACCACTGTGTACTTCGTTTGTTGGATTTTCTGATACCATCATATTGGGAGACTTCAACTACCCTAACATAGACTGGGTGCATTATTCTAGCCCAAACACCCTAGCCCAAAGGTTCCTGGAATTCATAAATTCAAATGCAATGGAACAGCTAGTCACCTCTCCCACAAGGGGAGATAATATACTAGACCTGATCATCACAAACATGGGGACAAAGTGCTCCACACCAGAAGTATACCCCTCACTAGTGAGATCTGACCACAAACTAATCACCCTGGATATACATATCCCACCTCCACCCCCAACACAAAAGACTACAGTGAAAAACTTCTCAAAAGACGACTTTACACTTCTTAAAACTGAGATGGTATCCTTTAAGCCCACTGGGCCAGTGGAAACCACATCCCACAATGCAGAATCCTTCACAAATGCTTTCTACAGACATCTCCAAGAATGCATGGATCATGTAATCCCAAATAAAACCAAGACCCTCTCCACCAAGGGCAGGCGTCCTGTCTGGTGGACCCCAGCCATAAACAAATTGTATAACAAAAGAAGAAAGCTACTGCATGACAGAGCAAAATCCCATAAAGAGAAGGCATCTCTGATCAGCACTAGTAGAAAGCTACATTCTCTCATAAAAACATCCAAGGCCAACTTTGAGAGAAAAATCGCTATGGACACTAAAGATAACCACAAGGCCTTCTTCAGCTATGTTAGAAACCTGGGCGGAAACCCTCAGATATGTTCAGAGTTAGTTCACAATGACAAAAAATACACTGAACCCACAGATATTGCCAACATTCTGGCAGACAGGTTCAGTGCACATTTCTCCCCTCCCTCACCCCCAAAAGAAGAAATGCTTATCCCAGCTGAATGTAACCTCCCTGTCATCTCAGATGTCCAGGTGAGAACTGCCCTCAGCAAAGCTAAAAACGCAGCATCAATGGGACCTGACGGTATCCCGGGTTGCATGCTATGTGAACTCCAAAAGGAGCTAAACCCACACATAAAATTGCTATTTAACCTTAGCCTTACTACAGGATATGTACCTGAACACTGGCGTACAGCAACAGTAGTCCCACTCCACAAAGGAGGCACCTCTACAGACCCTGGTAACTACCGCCCCATAAGCTTAACCAGCCTGGTCTGCAAAGCTATGGAAAGAATCATTATGGACCTCATAAACAGAGACATTGGGGACTTACAGACACTTGATCCCACCCAGTTCGGCTTTGTAAAGGGCAGATCCTGCCTTTTGAACCTGGTTGACTTTCTCGAAACAGTCACTAGAGCCATTGAAGAGGGCAAAGCAGTCCATACAGCCTACCTGGACTTGGCTAAAGCTTTCGACACAATACCACACTCTGGCATCATAGACAAGCTCAACAGCTTAAATGTAAATCCATATGTCACAAGATGGGTGGCAAACTGGCTAAAGGATAGAACCAATAAAGTCAAAATCGCTGGAGCCATGTCAGACTCAAAGCCAGTCACAAGTGGTGTCCCATAGGGCTCTGTCCTGGGACCCCTCTTGTTCGGCATTTGTTTCTCAGATGTGAAAGCAAACATGGGAGGGTTGTGGCTGACAAAGTTCGCAGATGACTACAAACTAGGCGCCATAGTCGATACACCAGCTGACACATACATCCTACAGAAAGGCCTCACTGAAATGGACAACTGGTGCCGGAGTCATGGCCTTAAACTAAATGCCAAAAAATGTATAGTCATCCCCTTTGGGAAAAACAAAGTACCCACAAATTATCACATAGACAGTAACCCACTGAGTACAGAAAAATTAATCAGAGACCTGGGGACCCAAGTCGATAGTGACCTCTCATTTGACACCCACGTTGCCAAAGTGGTTAGAAAGACTTTCTACCTTGCCCACCTTATCATGAAGGGATTCACATCCAGATCAAAGGAGGTCATTGTACCCCTATACTCCTCCCTTATCAGGCCCATGATTGAGTACAATGCCCCATTTGGTATGTACCTCACCCGGCACTTGCAACAGCTAGAGAGACCCCAAAAGTACCTCACAAAGAGGATCAAGGGTCTCCAACATATGTCATATGCTGCCAGACTAAAGAAACTCCAGCTCTATTCAGTAGCATACCGCCTGCTGAGAGGTGATCTGTGCCTGACGTACAAGGCCGTGTCCAATCAGGAATTGATGGACATGCTCCACCTCAAAAAATCCAAATCCATCAGAACCACGAGAGCTAAAGATTTAAACCTCAGTACAAATATGAATAGGACATGCTGGAGCGACAGATTCATAACTCAGAGGCTTCCCATACTCTGGAACAGAATCCCAGTTCATGTTAGGCAGAGTCCCTCACTGACTCTCTCCAAGAGAAATCTTGATGAGTGGATGGGAGATCGTAGGTTTACCCCTGGGGTCATCTCTGTGTCACTATAGACAGAGGCACAGTAAACTAATTCTATTATGTAAGGGGGTCTTCACTGTGTCACTACTAGACAGAGGCACAGTATTCTAAATCTATTCTGTACACTTTTGTACCATTACATGGGGTGGCGAAAGCCACATCACTAGGGTTAGGCTTATAAATGCCCCATGGCAGATAGCCTAGTACCAAACTATGAAACTATGAAACCATGGACTGAGAAATGACATTTCATCTTAGTAATAACAGCACTGAACGTTAGGTTAGGTAGCAAATCAATCTCAAGCCATTTCAAATAAGTGTCTACCAGCACTAAGTAATACTGATTGTTCCACTCAAATATGTCATTTGCTACTGTTCACCAAGGTAGTTTAGGAATTTTGCTTAGATGAAGTGGCTCTTTTTGCAAATGTGGTTTAGTACTGTTGCATACTGAACAAGACGAAAGCACTTTATCAATGTCTTCTGATAGAGAAGGCCAAAATACTAGTTCTCCTGCCCTTCTTTTGGTAGAATCGGTACCTGGGTGGCCACAATGCAAAATTTGAATGCATTAACACTGTAAGGAAGTAGGAACAATGACATTTGGACCTTTGAAAATGATACCATCTCCCGTCAGCATCTCATCTCTGTATGGAAAATAAGGTTGCACTTCTGGTGGTACACAGGATTGGTTTGATGGCTATCCTACATTGATGTAGTGGTTGAGCTTTTGCAAAATAGGATCAGTTTTTGTATGATGTTTTAGCTCATCAAGTCTCGTGGTAGAAAAAGTACGCACTTCCATGACATCAAATCCAAAATTCTTTGCATCAAGCTGTTCCATGGTATTTCTGCGTGATCTGGATAAGTTATCAGCCAGATAAAGAAGTTTGCCTTTTGTATAGACCATTTTGAAATTATAATTTTGCAATTTGAGCATCATTCTTTGTAGTCTTGCTGGAGCTGAATTCATAGTCTTCTTTAAAATAGTTTCTAGAGGTTGATGGTCAGTTTCTCTCTGGATAGCTCAGCCATAAATAAAATCATGGAACTTTGAACATGTGAACACAATTGCTAAAAGATTGTTCTCAGTTTTAGCATACTGCATCTCAGTTTGGGTAAGAGTTCTAGATGCATAGGCATCAGGTCTGCCCTGCTGAAGAATAACTGCACCAAGACTGAACTTTGAAACATCACAGGAAATAACTACTGATTTGTAAATATCACAGTACCTTAATGTTGGCGGGCTGGCGGTTTTCTCTTTGAGGTCATTAAATGCTCTTTGGTGTTGTTCCAACCATGACCACTCAACATTTTTGCATTTCAGCTCTCTCAAAGGCACTGATAACTCACTAAAGTCAGGGGATAAATTTGCCCAAATAGTTAACCAGACCAAGAAAATGCTGTAAAGCTTGGATATTGTCCAGAGCTGGCATCTCAAGAATGGCTGCTTGTTTAGAAGGGTCTGGTTATAAGCCTGTACTGGTAAAAATTTGATCTACATAAGAAACTTCTGGTAGTCTGAATTTGCATTTCAGAGATTTGAGCTTTAAATTCACTTCATGCTCTCCGTCCAGAACTTTCCTGAGGTTACTGTCATGCTCTGCTTCACCATTGCCTCCAACCAGTAAATCATCAACTATTATAGCACACGGGTAGCCAAAACATTTTGCTCCATTCCATGCTGAAAGACTTCACTGGCAGAATTTATTCCAAAAGGCATCCTGAGGAATCTGTATCTACCAAATGGGATACTAAATGTAGCCAGTAGTGAAGACTTCCGATCAAGCATTATTTGCCAAAATGAACTCTTTGCATCTAAGACAGAAAAAACATTTGGCATGAGGGTGGCGATCTCCTCGACTGTACACATAGGATGATGAGGTCTCCTTAATGCCTTGTTCAAGTCTCTTGGGTCAATGCATATTCTGATTTCATCTGAATTTTTCTTATAAGCAGCTACCATGGAAGACATCCACTCAGTTGGTTCTGTGACTGGACAAATCACACCTTGCTGTACCATTTTGTCTAACTAGACCTTGACTTTGTCCTGCATAGCTATTGGAACTCTTCTTGCTGGTCTGACCACTGGACTGACCTCCGGGTCTTCTTTCATGGAGAACACAACTGGAAGTTTGCCTAGCTTGTCGTCAAAAACATCAGCATACTCTGAGAAAATATCATCAGTAAAGCTGCAACTGGGACATGTGCTTACATGATGTACTTCTTTGGTAAAAGAAAGCAGTTTCATTACCAAACTGTCTCTGAAACCTAACAATGGCTGCACAGGTCTTTTGACTACATAAAATTGCAAGCTGTAACTGTTCCCAGCCAAATAGCATGAAAGCACTACTGAGCCTTCGCTTTGAATCTCTTCAACTTCTTAAGCAACAAGCCTCACACCATTGGTCAAATTAAGTTGCTAACCAGCTCTCACATTAGCAAATATTTCTGTAAACATTACATTACACTTGGATACCAGTATCTACTTTGAGCTCTGTGAGCTTGCCATGGATCAGGACAGTGCAGAATACTTCATTGTTTGCCAACTACCTAGAAGCTGTAGTTTTATTGGCCATTTTGGTTCAGTTCTAAACTCCTTGATCTGTCTCTCTTAAAACCCGGCTGCCTCGTGGTTTTGGCGTCTTTTCAGGCTTGCTAGTTGTTGCTGAAGCACCTACCAAGGGGAGAAAACGCTGAGAGAAGAAAAGGAGCCACTTTTGTGATTTTAAGTATTTTCTTCTGATTTTTTGTTAAGTTTTACTGCTTTGCCACCTACTTTTTGGCATTTTCCGGCTTGCTAAAGTCTATATCTGTAACAGTAACAGTACTTGGAATACATCTAGAGCGTGTTTACTGCATTTCCTGTGTTGCACTTAATTTAAAATCGTTTTTTTTTTCTCTATAAACTGCATTTTACCTGATTTTGGCCTAGCACTCAAGTGTGGGGTCATTTATTGCACTGTTGTGATTATTTTGCTGCTTGTGTATCTCTGCTACCTTTAAACTACAACAAAAAGAAAAAAAAAAATCTTGCTTTTTTTCCCACTTTCTGAAAGTTAAGAAAGTTCAGTTACAAATTTGCTGTTCTGAACTGTTTGGAAGTTTCTAGAAGGCCAGTGCTTGCTTGGGCTAAAGGGAAGTCTCTGTGTTCACCAGTGGGAGTGGTTAACACTGAACAGCTTGCCTGTCCCTGGAGGAGTGGTTACTACCTAGAAGCTGTAGTTTTATTGGCCATTTTGTGTCAATTCTAAACTCCTTGATCTCTCTCACTTAAAACCCTACAACTCTCTTTTTGCACGGTTTTGCGCACTGAGCAGCGTCGGGCAGCACCGCCTAAACAGGTTTAAAGTATTCCAGGCTCCACAAAGTCTGCTCTTCACTTTTTCCCTTAGAACTGTTCAAACTCTCAAAGTAATCACTGTATCCTCTTTCTAAAGCCCTGCACTTGCTCAGCTCTTATAAGGAAACACTAACTAAAGCACTACACCCTCCTTGACTTCTCATAAGTATTAGGCTCCCGATTGGTCCTTCCTGATCAAGTGAAAAATCAGTTCCCTTCCCTAATCTGATCAGTAAAAAAACAGTTCCCTATACTAATCTGGTATGTCCAAGGGTCAGTTTCAAGGTTACTCTCCAGCCCCGCTGGTGAATCTCGGAATTTTGAGGCAATGCTACAATTGCCTTATGTACACAGACAAGCCTCTCCTCCTTCCAACAAACTCTAATACATGTGAGAGATGCAGTTACACAGCCAAACTGGAGGCAGAACTCTCTCAACCCAAGACTGGCACAGTCAGTCAGGAGGAAAAGGTAACCACCCACACCACAAATCCAGTCTCACACAGACCTATTGCATCTGCATACCCAACACATAAACACACAAAAACATACTCAGAGGCTCTAAATAAATAATCTGCCTAAACAGCAAAGACCTCCTAAGCAGATATCCAAGCAACAGCCACCCCTCAACAATACGCACGAATCACATATCTCACAAAATCAGTGTGCCTCACAGTCACAGTCCTTAAGGCCAAACAACACACCAAATACACTTGTTATAGGGGACTCTGTTGTCCGGCACACTGATGTCCCACTCACCAGACTGAACAAGGAGAAGGTCACTGTAAGCTGCCTGTCGGGTGCCAGGATCTGCCACATAATGCAAGCACTCAGTTCACTCCAAAGCAAGTATAAGTATGACTCCGTCATTGTCCATGCTGGTGTGAATGACCTGAGACGTACCTCCCTGGACTACATGAAAAGAGACATAGAGGAGCTCTCTGACCATGTAGCCCAGGCTGGTATGACCCTGACCTTGAGTAGGATCTTGCCCTCACCAAGAATGATGCCACAAGATAAAGACAAAATGATCAGTTTCAACAATTGGCTTAAGTATTGGTGTCATTCAAAGGGGATCCAGTGTCTGTCAGCCTGGGATGACATGCTCGACAAGCCACGTTGCTTTGCTAAGGACGGCTTGCACCTGTCACCCTTAGGCTTTCGTATACTGGCCAAGGCTCTTGCCACCCTCATAGTGCCTTTTTTAGGCAAGGCTCAAAGGACAAACCCACCTCCATAGACAACCCAAGGATAAAAAAACTAAAGGTAATGCTACTCAATGCCAGAAGTCTAAACCTCAAGATGTACGCACTCGAGGCTCTCCTCAGTATGGAGAAAATCGATGTTTGTGCAGTAACAGAAACCTGGTTCAAGGCTCCTGAGAGCACCCCAGCACTACCAGGTTATAACTCATACCATGCATTTCGCCCCAAAACTCGGACGAAGCACAAAAGGAGGGGGAGTATCTATATTCATCAAAGATACCTACACCTCCAGGTTAGTGGCACTGCACGAAGCATCGGAAACCATCCATGTGCAACTAACAGCGGGCAAAACTGCCTTTCAGTTTGTAGCCTGCTACAGAACACCCTCCCTATTACAGGAACCCCACTTGGCATTCCTGAGAACACTGGAGAATATGAAGGTCTCTCCAAACACTATGTTATTGGGTGACTTCAACTACCCAAGCATTGACTGGGAAAACTACTCAAGCCCAAACACCCTCGCCCAACGGTTCCTTGAATTTATAAACTCTAATGCAATGGAACAACTGGTCACCACTCCCACAAGAGGGAACAACATATTGGACCTGGTCATCACCAACATGGGGACTCTATGTTCCACACCAGAGGTAAACCCCTCATTGGTAAGATCAGACCATAAACAAATTTCCCCTGGACATCAATATCCCGTCCCCACCCCCAGCCAAGGAAATCACTGTAAAGAATTTCTCAAAAGCCAACTTTGCACTTCTCAAGACTGAGGTGGAATCCTTCAAAGCCCCTGGGCCAGAGGATAATACAGCCCATTCCGCAGAATCCTTTACAAATGCATTCTGTGAGCACCTGCAGGAATGCATGGATCATGCTTTCCCAAATAAAACCAAGACTCACTCCTCCAAAAACAGGAGACCGGTCTGGTGGACCCCGGCCATAAATAAGCTATACAACAGAAGGAGGAAGCTTCTACATGACAGAGCAAAATCCCAAAAAGGGAAGGCATCTCTGATCAGTATTAGCAAGAAACTTCGATCCCTCATAAAATCATCAAAGGCCAGCTTTGAAAGAAAAATTGCCCTAGACACTAAAGATAATCACAAGGCCTTCTTTAGTTATGTCAGGAACATGGGCGGAAACTCCCAGATATGCTCTGAATTGTTGCATAACGGTACAAAATATACCGAACCTACAGACATAGCCAACATCCTGGCAGACAGATTCAGTGCAAAGTCCCCCCCCTTCCCCCACAAAGGAGCAAATGCCTATCCTAACTGACTGTAACCTCCCTGATATCACAGATGCACAGGTGAAAGCTGCCCTCTCCAAAGCAAAAAACACAGCATCTATGGGACTGGACGGTGTCCCAGGCTGTGTCTTACATGAGCTCCAAGAAGAACTGAACCCTCACATTAAGTCACTGTTCAAACTTAGCCTTACTACAGGATATGTACCCAAAGAATGGCGTACATCTACAGTGGTCCCACTCCACAAAGGTGGTGCCACAACGGACCCTGGAAACTATTGCCCCATAAGCCTGACTAGTCTGGTCTGCAAAGCTATGGAGTGTATTATCATGGAAATCAAAAACAAAGACATTGGGAGCCTCCAGACACTGGACCCTACCCAATTCGGCTTTGTTAATGGCAGATCTTGCCTCTTAAACCTAGTTGATTTCTTTGAAACAGTTACCAAAGCCATAGATGAGGGCAAGGTAGTCCACACAGCCTACCCGGACCTCGCAAAAGCCTTCAACACAATACCCCACTCAGGCATCATAAATAAGCTTACCAGCTTAAATATCAACCCCTATATCACAAGATGGGTTACAAACTGGCTCAGAGATAGAACCTACATGGTCAGAATCGCAGGTGTCATGTCCGAATCCAAACCAGTTATAAGTGGCATCCCACAGGGCTCAGTTCTGGGACCTCTCTTGTTCGGTATATACTTCTCTGAGGTTCAGGCTAACACGGGGGGATTATGGCTGACAAAGTTCGCAGATGACCGCAAACTGGGGGCCATAATCAAATCTCCAGCTGACACAAGAATCCTCCAAAAGGGTCTCACAGAGACGGATGCTTGGTGCCAGAGCCACGGCCTCAAGCTAAATGCTAAAAAGTGCATAGTCATCCCCTTTGGGAAAAACAAGGTGCCCACAAATTACCACATAGGTGGTAATCCATTAAGTACGGAAGAAGTAATTAGAGATTTGGGGACCAACGTAGATAGTAATCTCTCCTTTGATAATCACGTTGCCAAAGTGGTTAGAAAGACCTTTTATATAGCCCACCTTATCACGAAAGGGTTCGCATCTAGATCAAGAGAGGTCATTGTGCCCCTTTACTCGTCACTCATCAGGGCCATAATTGAATACAATGCCCCTTTTGGGATGTACCTTACCCGACACTTGCAGCAACTGGAGAGACCCCAAAAGTACCTCACCAAGAGGATCATGGGCTACAAACAGATGTCCTATGCAGCTCGACTAAAGAAACTCCAGCTCTACTCAGTTGCTTATTGCCTACTCAGAGGCGATCTATGCCTGACGTACAAAGCCATGTCAAACCCAGAATTAATGGACATGCTCCACCTCAAAAAATCCAAGTCCCTTAGAGCTGCAAGCTCCAGGGACCTAAACCTCAGCACAGAAATAAATAGGACATACTGGAGGGACAGATTCATTTCCCAGAGGCTCCCCTCACTCTGGAATAGAATCCCAATTCATGTTAGACATAGCCCCTCACTGAGTCTCTTCAAGTGAAATCTGGACGTGTGGATGGGAAATCGCAAATTCACCCCTGGGATCTCTTCTGTGTCCCTGCTAGACAGAGGCACAGTAAACTAATCTTAAAAGGGTAACTTCTGTGACCTAATTTACAGAGGCACAGTAGGCTAATCTAATAGTGAGGCGGAAGCCAAATACACTCTGGCTAGGCTTATAAATGCCCTAGGGCAGATAGCCTAGTATCTACCTATGAACCTATGAACAAATCTACTGCATTAACCTTTTCACTGACCAATGACACACCATCTATGTAGAAAGTAGGGTTGCAGCTTTCTATATGATCAACTTGCTTTTTTGAGTGACCTTTCTTAATAATGGAATGAGGCTTGCTTGATTTACGAAACTTTTGAAAGTGGTTCCATTTTTTACACTTGTGGCATTGCTGACCAAATGCTAAGCACTTCTCTCTTTTAGACTCATGACTGGCTCCACAATTATGACAGCTAAAAATAAGACTTGACTTGGGTTTTGCTGACTCACCCTTATACTGCACTGAGCATGCCCTTTTTACTGAGCTAGCCTTGGAACTTGCTATAAAGTTATAGGCCTTCCCAGGTAGACCTGCAGGGGTTGCAGCTGCCATGTGCTTAGGCCTGTTTCTGCTTACCATGTGTTGCATGCTGTCTACGCTTGCTCTAGAGGCTGTTGAAACTATGCTTTTATGACTTGTAAGCATACTTGTGTGCCTTTCTGTGTGTTCATGGATTTGACAAATCTCTATGGCTTTGCTTAAGTTGAATCACTGTCATGAAGCAAAATCTTTCTCACTGCAGCACTATTAACACCACACACAAGCCTGCCCTTTATTAATTTATCTTTCAAGTCACCAAATCTGAATGTTTTAGCCATATTTCTCAAGTCAGTGATATACGCTGTAAAAGTTTCACCTGGCTTTTGGTCTCTTGTATAAAACAAGTGCCTCTCTAATGTAACATTTTTCTGGGGGTTGCACATTTCTCTAAATTTACATTTTAAGCATTCAGGGTCCTGCCTTGATTCAGCCGATGCCACAATATGGCGGTTCCCCCTCTCCTGCATATACTGCTGGTGCATACACAAATGAACGTTCGCTTTCAATATCTTCTGACCCAGCTAAGTTAAGTAAAATGAATGCCCTCGTATGTGCATTTTTGTCAGCAAAAGCTGTGTGTATGAAAATATATTCCTGATCAAATACTCTCCAATTCTCTGCTATATTATAACCAAACACAAGTGGGCTGGGTCTGTGAAATGCCTCTGCCATAGCAACACACTGTAATGACGGTGCTTGAAATTAAGTACGGACATATAAACATATAAATATACACCAGAACTTTATGCCAGTACTTGTAATTATACCCAATAGCACAACAAACTATTTGAAATGACTGCACTTTGCCAAATAAATCTTCATAGCACAAGAACACTCTGAAATCACTGTACTTTGTGAAACCACTCCTTATCAGTGTAAGAAATACTTCAAAATGACTGTACTTTGTGAATAAACTGAACACAACAGAAAAATCTCAGAGTAAGAAACACTTTGAGATGAATGCACTTTGCAAGTAAATTGTACACCGCACAGAAACTCTTCAAAATGGCTGTACTTTTGCAAAATAACTCTGTAAAGTGTAAGAAACACTTTAAAATGGCAACACTCTGCAAATAAATGTAAACAGCACAAGAAACTTTTCAAAATGGTTGTACTTTGATTGCACTTTACAATATAAGTGTACTTTGCATTCAGCAAACTCTTTGAAATAATTGCACTGTAATAAAACACACACTCTGCAAATACTTTGCACACTCTGACATACTTTGAACAATGCTAGTTATACTTTGAATGGGTTAGGTCAATGCAAAATAGTAGTTTGCGCCCAAACACGGTCTTTTACTAAAAAACATGCAGTCGCCTTACTTTTTTAAGCTTAATTTGCCCTTTTATTGTACTCATTATGCCCTTTTAATCTCTTATCATGCTCATTATACTTTCCTTGTGCCTGTTTTACTTTAGACATGCTTGTTATGCAAGCCAAAGGTAATTCTGATTCCCATATGAATATCTCTACTAGTTTTATCAAATATCATAATTTCAAACATTTCATTTAATTAATAATGCATTCTGTGCCTTTCATTTGATTAATAATTGGTTTTGTGATACGCGTTTGATTAATAATGCATTTTGTGGCTTACAAATGCTCCATTTTATTTTCTTTGCCAAATAATTCATTTATGCAAGTTTTTTTTACCTTAAGTTCATTTCTGGCCTTTTTTGTATGTCTGAGCTCTGTTTCACTCAATCAGCTTAATCTGCCTTCACCTTCAACTCTGCACCTCATGGCTTGAAGAAGTTGCTCTCTCAATCCTGGTTCTGACACCATGTCACTTGTCTGGTCAGGATAAAACAGTCAAACATTCGTGGGTTCAGTTCAAGCAGCTTTATTACACATAAGCACATCAGGAATGAGGCTTTGTAACTTTAACTTAAATAAACTTATAAACAGACTACCACACTCATACATGTTAACACTGTGGCTGTTCTCCCAAAATGGCACTGCTACCTGCCCATGCTGACTATTTATATGCACATGCTTACATCTGGAAATGCTTCTTAAAGGTACATACACACACTATGTTCTACACCCGTTTCTTCATTATCCCTTTCCACTTTGAAATATAGTTTTCTGCTTGTGCTATGTATAGGAATCTTAACTGTGTAGCTCTGAAATGCCCCTTCAAATTGGGTAAACCCAATCCGTCCTATTCTACTGGAAGAATCAGCTTATCCCACTTGACTCTTGCCACTTCCTCTCCCAGATAAAGTCCTTCAGCTCTTTATTAATTGCTATCCACAACATCTCTTCTGGTTGACAAAATATGCCTGACCCGCGTATAAGCCTAAATGGAATAAAAACATTTTAACAGCTTGTATCTTATTACCCATATCCATATAACAAAGCTTCCATTTTATCAGTTTTTGTATTATCTTTTGTTTAGTCTCTTCCCACATATCCTTAGCTGCCACACTAGAATAATTTTTAATCCATACCTCGGCGTTCGTGAAAATTTACTGCCAATCATTAGCAGACTGGAGTTCTGCTGTGGTGACCCCTAACCGGGAAAAGCCAAAATACAAACAGCAACAACTCCTAAATACTTTATTTTATTATGTCCCCATAAATATGGATATTCTTGAACCAATCTGTGTGTGGGTACATAATTTATCACTATTGCCTTTGGTTCAGCTTCATTAATTTTGTATCCTGAAAAGATCTGAAACTGTCTCAGAATGTTCCACAACACTGTAATGTCTCTTTCTGGTTTTGTCAGGTATAAAATAATATCATCTGCAAATAAAGCCAGTTTTTCTTGTCTACCATACCAATTATATCCTTGAATTTCTGAGTTCTTTATTTTCTTTGCCAATGGTTCTAAATATAATGCAAATAATAAAGGGGAAAGAGGACAACCCTGCCTGGTTCGTCTGCTCAAGCAGAAATTATCAGAGAGGACCCCACCCACTTTAATTTTCACCTCCGATCTCTCATACATCCTCTTAATCAAACTTATAATTTTTTTTCCAGGAAATGCAAATGCTTCCGTTGGCTTGCTTATAAAGTCTCTGCTTACTCTGTCAAATGTTTTGTCTGCATCAAGACCCACCAATAACAATAGTATTTTCTACTATTCTGCTTCCCTCTGGATCATCAATGTTCTGTTAATGTTGTCAAATGTTTGCCTCCCCTCCACAAAACCACACTGATCCATATCCATCAATTTAGGCATTCATTTTGCCATTCTTTTATCCATTATAGACATGAACACTTTATAATTATGATTTAGTATTGAAATGGTCCTGTATGAAGCTGGATCTGATGGATCTTTACCCTCTTTAGGTATTACAGCTACCACTGCTTTCTTCCAGGATGTTGGTACTTCTACTCCTCTTAAAAACTGTTAAACAAAACCTTTCAGATCTTTATCAATTTATTTCCTCCTGGCTTCTAAACTTCCACAGGAATACCATCTCTTCCTGGGGACTTTCCTGTAGATTGGTTAGGCATCACATTTTTTTATCTCATCTTCTCCTATGCTAACCATTAGCAATTGAGCCTCATCTACCTCTAACCTTGGCATATTTAATTCTTCAATAAACACTTCCATTTATATCTTTTCTTGATTTTCATATTTATCTGCTTTATAGAGACTGTCACAAAATTTATGTAGCATTTCTAATACTTCTACATGATCCCTTGTTACCTTCCTTATTTCAGGCTCCCCAAGGCCAGCCTTAGCTGAAATGGTGCCGTAGGCAAAGTAGTGCTCTGGCGCCCCTTAAGCCCCACCCACAGCACAGTCATGAAACACCCCTATTTGAGCCACACCCACAGGGTCACTCCCCAAGAAAGCCACTCCAGTAATTTCCTTAAATTATTTAAATGCAATAGGAAGAATAACTACATTACACTGTATCTTTAACTACAGCTACTTCTGCATAATATTTTCTACTTTAAATACCAGAGCCAGATCACAGTCAAATAGGGCCCTAGGCAGGGTAATAGACTGCCCCCCAGAGCAGCCGCTCCTGCAGCAACCCCCTCCCCCCAGCAGCAGCCCCCTCTTCAGCCATTCCAGTGTTTCATTATTTGGTTATTTCTCACCAGTTACCATGCATACTGTTCTCTTATTAGCTTCTACAGTCATTACAGATATTGAAATAAAAAAGCACAAACACAGGTAGCCATTTGCTAAACAATACAGTCTCGCAATGAAAACAGACTTAGCATAAGCAGTAAACTTCTCTGCCCTTGAAACTCACATTCATTGAAATGGAAAAATTCATATTCATTGAAATGGCATGAAAACCTACATTCATAGAAAATGCATCTGGCCAGTGAAGAATTAAGTTTACCTTTGGGCTGTTTTCAAAACAGACTCCTTGCACACATTTTTTAGGGCCATGTATACGTGTATTTGTTCTTTGATTCACCTTTCTGATTGCATTGAATTATATTCCTTGTATAATACAGCACCACTTGTTAGAAAGTGTTTTAAATTTGTAGTTTTAAACATTATTTTAATAAGCAATGAAACAAACTGTATGAACCAATAACTACCCATTTCAGAAATTTTCAACCATAAAAGGCCACTCAAGACTTTTGTCATTATAATCCACCAATATGGTCACAATCTCTGCAGATGTAAAATCATCTGAATTCCACATTAAAGAAATCTATACCTAATGAAGTGGTTGCTACCGGCAAACAACTTCACATATCAATGTTTTATCTACAAAATCAGTGCCTGCTTTCCTTGAAGAATTAATTGCCTATATTGCATTAAAAAATTGGTAAGTTGGTAATATTGCAATAGGAAATGACCAACAAGTTCATAGTCACTAGGCATCTCATACAAAGGACATACTCAGGAGTGTAGAACCCCGATCCCCCTTATAATTCATCAAATAATCAACAATCATATGGGCAATGCAATATCAGCACTTCATCTACATGGTGAGGGAGTAGAATCCACAGCCTTCTGCACCAAAGGCAATTATGCTACTAACATGCTTTCAGATTTTACAACACAGTGTGCCATTTCATAAACAAAAAACAGCTAGTTGCACATAGAAACATTTACACTTGTTAGAGTATGTTTTACATTTGTAATTTTGAACATTGTTCCGGTAAGCAATCAAACAAAATGTATGAACCAATAATGACAAAACTAGCCATTTCAGAAGATTTTAACCATAAAAGGCCCCTCAAACATATGTCATTACAACCCACCATGCATTTTCTGAAGGAAATGAAGGCTGAAACTCAAATGTATAACATTTAGTTATTTAAATCTCCAGTGATTTGCTAGAAAACCACACATTTTATGAGGAATAGGCCAAAAATACGAGGCAAAAATCTGAATAGTTGAGAGGTATGCATACCTCTCAACCTTACTGCAAGAAATCTGGACAGGATGTGGATGCAATGACCATAAAAATAGGGATATATTTTAAATATTACACTTTTTTAAACTTAAAGTTGCTAGAACAACAGGATTTGTGTTAACTTGTATTTCTGAAGGATATGAAGTATGTTAAGAAACTCTTATTTTAATTCCTGTGAAAATATGCCATGCCATTGTCCTGCTCAGCAAATTAGAATACGCTTCAGTTAGTTGAGCATTGAAATCCCATTATAAATGTATATACACAATCAGTTAACCAACTTTTTTTGCTAAAATGAAAGTGAAGCATTCCCATATTAAAAATATCAACCCTGAAATTGCACGTGCCATGATTGGGTTTTACAGGGAAGTTAGTGATAGCAGGTTTTTTTTTTTTTTTGAAGTGGCCATATTCAGCAGCTGTAGTTTTCATAAACCTTGTGGGATTGAAATTTACTTAGTCTCCAAACTACAATTCCCAAATAGAATGTGACCTGTTCCTCATGTGGTTACCTGCCAAACCAAAGAATAGGGCTCAGATGTGCATACATTTTTAGAGTTATATGAGCCCAGACGATAAGTACAGAATGGAATGGTATACTGCTGAAATCATTTTTGAATGCCTGTATGGAAAACTATGTGGGTAGCTCATCACTGTAAACTGGGGAGATGCTGTGTGACTTCATGTAGCAATTTTACATCTTTAAAATGCATACAGGCAGAGCTCTCTAGTACCTGATTGGAAAGGAGCTCACTTCTGGTAATAAAGTCTTTAACTTTGTCTTCAACTTGTCTTTAACCCCCCCCCCCTCCCATGTCCACATTCCACTGAGTATTACACAGAATTGCAGATACAATTTAAAGTTGGGGAAATAGCTTAACACAACAGAAAGGTTTATGAGCGGTGCGCATTTTGTATGAATGGTTCCTATAGCTGATGAAATAATAATACTCCTGATTGCACGTCCGCTACGCTCCTCAAATGTAACACATAATCATGTAATATTCCACACACCTACTCTCTCATACAACACACAGACATGCAACTTCTCTCTCATACACACACACCTACTCTTTCACATAGTAACACATACACTTTATCTCTCATACAAACAGAACGACTAATTAAAATTCCATATACACACACACACTTTCTCTCATATACAGAAGGCCAATTTAAACTACACAGACACACACATACACTTACCTCTTTTTAATCCGAATAGCCACACGCGTACATATGGAGTTAACCCTTATCTTAAAGTGCTACCTTAATTTCTGCGTGCAACTTTAGAACATCTTTACACCCACGTTGGCTTGCGTGGATGTGCCGCATGCATGTTCCTACTAAAAAGAGCAGACTCTGCTACCATGGAGTGAAGTTTTTTTTTTGTTGTTAATTCTTGAAAGCATCCTGGCCAACCTGCAGCTGTAAAAGTGGGAGGGGCACTCGCTTCCCCCTCCTTGCCCTATGATTCCGGCACCCTATGGTTTATTTATTTTAATTAATTTACTTTTCTTATTAAGAAAAGTACATTAATTAAAATAAATAAACACAAATTGCGCCCTTTATGAGGCCAGCCTGTATGGCGCCCTAGGCAGTCACCTAGTTCGTTTATGCCTAAGGCCGGCCGTGAGGCTCTCTTAGTTTGGGGACAGTCCTTTTTAGTTTCTGTTGCCTGAGTTGTTGTTCTAAATGTTGCTGTGCTCTAGTGTTATTATCAAAAACAGTTGCTTAATAGCAATGTTTCTAAACTTGTGAATATTATTGAGGTAATCCCTGATTTTCTGTCTAGCATTCTGCAGTTGATTGTCATCTTGTTCTGTGAGATTCCCCCTATTCTGCAATACTGTAACATTTGTTAGTCCCTTTAAATAATTCTTGTTACTTCTTAATCGTAGCTCTCTTTCTTTAATTTCCATCGTATTTTTAAACCCCACCTTAATTTTATCCCAATCCCTAGATATATTTTCAGAAGAAATTTCTATCCTCTCTAACAGCTCCTGAATAATCTCCGCTACTCATCACCTTACCAAAGTTCTTGATCTTATTAACTACTTCCTGCTCCTTCACTCTGTGGAAGAAATCTGGGATGGCTCCAACACGGTCACTTAATTCTAACATGTCTTAGCAAATAGGTATTTCAGAGTCAAAACAGAATCATCCTTATCACCTCCAGCACCCCTTACCAGAGGAGTGCCCCAGGGATCCTTATTTGCCCCATTGTTGTTTCCAGTCTTTATTAACAAACTACCCTTTGCTCTCCCTAACCTTCCTATTACTGTTTATGCAGATGACATGGTTATTCTTAGACCCAGTCCTTCTCATTCAACCATTCAAGCCCAGCTTTTGTTGGACCTCTATTCCCTTAATTCTTGGCTAAATAACCATAAGCTATTTTTTAATCCCCTCCCCAAACAACAACAAAAATAAAATATGGCATTTGGAACCGCACAAAAGCTGAAAAAAAACTCCTAAAAATCTCTACATTGCAGATCTCTATGGTTCCTCAGTAGAAACAACCTATCCTGTAAACATCTGGCTGTAGCTAGACCTGCCACTTAAATTCCAAAGCCACATTGAAAACTTCAGAAAAAAGATCAGTTCAATACCCCCCTTCCTCTACAAACCACGTAGAGCTGCAATAGGCAAAGGAGTCCCCCTACCTCAACATTAATAAGGGCTCCCTACCACAGCCACAACCTCTAAAAAATGTCATCCACTCTACAATTCACTGAAAACAAAATCTGCCGATTCATTTCCAATTCTCCCCCTCAGGTGCACCACTGCATTACACTCACAAAAGGCAAATGGGTACTAGTCTTCTACTGAGTTGAGCTACTCATATGTTCTCTTTTCAAGCTACTTCAACAAGGTGCCTTCCCACCTCTTGCAGCCAAACTCCATAATAAAACCACCCCATACAACATCGCCCAATTAACTTCCTCACGCCATATACCCCAAGCCAAACTACACTGTACCAACCATTCTTTCTCCATTTTTGCGTCCAAATTCTGGTAATCCATCTCCCCCTCACCTAAAAGGAGTCTCCTCTTTCCCCATGTTCAGAGTTCAGTTCAAAACACACCACCATCAAAAATATGACTGCAAGTGCTTTTCCACTGGACACATAACCTAACTCCCTCCTCTCCTGTATCACTCACCTTGAGCCTGTGTTCTCACCTGTTGCTTCCCTCTCACATTTACTACTAAAATTAATTCACATTTGTTTTCTACTCCATTAATAATGTTTACATATTGCGCCGATTATCTATGGGATTATCTGCCTTCTGTGATTACTCTGTGAATTTATGTTTTTTTTTTTTTTGTTTTGTTTTTTTGTGAATGTCACCCAGGCTGTGCCTGCAAATGGCTTGTTGTGGTCAGTGTAATGTCCTGGTAAACAAACCAAATAAATAAATAATTAAACCAATTAATCAATCTTCTCCATACAGTTTGGGTGACTTTGCTCTAATCCTGTACATTGCAGCACTTTGACATATCTGTTTGTGAAGATCCTAACCTTCTCAGTTGCTTGTTTTAGTGCCGTGTCAGTTCTGTTGAAATTAACACTCAATTCCTGGCCACTTCTGCCCCATCTGCTGCAACAAGTACTCACATTTCTTCATTAAAGGATAGCAATTGGCTGTTATTACTTCACTTTTACTACATACCATAACAAAGTCTGGTTCAGATAATTTCTCAGCATGCCTCATCAGGACTTCCAGCAGGTGTTTCTGCTTCATCCCTCTACTTCCCAGCCATCATGCCCATACATCCTCTTCCTTATATCTCAGGTTGTTCCAGTCTGTTAAGCCAATCTCTTGACCCGCATGATAAATATATGAATGAACAAGTATTCATAGGTTCATAGGTTCATAGGTAGGTACTAGGCTATCTGCCCAAAGGCATTTATAAGCCTAGCCAGAATGTGTTGGCTTTCGCCGCCCCCTTAGATTAGTTCACTGTGCCTCTCTCCAGCAGAGCCACTGAAGTGATCCCCGGGGTAAACTTTCTGTTTCCCATCCACTCGTCAAGGTTTCTCTTGAAGAGTGTTAGTGAGGAGCTGTGCTTAATGTAGATTGGAATCTTGTTCCAAAGCATGGGAAGTCTCTGGGACAGCAATCTATCCCTCCAGCATGTCCTATTTATTGTTGTGGTGAGGTTTAGATCCCTAGAGCGTGTGACTCGAGGAGATAAGGTTTTCTTTAGGTGGAACATGTTCATCAATTCTGGGTTAGACATGGACTTGTATGTCAGGCAGAGATCACCTCTGAGTAAGCAGTATGCAACCGAGTATAGCTGAAGTTTCTTCAGTCGAGCTGCATAGGGCATCCATTTGAGGCCAGTGATCGACTTGGTGAGATACTTCTGTGGTCTTTCCAGCTGTTGCAGGTGTCTTGTAAGGTACATCCCAAATGGGGCGTTGTACTCTATGATGGGTCTGATGAGTGATGAGTAGAGGGGCACAATGACCTCTTTTGATCTGGATGTGAACCCTTTTGTAATTAGGTGGGACACAGAAGGATTTTCTAACCACTTTAGCAATGTGATTATCAAAGGAGAGATTACTATCTACTTGGGTCCCCAGATCCCTTATTACGTTTTCTGTATTTAGGGGAATACCACCTATGTGGTAGTTTGTGGGTACTTTGTTTTTTCCAAAGGGGATGACTATGCACTTTTTGGCATTTAGCTTGAGGCGATGTTTGCTCTGAGAGTGTTGATGGAGAAGTACAGAGAAGGTCAGAAAGAGTTGCATTGTGTCTTTGTGGACTTAGAGAAAGCATATGACAGGGTGCCTAGAGAGGAGTTGTGGTATTAATCAGAGAAATATGTAAGAGTGGTACAGGATATGTACGAGGG
This sequence comes from Protopterus annectens, assembly GCF_019279795.1. Taxonomy (NCBI): domain Eukaryota; kingdom Metazoa; phylum Chordata; order Ceratodontiformes; family Protopteridae; genus Protopterus; species Protopterus annectens. Next base: position 1,407,580,385 of record NC_056725.1, read on the forward strand.
TAGTGTGACAGCAGTGAGGTCTGTGGTGGGAGTGACAGATGCGTTTAAGGTGGAGGAGGGATTACATCAAGGATCAGCTCTGAGCCCTTTCTTATTTGCAATGGTGATGGACAGGTTGACAGATGAGATCAGACAGGAGACCCTGTGGACTATGATGTTTGCAGATGAAATTGTGATTTGTAGTGATAGTAAGGAACAGGTAGAGGAGACACTGGAGAGGTCGAGATATACTCTAGAGAGAAGAGGAATGAAGGTCAGCAGGACTAAGACAGAATATGTGTGTGTGAATGAGAGGGAGGATAGAGGAATGGTGAGGATGCAGGGAGTAGAGGTGGTGAAGGTGGATGAGTTTAAATACTTGGGATCAACAGTTCAGAGTAATGGTGAGTGTGGAAGAGAGGTGAAGAAGAGAGTACAGGCAGGATGGAGTCGGTGGAGAAGAGTATCAGGAGTGATTTGTGACAGACGAGTACCAGTAAGAGTGAAAGGGAAGGTCTACAAGAGGGTAGTGAGACCAGCTATGCTATATGGATTGAAGACAGTGGCATTGACAAAAAGGCAGGAGTCAGAGCTGGACATGGCAGAGTTAAAGATGTTAAGATTTGCACTGGGTGTGACGAGGGTGGACAGGATTAGGAATAAGTATATTAGAAGGTCAGCCCAGGTTAGAAGGTTTGGAGACAAAGCCAGAGAGGCAAGATTACGTTGCTTTGGACATGCGCTGAGGAGGGATGCAGAGTACATTGGGAAAAAGATGCTAAGGATGAAGCTGCCAGGTAAGAGGAAAAGAGGAAGGCCTAAGATAAGGTTTATGGATGTGGTGAGAGAGGACATGCAGGTGGTTGGTGTGACAGAGCAAGATGCAGAGGACAGGAAGAAATGGAAACAGATGATCTGCTGTGGCAACCCCCTAACGGGAGCAGCCAAGAAAACAAGAAGAAGCTTGAGGCCATGATTTTGACAACAGGTATCTGTCTCAGTGAGACCCTTTTGGAGGATGCCTGTGTCAGCCAGAGAGTCAATTATAGCCCCTAGTTTGCAGTCGGCTGCGAACTTAGTCAGCCATAGTCCTCCTGTGCTTGCCTGTACCTCTGAGAAGTAGATGCCGAACAGGAGGGGTCCAAGGACTGAGCCCTGGGGAACGCCACTTGTAACCGGTTTAGAGTCGGATCTAGCTCCTGCAACTCGCACCATGTGGGTTCTGTCCGTGAGCCAGTTGGCAACCCATCTTGTGACGTATGCGGATACTTCTTGTTATCTGAAAATGAGACCATCTATTAGAACTACTGCAGCCTAACATATAATCTATGCTCTCACAATCTCCACCTGCCTAAATGCTTTACCCCTTCCTTAGATGTCCCTTTGGCATGCACATGTGGCACTGCTTCATGTCTCATCCTTCAGCTTTTTAACCCTATGTTTTCTACTGTCACTTTCAGTACTGTCCTAGCCCTGATAATTAGGTAGAGATGAGCCATCCCTGTAGCATAAAATGGAGCCTCCTGGTTCAGCTGCATGCTCATAAATTTTCAAATTCAACCTGTGAAATCCTATTTATTACCCAGTGGAGCCCTGAGTTTCTACCACACCCTGTTTTCTTGTTGGTGTGCCTTACATTTCCTAAAATGGATTCCAGTGTCATCTGCAATATCACTGGGTCATAACATACACACACACACACACACACACACACACACACACACACACACACACACACACACACACACACACGGAGGTCTGACTTGCTTGCTATGCTGTTTCAGATGTATGATAGGCCCGACAGAAGGCCAATGGATATGCTGCTCAGAATAACTATAATTTGTAATCTGAGCTGCATACCCCTTACAACCCTTCCCAGAGGTGCTCTAAATTGTTTGTCCCCCATCAGCAAGCACCCATCCTCACCTCTTTGTTTCATTTTTTTCCCAATCCTGCCACATCCGTCTGAGTACAAATGCTTATGCAGTATCTTGCCACCCATGGGCCTTCTAGTGCCAACTAATTGTTGCAGTGTGCTGCCCTGTACTGCTTCTTGATGACCCAGTCTCTGTCAGGCTAAAATGAAGCTTAACAGTTGTGCCACTGGCACATGCTATATCACATCCCACCCTTTGATATTTTGCTAGCCGTGATTCATATAAATTCCAATGCAGTTTGTATACTTTACCCATGATCTTGGGTGCAGCACTCTCTGTGTATAATGCCCCAAATTAATTCACCATCAAGCACCACAGTTGCTATGGACTCATGTATGGTCTAGATTCTGCCTTTGGTGACAGTTTCCTGACTGCATCCCACTAAAAATTAAGATGAATCAGTTGTGGCATTATCTATACCTTGAATATACTGTTCATAGGTTCATAGGTAAATACTAGACAACTCAGTCTGCAGACTATTGCATGTCTAGTCAATAACCAGAAGGTGACTTGTGGTGAGAAACAAATCCCGTACCTTGTGTGAATTAAGTGTTGTGCTCTAAAAATTATATAGTGTTGCATGCAATTTAAAAGCCCTTTGTTACCAACCCCGCTAAGAGATTATTTAGCAGACTGCCCACTTCCATATTGTCCATCCTAAACACCATGTGCTTGTTCTGCAGCGCTCTTGCCTAGATGTGCACTACCACTATTAGTAAGAAGAATTCCAGCTCTTTGGTGGACATTGGCTTGTGTGTTGTTCAAATACTCTCAAAAACTAATGCCTCTAGGTGCATCCATAAACAGGTAGTCCCAGTTAGAGTTCCTCTGTTGCCATAAAGTATTCCTTTAAACATGTTGAAGAGCTCCTGCCAAACCCTAAGGTGAAATATCTTTATGCTATTCTTTCAGTACTTTATGCATTAATCAAACAGCTACTGAGGTAGCACCAGATGCACACCTTTTTGCACCTTTGATGCCCTACCCTTTGGTACTTGAACATTCTCAAATGTGTAATTTTCTTTCTAATACTGGTCCTCAACGTATAAATTCATGCAGTAAATAATTTGGACTGAGCAATTACTTTCCCATTACCTCTGGTTAGTATTGCAAATTTTCCCTGCTGAAACTCTGATCATGGCCTCAAGTAAGTCAAGCCTCAACTTTCATAGTGGTATGCAACACATGTTCCTGCATCACTCTAATTTCTGATTATCTGTTGACATCCCTTACTCATTATTTTATGTATTTCCTTTGACTTGCACATTCACTAGAATATAATAAAATCCATGTAGGCTCCATGTAGAGCCTACATGGAATGTACCTGTCATGCATATTAATCATGGCATACTGCCAAGGGAGAGCATAGTAACAGGGATACTGAATCTGTGTAGAGTGTAGAGAATATGTGTACATGGCGAGGCTCCCTGCAATGTTCAGTGCTACTGTTTAAATGTGCTGTATATTAGTAGTTTATGTTTTAAATATATAAATTGTTTTTTTTTATTGTTTAATTTTTTTTAATGCCCGTTTGTTCAGCGCAGAAATACCAATCTGCGCTTATGCATAGATAGTTGACACCTGCCAGACATCTAAATATAGAAACCTGTTGTAATTAATTATGTATGTCTGCTTATATTTAAGCCCGTTTAAGCCCATTTGCATAGCGCACCACAATTGTTTAATAGTAAATGTGAAGGCATACTACTTTATATACTACCCAAGTAGCTAAATGGGTAGAGTGACGGTTTAAAGTTTCATAGGTCCTGGGTTCGAGTCCCTAGCATACATATAATTTGTTGAATGCAATGTAAAATGTCTTTTAAATTAAAATCAATATTTTTACATTTGGGAGAGCTGCATGGTGCTAAGCACTGCTTACATGTGGTTAACGGCTAATATTGTTTGCGCATTTCTAAGCTTTGCTAAAATCACGGTTGTGCGAGTTTTCACAATGCGCAACTCCACTTAGCTGGTTTGGTGACACTAAGCACCGCAGCATTTTTTTGAATGTTGCTGAATGACATGTAAGGGTGGGAAAACAGCCTATATTAAGGACAGTAGGCAGGAATTCTGCACCATTTGTTGGAGTCAGTTTATCTGCTTATATGCCAGGTGGTTCTGGAGAAGGTGCACGCTTTTGGGTGCAGAGATGGGGTATGCAGGAATCCAGGGTTTTTGTTTGGCTCCACATACATAGTTATGAACCTAGGCTGCTGCAGGGCAGTTACCAGGGCTCAGAGTGTAAGGCTAAGGCCTGGGATCGGTTAGCCAGGGATCTTACCAATGCTACTGGTATCCTCCGCACTGCTGAGTAGTGTCGTCACCACTATGACAACCTGAAGTGGAGAAAGAAGGGAACATTGGACACCTGGGTCCAAGAGACTAGGGCTGGGCATGTCCCACAAATATGTAAGTATTTTTCCACTGTTTTACTAAAATGCAAGCTGAATGTGTGCAAAACCGGTATGCATAATGGTCTGCTTCTCTCCCAACAACTGCAGCTGAAAGGACTTGCAATATTCAGTCCTATGCCAGCCGCCTGGCCAGGTTGCATTGTGAGTGTGGTAAGTACAGATATATTATGCTAACTGTAGTGCAATAAGCAATAACGAATAAAAAAATGTACTACAATAAAGAATAAACAATAAAAAGTGTAGTGCAATAAATGGACAATTAGCACTATAGTGCAATAAATAGGCAATTAGAACTTTAGTGCAATAAATGAACAATAACAACTGTATTGCAATAAACAATACACAATACAAATAACAGTAAGCAAAAAGGTGTAAAGCAGGATTGTGGTGTTGTAACATAAATGCACTAGAGCTGTATGCATTGCATGTCTATGGTAAGGTTGCTGCAGTCAAGTGTACAACTGTAATAGCTGAAGAATGCAAAACTAATGGTCTAAAAATGTATTGACCGACTCATAGCACAATTCAAGGCATCTACAGGCCACTTTCAGTCACATAATGCTCTCATTTTCTTCCACTCCAGGAACAAATGGTATATGGGTGAGGTAGCTCACTTTATGAGCAGATAGTGTATGTAGATTTCACAAACAATTATCAGCAATACAAATAAAGTGCTAAGCAGCATTGTGGTTTCCTAAATAAATCTGTCTTAATATTTGCAATAGGGTTGTAGTCATTTCATGTCTGTTCTAAGTTGCTGCAGTCAATTATTACATTATTTGCAGTCAAAACTATTGGGTTCTATTCCTATGCCTGCCAACTAAGGCATGATGGCTGTCTTATTTACTTAATTTACACAAATATGCCTCTCAAGTGTCAAGATATTTCATTATGTAATTAGAACTTCCTAATGTCTGTCACATGATTACCAGATAAATTATTACCTGGAATGCAATGTATTACCAAATCCATTTACAGAACACCTTGGTAGTTATTTTAGTCCACATTATGTGAAACTGTTCTGTGTAGTTGTGTACTTGCATTTGTTACTGCTTGGCCCATAGTGTCCCATGCTAACAGCTTGAGAGGTATGCATGTGCTACATCATCTATAGAAGAGTTGTAGTCACTGTACTCACAACTGACACTGCACACCTGTTGAACTATGTATTACCAGTGTTTTCAAGAATATCATCTGCAGTGCCACTAATGGTATGTTTTTCTCTCTAGCCCCACCCCTTATTTTCTTTAATTTATTACTGTTACTTATTATTATGATTTAATATTAATATATTTTGTTAAACTAACTATATTTTGTTAAATCTTAATTTATTAGTTTTTCATTATTATGATTTCATATTAATATATTTTGTTTAACTATATTTTTTAAATATAATTTATTATTATTTATTATTATGATTCAATATTAACATATTCTGTTAAACTAACTGTTGTGTTGGCCTTATGGTTTAGTTCATACTGGCTTGCTGTTAAAATACTGTTAAGTTACTTAATGTTGTGTGACACATAATATAACTTAATATGTATACAGATTAATAAATATTATGTTTCATTCTGTAAACATTGGTTTGGTTATTACTAACCTTAACTTATTATTATAACTGCTTTACTACAGCACATCAAGGTTGGCCAGCTCCTCATTGTCTGCCTACCTTGCCTCCTCCAGCCATGGCACCAGGCCCCAGCATGTCTGGCACCCAGCCTGGTGGTGCCCCCTCTGCTGCCCCTGCACTACCTGTGGCACCAGGTAGTACTGCCCAGTGGGATGGAACCCAGCCCCCTTTAGGGAGTGGTGGTGGAGGAGGAGTTGTCACTTGTGACAAACTGCCAGGATTGGTGCATGAGATCATCATGCATGGGTTTGGATGATGCCTGCATCGGATGGAGAGCATGCTGGCCACCCTGGTGGGGTAGGCTCACCCCAGAGCCTAGCCTCCACCACTGCCATCCTCAGGCCAGTGAAAGAGCAGTGTCAACAGTCCCATGGGTGGGGATGTGAGTCATGCTGCCACCTTGTTGAGGCACATTAACTGAGATTCCACAATACCCTCCCCATCCAAGGTGTTCATCCCCCTCGTGTGTCATACCCACCTCTGTTTGCTGTCTTGTCTGTCTGCAAAATCTTTCTCACCTACCAAACTTACCTCCCCCACATGTGTCTATGTCTCTTCCCCAACATTCCATTCTCACCTTAAAAAAAAATGAGCACTTGTCCTAAAAAAAAAAAAATCATCCCATGCATAGCTCACCATTTCACGTGACCACTGGACACACATAATTTGGTCCAATTGGCTTAACAACACAATTATGTTGTAATCACCCCTCTCTCAGGGGGTGATAGTCCAAAGTCATCTACAAAATCTGTCAAAGTGCGCTGTTGTTGCTATACGAGATATAGAGAGCTATGGTTCTTTCCTGTACCCATCCTGCACATACCTACCTGCCTTTCACTATGTTTTCCCTCTGCTTGCATCCCATTTCACCACCTTATCTCCCCATTTTTCTTTTTTTTATATATTTTTAGCTCAACGTTGCGTGAAGCACCATGTAACGCAGCTTCACCGAGCTCAGATAAATGAAGCTCTATTCATATATGTGTTTTTAAATAATAATAAACATATACAAAATAAACACCTGTCCCCTATTTCAAACCCAAGCCCATTGCACCTGTAGACCACTGCATTAACCTGCTACTCCAGAAAGCTGTTAATTAAAACAGATGTTTTAAGCAAAACATAGTAATTGCAAGTTACACTTATTAAGCATGTTTCAGCAGAGCTGTGCATTGTACCACGTCGCTCAAACTTGCTTAAAGATAAATGGAAAAACTGGGAGTGCACCTTGGAGTCTGGTGCAAGAGTACACCACTAGAAAGCCAAACAAAAAAGAATGGAAATAATGGATGTGAGTTCTCTAATAGCAGGTAAATGTCCCTTTTATCAGCAACATTTACAAGTACACCTGCTAAGGCATTACTGGCAAAAAACATGGACAACAGGGACCCTGGTGCAGAAGTGCATCCATATAATGCCATGCACATAATGATGGCTGTAGAAAAGTAGGTAACAGCCTGTATGTGTGTACTTACATCTTGCAAATACACCTGCTGTAACAGTGACTCAGTATTACAGCTCAGCCTGTTAAATGCCTTGCAAATAGTACATTTTGCCACACACAGTCCTTGGTTCAAATCCAGTGGTGTGTAGCATTTAAATAACATTATTGTGAAGCCAGAAATTAATTACTGAGTCAACCTCTCTTTATCCACACAATGCATTACAAATGAAATGTCTCCTTGTCACTGATGGAAGTCACAGGCCTGTAGACAGGAACACACTTCACATATCCCTAGAGCAAAACTATAAGTGCATAAAGTGTCATGTCATGCATTAATATGCATTCACAGAGGATTTTAACTCAGGTAATGCAAATGAGATCCACTAATATCAGAGTGCAGTACACAATCCTTTCAAACTCACAGTGCAGATTAGCAAAGCTGCACAACTAACATACACATATGAAGCCCTGCTTGTAACAAGGACTGCCAGCATACACATTCCAGATGGGAACCAGACTGTAACACGTGGCCTGACAGTTGTCCAAATGGTGAACATAATGTCATATTTATCCCCTATGTTGTTCAAGGACACAACAAACATGTAGTCTAGTACTCTTTTAATGATACCATTGCCTAACATACTTACCTTAAACACATTATTTAATTGGAGTGGAAAGGCTACACTCACTCTGGCTCTGCCTCTACTACAAGGCTGCCACAGTTACTCCTACAGCTCGTTGTCCTCCAAAGTGTACACACTCTCTGCCTAGGCCTATTACCTGCAGCAACAGCTGTAGCCTGTAGCACACATATCTCTATGTAACAGTAGCTGCTGCAGACCTACCCTCTGTGATGACATAGTCTCCTCACCCTAGTAAGGTCCAGGACAACATATCAGAAAAGGCCTGTAATTTTTATTTATTTTATGTATTTATTTTACATTTGTTGACTGGGATAGTCTGACTGAGCTGAACTGCCCCTTTTCAGCAGAAGTCTGGGGAGAAAAGCTCCACAAACATTAGAATAAAGGTCAAGCATAAGCAATTAACAAAATAATACAAAGAAAAATGTTTACAATAAAAGTAAATAAAAGTATAACAAGGAAGCGATATATAACAATGTAGGTACAATTTTATAAATTGAGGAAGGTGAAGAGGAAACAGTAACATTTGCTTTTGCTGTACATCAAGTTTGAGGGAGAGAGATGAGAGATGTGAATTATTAATAGTAGTGTAAGGAGGTTACAGTTCTTGGTAAAGACACCAGGTATCAGAGAGCTAAGAATGGCTAGGAAGAGCGTAGAGGTAAAGAGAGGAAGAACAACATAGAGGTCAGGTAGAGCAGTATCTTAGGGTTAGTAGTGAAGATTAGGAGGGGTGAGTACAGTGGCAGGACCATTGACTTTTTAAGTATTCCTTGGTGGCCGCTTTGAATTGTTTAAGTTGATTGAGGTAATTTCTATTGGCAGCTTGTTCCAAGAAATGGTAGGATGGTAGCTATAGAGGTTACATCCTATTTTGGTCTTGGGTTTATAGATCTGTAGAAGGTTTGGGTCTACACTGCATAGAGATCTAATGAGAGAATAATGAGAGATAAGTGGAGATAAGCTGGGGCAGTAGAAAGGATGATATAGAATGGAATGAATAATTTGGAGCTGAGAGAAGAGGAGGTGGTGGGGTAATTCTAGCCAGTTTAGATGTTTTAGTGAAAGACAGTGATGGGATTTATTTGTCTGGTGTGCTGCAAATCTGGCTACTTTGTTGTAGGTTGATTCAAGTTTAGTAAGGAGAGACAAGCTGAGATTTGAAAGGATTTGAGAGTTATACAATAGGTAGGAGGTAAGGATGAGACAGGCTTACTTTTGCTTTGTTAGTGAGAAACTTTGTATTTCTGTAAAGGAAGCCCAGTTTTAGATGAATCTTATGGATACAGTTATTAACATGTAAGTCAAACTTAAGATGATCATCTATTATGACAACTAGGATTTTTGTGTTAGATTCAACTTTGATAGGAGTGTTGTTGAGAGACAGTATTGAGAAGGTAGGTTTTAGGTGGTTAAGATTTTTAGGTAATAAGAGTAGAAGTTTTTTTTTTTTGGGGGGGTTCAGAATAAGGAGGTTGTTAGTGAGCCAGGTTTCTACTGAGTTAAAGGATGCCCGAGTGACTGAGATGAGTTCAGAGGGGGTGTCAGCAATGCTGATGACCGTAGAGTCATTTGCATATTGTACCAGGGATGACTGGGGGCATGAAGTATAGAGTAGATTAGTAAAGATATTAAAAAGTAACGGGCCAAGAATAGAGCTTCGGGGGACACCCACTTTTACTGTTAGAGAAGGGGAGAGAGTAGAAACCTATCTCACTGATTGGAGTCAATCTGTGAGATAGCTAGAAAACTAAGCAACAGTAGAAGTGGAGAAGTTAAGGTTAGTCAGTTTAGTCAGAAGAAGTGAGTGAGACACAATGTCAAAGGCTTTTGAAAGGTTTAAGAAAGGGCAAGAGACAAGTTTGTTATGATCTCTGGCCAGAGAAATAGTGTTAAGGAAGGATATGAGGGCAGTAGTAGTGCTATGTTAGGGGCAAAAGCCATGTTGTGTGGGTGTGAGCAGGTTTTCCTGTAGTAGGTATTGTATGACTTGCTTATGTATGCATTTTTCCAATACTTTAGAGAGTGGGGATAAGATTGCAATGGACCTAAAGTTAGTGGTTTCAGTGGGCTCACCTTCTTTATGTATAGGTATGGTGTAGAGTTCTTTCCAGATAGAAGTGACCTTTGACTCAGAGATAGAGCGATTTATCAAGCTAGATACTGGGACAGCAAGTGAGTCAGCACCTAACTGAAGGAAATAGGAAGGAATATTGACAGTTGATGTGGAACAGGGTTTTAGTTTGGAGAGTAAAGCTTTAATGTAGCTAGTAGGAACAGATCTGAGAGAAAAAGCAGTAGAAGAGTTTGGAGTAAGAGAGGGTTCAGAGGAGTTAGTAGTCCAGTTGTTTTTAAAGTTAGTTGTGTTAGTAGAAGAGGAATCAGAAGTAATCATTTTAGATACGGATTCAATGAAATAGGTGTTAAAGATGTCAGCAGTTTCTTCTGGTTTCTTGTTAGGGCAGGGATTGGGGGAAGAAGGGTTCCCAGGATGTAGTATTTGGTTAATAGAGTTCCAGAATTTTTGGGGATTTGATCTTTGAGATGTAGGATTGTTAAAGTAGAATTCTTTTTTTTAATCTTTAACAATGTTTTTTTGTCAGATTTCTGAGTTCTTTATACTTTTGTAGATCAGTGGGGAGTTTGGTTTTCACCCATGATTTCCACATCTTGTCTTTAGATTTCATTAGAGTGCGAGTAGCATTACTTAGCCAAGGGGATATGTTTGATTTTATACGAACTGTGTAGAGTGGTGCAAGGCTGTTGAGAATATTAAGAAAGAGATGAAAGAGTGGACTGCTTCGCCGAGGGGGGGGGGGGGTTGGATTAAATTAGTCGAGTTAATACTAGAGAGAAGGTCTTTAAAAGTCTCTGGGCAGACGTTAGTTAGTTTGCGGCAGGTTATATATCTGTGTGGCCTGATAAAGCGAGGAGTGAAATTAAGAACTTTTACTGGGGAATGGTCACTTAGGGAGTTGGGTAGTGTTTCAGGGTTATATTTGCAGGGATCAGAAACTAGTATCCAGTCTATAAGAGTGCCAGGGTTGCCTGAATTATTGCTATGGATTGGATCAGAGATAAGTTGAGTAAACTCATGTGAGTTAATGCAAGAGGTAGAGTTTGGAGAGCAGAGAGATAGCCATTTGATATTAACATCCCCGAGGACTATGGTTTCATTTGGGATGTGTTGTGAGAGATATGAGAGAATATTTTCCAGTACAGGAATGTTGTCCCCTGGAGGAATGTAAATGGCTGTTACAGTGATTATGGTGTGGTTATTAAGTTTAAAGTCGGCTGTCAGAATTTCAGCTGGAGGAAAGTGTGGGATAGGTTTGTTAACACGTTAAAGTGAGTTGGTTGGAATAGACTATAGCAACTCCACTCCCTTTTTTCTTTTGGCGATCTAGGTGTAGGATATTATAATCAGGAGGGAGCATTTGTGTATCAGGGTTTCGAGGTTTCAGCCAGGTTTCTGTAAGGGTGATTATATCTGGAATATGGTAAGCAATCCAGGCATGGAATTCACTTGCTTTGTTAAGTAATCTAAATGGAGGACTTATATTTTGTACAGTGGTTGCATGTCATTGGCTGATGACGTGTAAATCAGCTGTCTTGCCTGCAATTAGCATTTTAGAACCACCGATTGGTTAAGAGGCAATCACCTGCTAATCAGAAACATTTTAAAGGGCAAACATGCTGGCTACGGGGAAGCATTCTGTATGAGACTTTCTGCACACAGAACACATGTTTGCAAAAACTTAAATATCACCACTTATCAATTTAGGAGTTTTGCACTCCAGCAGATATATAACCTTTTTGTTTACAACAGGCTGCAAATGTGTGAATATACTTACAGGGAATAGGGGTTACAGTATTAAGCCTTTCTTACAACTGTGATAATGACATATCATTGCTATCCAGATGTGCTACACCTACAGAAGACATACAATACATCAAGGGTGGAATACTTTTTGTCAATGTGGCACACTGGTCTCTTGGGACTGTCCCTTTATAGTGGTTGTAATGGCACACTGCTATTTGTTAGTCACTGTTGTTTTGACATATTATCAGGGGGGTTGCCTCTAGGGGACACACTACAATTGACTCCAGTGCTGGGTGTTTGATCATACAGCAGTATCTGTCATGGCACACATGGGAATAGCTGATTATCGCTAGTATCTTAGTTGTATCCACACACTTAGTATGTTTCCACACTGTGGAATATGACATGTGTGATCAAGCAGTGGATACTGCCAGCTATTCTCTTCTTGCTGTATCTCTACATAGTGTACTTCCACATCCTGTCATGTGTTCCCATTCTGTTGCCTTTCAGGACACATGTACTCAAGATGATGTGCACCTTTCATGAATGCAGAGAATGGATTATACTTGAAGGTCTCCAGCAGCACCATGAATTCCTATTGTCCTGGGGAAGGCAAAACAGAGAATAGTAGGCAGCATTGTGGGCTGACCTTGTCCATGACGTGAATGCTACAGGTCATCAGAGCAGGACATATGAGCAGGTTCGACGCCACGCAACAGACATGATCAGTGCTGCATGCAGAAGAGCAGTAGATGTAGTCAGGGATCATGGCTTCACCGGTGGAGGGCCTGCAGCAGAACAACCACTCTCAACCACTGAGGAATTCCTGGCAAACCTAGGCACACATGGCAGTTCTTAGACATAGCACTTCAGAGTATAATAGTGTAGGTATTAATATACTGCTTTTTCCTCTCTTAACATAGATGACCAGGGGGGGGGGGTTGGTCTCTGTCCCCTACACAACCTGATATCAGTGTCTCTTCAAACTCTGATGATGTACTGCTTTTTCCTCTCTTAACACAGATGACTGGGGGGGGGGGTTGGTCTCTGTCCCCTACACAACCTGATGTCAGTGTCTCTTCAGACTCTGATGATGGTGGCCACGGTGAGGCACAGGTGGGGGTTTCAGAGGCTGAATAAGTCCCAGAGATTGACATCACTCCTCTGCCCTCATTGCCACTGCACACAGTCAGTATGCCTACACATACCCAGTCCCTAGAGGCCACAGATATTGGACAGTCAGAGAGTGGCAACATTGAACAGGAAAGTGTGGTAACTATGGTTCCAGTGAGTGTAGACACTGGCCATAACAAGAGAGATGGTGAGGTTCCACACAGGCGGATTGATAGGGGTGCTCGTAGGAGGCCTGCTGTCCTTCCACCACCTGTTGCAGGTGTCACATCACAGTTCACTCAGCGTATGTTTTGGGCCATCATGGAGGCACAGGCACATTATGAAAGGAATTCCAGACATGTGCTCAGATTATGGATGCAGCACACTCTGACATTCATGACTGCCTACACCACATTAGTGACACCTTGGATCAGTTCAGTGATGCAGTGAACAGAAGGTGGGCTGAGACAGTGTTTGTCTTGGAATGCACAGTGTCTGCGCTGCAATGTGTGGTTGGAGTTGAGCATCAGCCTTGTGGACGTAGGTCAACAACCCTATCTGCTGAGAGTCCACATGGCCGTGCACAACCACGTTCCCATAATGGCAGTACAGCCAGCACTATGGAGGGGAGTGTGTTGTCCATACCAAGATGTGGCAGGCCATGGGCTCATGGTCCTGGGCATTCCCTTGGAGGACACAGTCCCAGCAATCACCATCAGGTACTAGCACTGCTTCTGACCATGGGCATGGAAGTGCCAATGCAACTCCTGGCAGAGCCAGTTCCCGTGTTTGGGGCTGGAGATGGTGAATTGTCAGCTCTACCATGCACACTTCAAAACTGTCCAACATACACACATGCAGGGGTAGCACTGAGCTTGACTGTGTACATGTACACACTCACACACCACTGTCAAATGCAGGTCACCTACAGAGACACACAGCACATTTCCATAGTCCATCTTGCCTGCTTCCCTTCCTGACTCGCACACATGCTGTCAACCTTTTGGGTCAGCCTAGGCCTCCTGCACCCCCACACAACACCCTGTGCAAGTGATGAAACCTGTGCCACATCCCTGTCATCCTCATCATTGATGCAAGGAAATGAGCGTCTATATTACAAGATTGAATGCTTAGGTGATCGAACACCTAAACATCAAACTTGTAATATCGAACTCAAAAACATCGATTGGCGCAGGAAAACATGTCGGTCGGCCACAGAAAAAAAAATAACTTTACACCCAAACTAAGTAGGGGGCTTTGCCGCCCACACCCCCAACATAGGGGTTGTGTCCCCCACCCCCTAACTAAATATACCAACTCTGAGATCGCTCTACAGTAGATAAAATGGCAAAATCCAGCAAACTGCCAAGGGAAATATTTCCCTGCAATAAATCGGCCATTCGCTGTTTTTTTGCTTTTGATATTACAAGTTGTATGTTTAGGTGTTCGATCACCTAAGCATTCGCTCTTGCAATGTACACCCAGGAAATGAAGCTATGTGCCTGATGCACAGGGTAACTATATAATTTAACATGTATTTGTGTAACGCATTCTTTTGCCATGCCACTTGTAGTGGTTACTGACATATATTGTATGCTGACATTTGTAATGAGTAAGCCACATAATTTTGTATCCCTTATGTTGTATAATGTTATAATGGCTGTATACTTACAGAATGAAAGGTCTGTCATGGACCTGTTTCTGTTTCTGTTTTAGGATTCTGTTGGGGACGCCTATGGATACACAGCAGCAATAAAGCCATAGACATCACAGCACAGGATAGAATGTCAGCACAGAAGTAATATGTTCTCAGTAAAGTACAGTACTATAGGTGCATGGCTCTATACGTCCATATGTGTGTAACAGGCTAACAAGGACAACGGTGTCATTCAGTGTACTCATGCATCCCTAATCGGTGAAAAGGTCAGATACCCTTGATAAGTGTCACCAGGGTTTGTGGGAGCTAACACATCTACAAGCTGTGGTGCTGGGGATGACCCATCTACACATTTCCTGTGTTCAGTACAGACATTTGCCTGACAACAGCTATAATTGTCTTGTTCTGCATCCCATGGTGTAACCTGAACATGATATGTGTCACAGCAGATGTGTGCTTCACATGCATGGGGGGCCTGTTACATATAGTGTGTACTGTCTGTGTTACATGGTTTCCCTTCATAACACTGATCACATTATGGTCAACCCTGCTTCCACGAATACTGAAGTGCGACTGTCAAAAACGTCGAACACCACATATCCAAATGGCAAAATCTCGCCCCCTTTTTCACCCATGGTAGCACTGGTACGGAGGTGTGGTGTGGCTGGAAATGTCAAAATTCGACATTTATTTGACATTTTAAAAGTTTCACGGTTCTGGTTTTGTGGAAATGGTTCGATGATGTGGCCGGTCGATCATATGTGATTGACAATATGAAGGTAAACCGTGTTACATACCTGTCTCTCCAACATGTACTATGTATACCACAGTGATGGTGTAGGTGTGTAGGACGGGTAAGATATGTGTTAGTGCTATCATGGATGCATGGGCGCTACATAGTGGGATCTGACACCTTCCTGTATGACAGCCATACACAGCCCCTCCAAAGCATTTTTGAGACAGACTACAAATGTACGGTCTTGACACGGACTCCATAGGACATGTTATCTGCAATGTGTATTGCTGTATCATGGAACCTGTGTGGCTGCTACAGTTGTACGATATGCCTGTGTAGTGACATAGCAGGGGTGCCACTGTACACAATGATAGGTGTGATGAGTGCCACATTCAGTATGGCAATGACAGTCTGAGGGTTACATCACAGACCTGTCTGTTTAGGTTATACAACATTGAATGCATCCACACATCTCACTGACCACTGAAAGTCAAAGGCTACATTTCTCTCTGTATCCATATGACCATGAGTAATGGCTCAATTGTGTGTGGTGTGCCGACACTGCTATATTTCCCAGTGGTGGATGACTTTCCAAAGGATAGTATTGTGCAGTTGCTGGAATTTAGTATTTGTCAGTGGTTCAGACAGCAACTGAGTGTGCGTCATAGGCCATCCTGAATAACTTTTGCTTCTTGTGGGATTCAGTGACAGCTCCTGATATGCAATCACCTGCTAATGTAGTCAGTCAGAGGGCACTGACAGTGGCTGTGACTGCAGAGAGGGAATGGGTAGAAGGTGTACGCCATCAATGATGTCTGGGGTAATCCACTGGAGACTGGCATTATTGCAGCATAGGTCTCCCAATGCTATCTTCCCAGATTATGACTATCTGACACTTGCTTACCCACCAGCTGACATAACACTCTGTAGATAACCTACACAGTCTCCAGCTGGCCTAATATTGTCAAACACCTTGTCAGGCCATGGTAGGTAAAGTGAGTAACATTCCCGCCATCCATTGCATAGTGTAGCACTCAGTGGGGTCCATTTATATTTTTTCCCCTAACAAAGCTGTTTGTTTTTCAATTGAATTGCACAGGTCACATTAAAGGTGCAAAAAGTTTTGAAATGATTTATTGTGGTCTTATTTTTTTATACCACAAAAACCTGGCATTTTAACAGGGGTGTGTAAACTTTTTATATCCACTGTGCATATTGATTAAGGATAGATACACATCCAGATTTTGTGAAACACTGTGATTTCTTGGAGACAATGCAGGTGCCATTCAGTATTGGAATGACACATAATCAAGCAATAGCTGGCTACAGGAGCAGCTCCATGTACCTAGACACCCATTGTGTGTATCTGTATGTACGTGTGTCTATCAAGATATATCATTACACTGTGTGCATTAAGTGAACACCAGCTGTGTTGCTTAGTCATGCTGCAGCTCACTTAGCCAAAGGTTAGTCTATGTCCTTAACTACAATGTCCTGTAGAGGTGCCATGACATCCTCCCAAGGGGAACCAATGTATTGCATCATGTGTTTACCAATATGGGTAACTGCTGCAGTCCCCAATGTGAGGTCCTCCCTAGTGGATCTGACCACAGATCAATGTCATTAAAACTACCAGCACTAACCCCGCTTGCAGACAATACAGACCTATATTTCAACAAAGCCATTTATTACCTCCTGTGAGATGATTTCCATAGCTTGACTGCACCTCCCCCTCTGATGGGACGGCAAGTATGCAGAGCTGTACACCCATGCATTATGGCATCAGCATTACAACAACAGGAACTCAGCTGTACTTGAAAGGAGGAACACAGGCTCCTCATGGCACAGCAGACCTGCCTGGTGAACAACTGCCATTATCAGGCTGTACAATAGGAGGTGGACATTGATGTGTGACAGTTGGGGTGAGGGTACCCCCCCTAAAATGGTCACATAACCTCCTTGGCTACAACAACCAACCACATAGTGTTGTTGTGATGTTGTGTAGATACAGTAAGTGACAAAATTAGCCACCCACACAAAGGCAAACCACAATGCACAGTCTAGATACATGTGTAACATCAAAGGACAGGCCCAGATTGTCAGTGAACTCCTACTTAACGCTGCCACATAGAATATGTCTGTACCCATAGCTAACCTGTAGTCCTACATGTTCTGTGTCAACTTCACTACCATGTCCCCACCACATGCGACACATGACATTCCTACAACCTGTCACATAACTTCCATATCTACAAAGTAGGTTGTAAATGGTCTCTCTATGGAGGATACACAGCATCTGTTGGACATGCTAACATCCCAGGCTGCATCCTATATGGGATGTGTCATGGATTACTAACATCATTGGGAACACCTTGCAATCATACTGAAACCACTGGCTGGACCCCAGCTGACTGGACAACAGCAACTTTTATAGCCTTACACAGAGGTGGTGCATGCACTGACCACCAGAAGCATGTACCTCTTTGCCTGAGTATCTATATATGAATGGCCATAGGGGCAATGATCATGGAGCTGATCAGCATGCATATAAGGGATCTACACACAGTTGACTGTACACAATTTGTATGTCTGACAGGGGAATCATGACTGTTAAATGTGGTGAACATTTCCGAGGCTGTCACCAATGACCTGGGTGAGTGGACATCAGGGTATGCAACCCCTTGGACTGAGCCAAGCCATCTGACTATATCCCCCACTCAGGCATCATTTACAAAGCACCCACTTAGGCATCCATGGTACTATCATTGTAGGGGTCACTTAGTGGCCCACTGATGGCACACATACTCAAGTTAGGGACATCTTCCTCTGATAGCTGATCTGTAAGCAGCAGTGTTCAACAGGCTGAGTCATGTGTCATCTGCTGTTTGGAATCCATTTAACCACATTACAAGTGAATACTGACTGTGGGTGGCTAGCAATATTGGCCGATGCCTGCAAAGTGTGAGCACTCATGCAGTCTGTGAGTTATGTCAATATCCTATAAGAGGGCAGTGATGAACAAATGCCTGTTGACATAGAAATAGCCATAAACTGTGTGCAAATATATATATGTAGTATAATTTCCATCAGTTACACTTATGTACCTTGTAAGTAGTACATCAGTCACAACATGTGATGTACATACTCAGGGGTGAAAGAACTGGGCACACAGACCTGGCCATACAGGTTTATACCTAATGTGCCTGAGATTACCATGTCTCTCCAGTGGTATGACGGGAGCTAAGGGCACAGTCACCTGTAATTGACATGGTCATAACCTCCATGTACTCTTCCCTCAGCATGCCAATATCTGAGTGCAATGGCCATTTGGTTATGGACCTTTCCAAGCAGTACTGGCACTTGTACACAATAGTATGGTCCCTCACAAGGGAACTTCACGTCTTCAGCATGTCTTCAATGGAGTTCGTCTGAAATGACTGTCATTGTAGCCTGTGGCATATAGACTACCCAGAGGTGATCTCTGCCTTGCATATGGGACAATGTGCAGATCACCTCAGTTTACCTCAGCACATGCCATCTGTATGACTGGCTGGGAGACCATCATTTCACCACAGGACTTCTGCCTGTGTCCCTCTTGGACTGGGGCAATATGTGCCAATCATGTAAATAAGGGTCACCAGTCATCTACAATTGTGATGGTTGTATGGCCATTATGCTAGTGAGGTTCAAACATCTTATGGTTCCATAAGCTGATGTAAATTGCTCTAACAGCCACACACACAAACATGGCTACATTGAGGATAGCACCACTTCCAATTACTGCTTAGAGGACATGGCATGGCACACACATAGTGCAAGTTGGCTGTATGTAGATTAGAACACTTACCTATGTAATGGTACAGATCACAGTAAGTGATGCACACAAGACACCTCATGTCTGATAGTACTGTCAGTTTAGGACATATTATGCTCAATGACACCAGCATGCCAGGTTGTGGTCAGGTATTTGGAGGGCCACATCACCTGCTACAACTAAAATTCTGCAAAACCCTATCTCTTTGTAAGTTAATGAGGTGATCATATTTATGCCGTATGCACTTACACGCATGCACCAAGTGGCCTGAAGTGAGAGTAGAACCCCTACCTATGTAGTCATACACACTATAGATCACAGTACTTATCATATGCACCATGGCTTAAGTCGGATACTAGGCAGCTGGTAGTCTTAAGGTAGATGACATCATCAGGCCTTGTAGAAGAGGGCAGTTTGGAAGCTAGCAACAACTTACAGGGCCAAAACGTGCATAACCATTGCAGTTTGATAACCACTGAGGGTTTCTCAGTTGTTTGTCAGGGGGATACACACACACACACACACACACACACACACACACACACACACTTACCAAGTGGCATGCAGTGAGATTAAAACCCCTACCTATCTAGTCTTACCACATGTGCCACAGCTTAAGTCCATTGCTACAATGGCAGCTGGTAGTCTTAAGGTAGATGACATCATCAGGCCTTGTTGAAGAGGGCAGTTTGGAAGCCAGCAACAACTTACAGGGCCAAAAAGTGCATAACCATTGCAGTTTTATAGCCAATGAGGGCTTCTCAGTTGTTTGGCAGGGGGATACACACACACACACACACACACACACACACACACACACACACACACACACACACACACCAAGTGGCTGGCAGTGAGATTAGAACCCCTACCTATCTAGTCTTACACACTATAGATCACAGTATTTATTGCACTGCCAAGGTTGATGTCTGTTTTATATGTGATTGCAGGCAAACTACTTGTGGATTACTTAAACTAGGCTTGTGTTAAACAGCATCTGTGGCCTGCAGAGTGATATTGCTTCATACTGTTATCTGTATGTAGTATCCTAGCAGTGAGATAAGTGTTATTATTCTTGCTATGTGTCTACAGTTACCAGTATGGCCATATGTGGCTGCTTGCACTTGGATGTGAAAGGCTGTGTGCAGGGACAATGTGCCCTGTCCATGAGTGCATAGACAACATTATACATTACACCACCTGCTCAGTTGTTGCTGTCTATGTGGTGACACCCAGCAGGCACAGGGGTCTGTAAGTAAGTGCATTATGTACTGTTGAGCCCTTACTTTGGATTATTTGAGCAATATTATAGAGGGGTGATAGAGCAGCTTTACTCCCCAGTATTATGATATGTAGGACAATACAGACATCCACACACATATTTCTGTATATAACAGGGATGTATATATAAATGTAGCTGTGTGTGTATGATATATATATATATATATATATATATATATATATATATATATATATATATATATGTGTGTTATGTAGATATATGGGGAGAGACTGAGATGTCTGTTTTTACACACATATATATATATGGTTCTACCTGACCCTGCCGGACATCAGAAAGAGCTCAGAAGATCGAAGTTGACAACATCGACAAGACACAACACCAGCGCACGGTTTGCGAACATCGGGAAGGCTGTAACCGACCTGATAGACGACAACAAGCGGTAAGAGGGAGGAGATGTATGGGTCTGTGTGGTGTGGGGATAGGGTGGGAAGAGGTGAGGAAAGGTTAGGAGAAGGATAGGTGGGGTAAAGTGAGTTAGGGTTAGGGGAGAAGTAGGGGTGGTGGAGGGAGGAAGTTAGGGAGGTTAAGTTTGGGGAAGTAGGTTAAATAGAGAGGAGGGTTAGGGAAGGGGGTTAGATAAAGGAGTGGTGTTAGTTAGGTTAGGGTTAAGCGAGTGATAGGTGGAGATGAGTTAGTTAGGGTTAAGGAGGTAGGTAAGTGGAGGTAGTTTAGGAGGGACCTTAGGGTTAGAAGTAAGGTTTAGTGTGGGCATATATATATATATATATATATATATTTATATATGTATATATATATATATATATATATATATATATATATATATATATATACGTGTGTGTGTGTGTGTGTGTGTATATTTGAAAATACATAGAGATACATATACTATGTATGTGAGGGAGAGATAGTGACAGACGGATATGTTATATCTATGTATGTATGTATGTATAGACATATCTATACCTAAGTCATTCTGATCAAGGGGCAACAGGATTGCACTCAGTTTAACTAAGTGTATGGGCATGCCCAGTGGGACTGTCAGTACTTATAAAGTGACTCCAGGCCACACCTACCTGCACTCCAGTCTTGGGATTTTGTGTGATATGGACACTAACATCTGTTCCTGTTTCTGCAGTACTGCACTTCACTCAAAATGTCCATGGCATTCTCCACATGTCTGATGTAATTAATATGTGACAGAGGTTCATAATGTTACACCACACACAGACTGACAGTCTGTGACAACATCAACATAGTAATACTCACATGCAAAAGATGTGGATACTACCAGATTTGAATTGCCAATGGCATCACCCATGCTAACTTCCCTAGTCCACTGAGCCACACAAGCTGCCAGCCAGAGAGTAGTCATTCATAACACAATCAACAGCATACGTATGTATGGTGTTATTCCTGCAGTAAGTGAGACATACCATGTGTGCTTGATTTCTATGTTACTGGCCTGAGTTTGCCTGCACTGCTGATATACCATTGATGATCTACTGTTAAAGCGGTTATATGCGGAAACTGCTTTGTTGGGTGGGGGTGGGACACCACATGTTCTGCTAGGATACACAGTAGCCCAACAATCATGTGACCCCACTGTTTAACATCTCCCTTGACTGATGTAGTGCATATTCCAACCATGAGGCCTAGTGAATATTAAGTCACACATACTAGTGGACTGGGTAACAATAGTCCATTGTGAATGTTACTTGTGTCCAAATAGTCCACTATATTTACTTGCATAAATGCAGCAAATCCATACATACAATAGCATATTGTAATAATCCTTACAAGTATTGTGTAGGTTAGGGATTTACCTTGTGAATGCAGCAGGAGACAGAACTGTAGTTCAGGGCTGACTCTGTCTAATGCAAGCAGTACATAGCTAATACATGGATAGGTACAGGTTGTGTGGGTTGCCTGGCATCAATTTTACTATATGTATGTGAGTAGGTAGGAGTAACGTGTCAGTCCCTAGGGCCCTAGGTTGTCAGTGAATGTGCTATGCACTGTCTCTTAGCCAAAGCCAGGGCATACTGGGCATGCCTACATCTGCTTACAGGGATATCATCATGGGGTTGATCCTCCGAGTCCTCTTGTGACTGTGGCTGTGGTGACCTAGGCAGTGGTGGGGGGCTGTGTATCCCTTCCCTTTGCTGATCCTGCTGCAGCTGTTTCCACAGGATCATATTGTGCAGCATAGCACATACTGTGAATATATATGCACATGTGGATGGAAAGTACTGCAGGGCTCCACCAGATATATCGAGGCACTGGAACCGTGACTTCAGAAGCCCAAACACACACTTTATGATGTTCCTAGTTTGCACATGTGCCTCATTATGGCATTCTTCAGTGGGTGTGTGTACATTTGTGATGAGTTTCATCATCCAAAGTTCCAGGGCATAGTGAGCACCCCCCAGTAAATGGCCATGTGGGATGTCCCCCTAGCAAACATCTGGGACAGCTGTGATGCATACCAGATATGGGAGTTGATTTAACTGCCAAAGATGTCAGCACACATATTCACGATAATCCCCTGGGCATTGCACAAGACCTAGCAGTTGATAGAGTGGTACCCTTTGTGGTTGACATAGATTCTACCCTCCTCACCAGGTGGTGCCTTGGTATACACATGATTGCAGTCTATGGCACCCAGTAATTCAGAGTAGTGTGCTATATGGTAGAAGTGTTGCATATTGCTGGCCCTCACCTCAGCAGTGAGGGGAAAATAAATGCGTTCACTGGCATGTGGTAGCATGCCATCCAGGAACTGGTGGAGTACCCTGGATGCTGATGCTTGTGAGACCCCCGCCATATCCTGTCACCACATGTAAAAATGTTCATTTCAAAGTTACAGCAACAGTCAAATCAGTTATTCACAGAATCCTCTGTACATCTTGTTACACCCTTTAGACAAAAGTGAAATAAAGCCACTGTACAGTACAAAACAGAAAAAACAGAGACGAGGTTCATGGTGAACTGACAGAAGAATTTAATAAACTTCTAAGAGCCAGAGTGATTTCAGAAAATTTAGACAACATATACAAACATTTTTTCAGAAGTGCATAAGAGCTTTCAAGTCATCAAAACAGAATACTGAGAAATATCAGACAGCATGTGCAAAATCACAAAACAACAAGAATCTGGTTAGTAAATAGTTAAAGCAACAGCAATTAGCTAGAATGGCATAAAAATAATTTACGGCATACTATTCTACATTTATAAAATGGTTAGCATACACAGCAGGATCTAATGCATGAACAAATGATTCTCAAATGTTTTAAAACTTTTATGCAGTTAAAGTAAGACACATCAGTTAAACAGTAAAGTAAGACATTTAACTGCCGTTCTTATGACATACACATAGGAGCAGCCTCTCATAGCTAAGCTGTTAGTTAATTTCAAAATCACCATTTCAAATAACAGAACAGTTCTAGTGCATGAAACTCAAATGAGAGTACTAAAATGCAGTAAAGATCTGAAGTCACAGGACTGACATGCATATATTTTCTTTTCACATAAAGTGCATCTGTTTAAAATGTACAAGAGCAAAAGGCAGACAACAGCAAATGTAAATAATGTAAATATATCTGTTTTAAGCATGTGTTAGTTAAGCCAATATCTCTTTTGTTTTTTAGGATTTTTTGTAATTGTATAATAGCACCAGGAGTAGCAGAGACCCTGGGAAAAAGGTATACAAAAGTACTATTACTAATATAAAGTTGTACTGGGTACATAATACTACAAATAAAACACAAGTTTAAAATGTATGCATAGTTATGTAAATTACAAATACTTATTATAATTCCAAGTGTTTTACAACTGCATTCTAATATCAAGTTGCAAGGGTATTAATAGATGATTGAAGGTAAAGAAAGTGCTGAAGGGGTTAAGGGATGTACTATGGTCTACATAGTCTGGAATGCATAAGAAGGGAAGCAAGATTTTGTTTTATGTGAGCTTGGATCTTTCCCAGGCTGGTATGGGTAGTTACAAGGAATGTTGGGGAGATAAAATGTTACTGGTACTGAAATTTACAAGGTCAGAAACAAGACTGGTTTCCAGCCCAGGTGGCTTGCACATTATTGTTATTAAAACATAATTGTTAAGTGTTCATGTGCAGCACTAAGCAAAAAGCATGAGAGTCTGCAGAGACCCTATTTGGTAATTATAATAAAATGTCACACTTGTGCATGCATGTCATTAATAATCTGTTTGTAGGTAAATGCTAAAAGTAAAAAAAAAACTCAGGTAGATGGGCCATGATATGCAGTTCAAATAGATTATGCCAGTCACTTGCTAACAGCAAAGAGAGGGTACAGATACCTGCTAGTAGTAGTGGACATCTTTTCAAAATGGGTAGAGGCAATTCCTACTAAAACTATGACAGGAAAGGCAACAGCAGAAGCTTTATGAAAAAATATTGTATATAATTGGGGATGACCAAAAATGATCAAATCAGACAATGGTTCACAGTTTGCTAGTGACCTAATAAGGCAAATGTATAATCTGTTAAAATTCAGCAAAGAAAATCATTCCTTAGACCAGAGTGTCACCTGTCTGGGTAACAGCCAGAGGGCAGGCATACATTCAATTATCACAGCATGAAGCAAATAAACAATACTGCAATAAAATGCTGCATACTACGGGGGAAGGGCACTCTTTCAATTTCACACTGACTGTGCAAACAGTACTGCAGAAGGGACTAAAATAAAGGTACAAGAAAAAAAAACATATTGGTCTATGTTAATGATTCAGTAATTATTAAAAAACAACCATGCATTTTTATTGCCATCAAGTAATTAGGGTGCCATCAACATGCACTGTAGTGAGACAAAAATACCAGAAATACATTTTAATGTTTCAGTAATGTTTAATTAGCAGGGTTCAGTTTAATACTAAGTTTGTAAACTGGACTGAGTGTACATTACAGCCCATGTATGCACAAATGCAAAAACATTCTGTACAAGCAAGCATATGCTGTACAGTAAATGATTTAATATGTAAACAGCATTCTTTAGTGTATAAACCATGTTTTCTACAACACTCCGTAAATCAGTATAAATAAACAATTTTGCCCTCAAGTTTTAAACTGTTCACAAAAATTGCTCCTCAATTCATTCATTTGTATTTATAGTAACAAATCAAAGCTTAACATTTATGACACATGTTTATTCCAAGAAACAAGGCTGCAATGCCTTTGCAATAAAATCAGTAGTTAAAAAACCCAAAGCCTGGAAATGTTGAGGTAAAATGCAGCGTTTATTCTAAACAGTAAAAAAATCACAAAGCTTTCAGGATCAACCCTTCATCAGTGTGTAAAAAAAGAAATCAAATGCCTTCATTTAAATAGTAAATTCAAACCATAAAACTAATCACATGACACAGTTGTATTAAGCACTTCAGTTTAAAGACACATATACAGGTACAATGCTGCTGAAAGTCAGTATAACCATAAAATAAGTAGAATATTTAACTAAGACCCATCCACACAAGATGTTATTTCAAAATTAACTGTCTTCTTTTTAAAATAGGTTTAATGCTTACTGCTGTATTTAAACCTGGAAAACAATCAGCTTCTAGAAGTGTGATCCATGAGTATTCGCATACTTCTAACTCATTATTAAGATCCCTCCAGTTTCTTTTCTGTCTGATGTCAATCACTCTGAAGTTAAATATATATGTACTTCCTTTCTCCCTCATATGCTTACGCAAAGCATTAGTTGCTACCTATCTAAGTATTTCCGATTTCTTTTCAATAATTGTGTCCTTCAAGCTTCTTGTGGATTTCCCTATGTAGAATGCTTGACACACCTTACAGCATGCCATATACACAATGGCAGCAGTATTGCAAGTTGCAAAACACCTGAAGTTATATTTCTTCGTAGTGTTAGGATGCATAAATTCACAATTTGTATTTATATCATCACAGCATATGCAACTATAACAAGGAAATGTACCCTGTTTTCTACTTATGTTCATAGGTTCATAGGTTGGTACTAGGCTATCGGCCCTAGGGCCTATACAAGCCTAGCCATAATAATTCCCTGGCTATTTCTTCCCAGAATATTTACTTCCCAGGTCCCATCTATCAGGGTGACTAACATGATCCCCGGAGTGAATTTCCTATCTCTCATCCAATCGTCAAGGCTCCTTTTGAAGAGGGCCAAAGAGGCGCTCAGCTTGACATGTATGGGCAGTCTATTCCAGAGTATGGGGAGTCTCTGGGTCAGGAACCTATCCTTCCAGCATGTTTTGTTTATTGTGATGACCAGGTTTAGATCCCTGGAGCATGTGGCTCTGAGGGATTGGGATTTCTTTAAGTGCAGCATGTCCAACAGCTCTGGGTTTGACATGGCCTTGTATGTTAAGCAGAGTTCGCCTCTGAGTAGGCGATATGCGGCAGAGTATAACTGGAGTTTTTTTAGATGGTCAGCATAGGGCATCTGCTTTAGGCTTGTGATTCTTTTAGTGAGGTATTTCTGTGGCCTTTCCAGTTGTTGCAGATGTCTTGTGAGGTACATACCAAACGGGGTGTTGTACTCTATAATGGGCCTAATGAGGGATGAGTACAGTGGGACAATGACCTCCTTTTTACAGGATGAAAAGCCCTTAGTGATGAGGTGTGCCAGATAGAAGGATTTCCTGACTGTTGTGGTGATGTGGTTATCGAAGGTAAGACCACTGTCCACCTGTGTCCCTAAGTCCCTTTTCACACTTTTGGTGTTTAGTGTACTGCCACTTTTGTGGTAATTCATGGGTACATATTTTTTCCCAACGGTGATAACTATGCATTTCTTGGCATTGAGCTTGAGCCCATGGCTCTGGCACCAAGCATCTGTTTCTGTAAGGCCCTTTTGTAGAATATCCACATCATTTGGGGATTCAGTAATGGCTCCCAGTTTGCAGTCATCTGTGAACTTTGTTAGCCAGAGTCCCTTAGGGATGGCCTGTACTTCAGAGAAGTAGATGCCAAACAAGAGCGGTCCCAGGACTGAACCCTGAGATACTCCACTTGCCACTTGTCTGGAGCTGGATTTGTAGTCGGCTACTTTTACAGTGTGGGTTCTGTCAGTAAGCCAGTTGGCAACCCATCAAGTGACATAGGGATTAATGCCCAGCTTAGTAAGTTTATCTATGATTCCAGAGTGGGGGGTGGTGTCGAAGGCCTTGGCAAGGTCAAGATAGGCTGTGTGGATTGCCTTACCCTCATCCACAGCACTAGAGACTGATTCGAAGAAGTCAATCAGGTTGAGGAGACAAGATCAGCCCTTTACAAAACCAAACTGGGTGGAGTCCAGTGTTTGAAGGTTGCCAATGTCTTTGTTTATAAGTTCCATGATAATGAGTTCCATGGCTTTGCAGATCAGGCTTGTTAAACTGATGGGATGATAGTTTCTGGGATCCAAGGTGGATTCCCCCCTTGTGGAGTGGGATAACTGTAGCTGTGCACCACTCATTGGGCAGATAACTTGAGGTGAGGCTATGATTAAACATAACACTTAGGTGAGGTGCAGTTCATTTTGTAGTTCATGTAGTACACAGCCCGGGATATCATCTGCGCCCATGGATGCTGTATTCTAATCTTTGGAGAGTGCATTTTTTACCTGTGTGGCCCTGATTACCGGAATTTGGCAATCTTTTGGTATTGAGATGGGCCCTTTAGGGGGTGAGAGGGGGGTGAAGTTGGCACTGAATCGATTTGCCAGGATATTGGCAATATCCTTGAGATCAGTATATTTAAAGCCATTCTGTTGTAGCTCAGAGCAGATCTGAACATTGCCATTTAGATTCTTGACATAACTATAGAATGCCTTGTGATTGTCCTTGGAATCTTTGGCAATTTTATTTTCGTAACTAGCTTTGGAGGATTTTATGAGGGATCTCAGTTTCTTACGGAGGCTGGTAAGGGAGTTTTTTGCATCCTGGGATTTTCCTCTTTTCTGCAACAGTTTCTTCCTTCTGTTGTATAGTTTGTTTATGGCAGGGGACTACCAGATTGGCTTCCTTTTTTTGGAGAAGAGCATCTTGGTTCTATTTGGAATGGCACGATTCATGCACAAGTGGATGTGCTCGTACAGTGCCTTAGTGTAAGATTCAGCAGTCAAACTTTCAATTCCCATCTGCATGGGTATCATGAAGTTTGTCAATTCTGACTTGAATAGCATGAATTTGGCTTTGGAGAAGTTTTTTTTTATGGAGGTTTCCCTGCTGGGGGGGGGGGGGGATGTGGATGTCAAGGGTGATTAGCTTATGGTCAGACCTGACCAATGAGGGGGTGACCACTGGTGTGGAGCATTGATCTCTCATGTTAGTAATGACCAGGTCTAGGATATTTGAGCCCCTGGTGGGACAATGGATTAGTTGATCCAGGGCGTTGGAATTTATGAATTCCAAGAACTGTTGGGCAAAGGTGTTGGTACCCGAGTAGTTTTCCCAATTAATGGCAGAGTAGTTGAAATCACCCACTATTAGGGTGTTTGGTTATATCTTAATATTTTCTAGTATGTTTAGAAAGGTGTAGTGAGAATTTTGGGGCATGATGGAGTATCTATAGCAAGCTAAAATTTGGATTGCAGTCTTACCTAGTGTTAGTTGCACCTGTAGAATTTCAGATGCTTTATGTTGGTCAAGTAGCCTGGAGGTGTGAATATCCTTGGTGAATATGGACACTCCCCCGCCTTTAGTGTTTCGGTCCTGGTTTGGTGGCTGAAAGTGTGGTAAGAGTTGTCGCTTGGTATTGCCGGGGTGCTCTCTGGAGCCTTGAACCAGGTCTCAGTTACTGCACAGATATCGATGTTCTCCATTTTTAAGAGTGCCTCGAGAGAGAGTGCATTTTGAGGTTTAGACTTCTAGCATTGAGTAGATTTTGCATGCTTATATCTGTTACGGTGGTGGTTTTGTCCTTTGAGCCTTGCCTAAAAAAGGCACTATAGGGGGTGGCAAGAGCCTTAGCCAGTAACCTGAATCCCAGGGCTGACAGGTGCAGACCATCTTTGGCAAAGCATCGTGGTTTGTCGATCATGTCATCTCAGGCAGACAGATACTGGATCCCCTTTGAATGACACCAGAAACTTAGCCAATTGTTGAAGTCAATCATTTTGTCCTTATACCGTGATATCATTCTGGGCGAATGCAGGATGCTACTCAGGGCTAGGGTCATACCTGCTTGGGCCACATGATCTGAGAGCTCTTTCATGGCTCTTTTCATGTAGCCTAGGGAGGTGCATCTCAAGTCATTCACTCCAACATGGACAACGACAGAGTCGTATTTGTACTTGTTGTGGAGTGACTTGAGTGCATGCATTATGTGACGGATCCTGACACCCGACAGGCAGCTGAGAGTAATTTTCTTCTTTTTCAGCCTGGTGAGTGGGACATCAGTGTGCCTGACTATAGAGTCACCTATGACTAAAGTGTTGGATATGTTGTCTTACCTTAGGGGCTGTTGTTTGGTGGCACACTGGTGTTTTGAGGTATGTGTCACTTTGATTGTGATTGATATTTGTTTGTGTTTTAGCTTTGGAGGTCCTTGCTGCTTGGGCAGGTTAATGTTAAGGGCCTCCGCATAAGTGGGTTTAGTGTTACTATGTGTGGATGTTGGTGGCGTGAGTTTTGAAGGGCTATGTGTTGCTTGAGGTGTAAGGCAGGTGTTAACCTTCTTTTCTTGACTGTCTAGCACAATCTTGGCTGGAGAGAGCTTTGCTTCCAGTTTGGCTAAGTAAGTGCATCTCTCGCAGGTTGTAGTGTTGGGTGGTAGGAGGACAGGGTTGTCTGTGTACATGAGGCAATTGCTGCATTGCCCCAGTGTGCCCAGATTCACTATGTGGAAAGGAGATATCACCGGAAGCTGACCCTTGGACATGCCTGGATCAGTGTTTCTTTTGTAAAGTACAAGAGCTGTTTTCCCTTACCTTGGTAAGATACTTTGCAATTATAGGCTGTTTAGTGCCTACAATTAATTTCTCCTTATTAACAAGGAAAGTTGAGTGCATGTATCAGTTTAAGGCTTCCTAGTGCTTTCCAGCAGGTTTTAGAGCAAGTGCTAGTCACATGGATTCAGGTTTTAGTGCTACTACTGAGAAACCAGCTAATTCTAAGGGAAAGTTTGAAGAGCAGACTTTCTGGCACCGGGAATAGTTTAAAGTGCTAGACTAATAAGCTAATAAAAGTGCAGGAGAGCAGAGAACTAGCAGATCTAAGGGAAAAAATTGAAGAGCACTGCTCAGAAGCTTACAAAAGTCCTGGATACAGCAAATCTGTATCTGGGCTACACTAATTCCAGGAAAGGTAGGACACAGTTTTTTTTTTTTAAGTAGAATGTGAAGAGGCAGAAGATAATGAGATAATTCAATATGCAGACACTAAAGGGGTGGGCCTTTGCTAAGTTCTCACTATTAACAGTAGAATGAGCTGATATAATGTGACTGGAAGGAGTGTCCAGTATCGACTTTATACCAGAGTCGGGCAACTCAAAGCCACCAAGACAAAAGGAACACAACAAGAACTGGGAGGGTGGGTGGTGAAAAAAAACAGTTGTACAGATTACAGCGATATTAAATCAAAAGTGCTTTTTATTATTTTTAAAATCCTTATAGCATAATCTTTGTTTCAAATTCAGACAGGTACGACTTGAGAACATGGGGGCCTCTCCAACTATACTGATTATCTCAGGCATGTTTTTAAGAATACCCCAATTGATTCTCATAATATTCTTAACAACATCTGATCTACAGTTATATGTCGTGACATAGCGTATATTATTATTTTTAATAAAATTATGACCAGAATTCGCCTCACAGTAAGACGCTGTCCGGTTCGATTCTCAGCTAGAGCGACTTCTGCATGGAGACATGCGTGATTGGGCATACCTTCGTTGAAGGTTGTGCATCAGGGCTGGTAACTCGGCACATAAAAATCATTAGCAGACTGGAGTTCCGCTGTGGCGACCCCTAACCGGGAAAAGCCGAAAGACACAACACAACAAAATGTTTGTTGTGGATGGGTTTTTGTTACATGCTCTACTTATTTTATGGTTATACTGATTTTCAGCAACATTTTACCTGTATATATGTCTTTAAACTGAAGTGCTTAATACAACTGTGTCATGTGATTAGTTTCATGGTTTGAATTTACTATTTAAATGAAGGCATTTGATTTCTTTTTTACACACTGATGAAGGGTTGATCCTGAAAGCTCTGTGATTTTTTTTCCTGTTTGGAATAAATGCTGCATTTTACCTCAATGTTTCCAAGTTTTGGATTTTTTTACTACTGTTTTGCATTGTGTATGCTGCCTGGTTTACTTACATGCTGTTATTGTTTCTTTGGATTTTTGGACTAAGATCCACAGACATTGTCAATAATTAATGTAAAGATTCCATTAACATCATTACATAAAGTCATAAATAAAAGCAAATAGTTAATTCTGCAATTGCAAAATACAGCTCATAACAGCTGGGACATTTTCACAGAATGATCTTAAAAAAAGTTATTTGACTAAATCATTCATCTAATTTTAGTAGTAATCCTTGTTATCATTGTATTAACGACATAAAATTTTGTTTTAACTTGCTGTATCAAAAGAAATCTAAAAGTTTTGTTTCCCAATGTGTTTAGTCTTAACCATGATGAAAATTATAATTTGATCAAAAAATATATATCAATGTAGACTGTTTTGTGTGTTTAAAACAAAAAGGGAGAACTGTATATATATATATATATATATATATATATATAGGTTCATAGGTTGATACTAGGCTGCCCTAGGGCATTTATAAGCCTAGCCAGAGTGTGTTTGGCTTTCGCCACCTTTTTAGATTAGTTGACTGTGCCTCTGTATAGTAGGTCACAGAAGGTAGCCCTTTTAAGGTTAGTTTACTGTACCTCTGTCAAGCAGAGACACAGAAGATATCCCAGGCATAAACTTATGATCTCCCATCCACTCATCAAGATTTCTCTTGAAGAGGGTCAGTGAGGGGCTCTGCTTAACATGGATTGGGATTTTGTTCCAGAGTGAGGGGAGCCTCTGGGATATGAATCTGTCCCTCCAGCATGTCCTATTTATTTCTGTGCTGAGGTTCAAGTCCCTGGAGTGTGTAGCTCTAAGGGATTTGGATTTCCTGAGGTGAAGCATGTCCATTAATTATGGGTTGGACATGGCTTTATACGTCAGACACAGATCGCCTCTGAGTAGGCGGTACGCAACTGAGTAGAGCTGGAGTTTCTTTAGCTGAACTGCATAGGGCATATTTTTGAGCCCCTTGATCCTCTAGGTGAAATACTTTTGGGATCTTTCCAGTTGCTGAAGGTGTCGGGCAAGGTACATCCCAAATGGGGCATTGTCCTCAATTATGGGCCTGATAAGTGATGAGTAGAGGGGCACAATGACCTCTCTTGATCTAGATGTGAGCCCTTTCATGATAAGGTGGGCTATACAGAAGGTCTTTCTAACCACTTTGGCAACGTGGTTGTCAAATGAGAGATTGCTATTAACTTGGGTCCCCAGGTCCCTAATTACTTCTTCCGTACTTAATGGATTACCACCTATGTGGTAATTTGTGGGCACTTTGTTTTTGCCAAAGGGGATGACTATACACTTTTTGGCGTAGCTTGAGGCCATGACTCTGGCACCAGTTGTCTGTTTCTATGAGGCCCTTTTGTAGGATGCTTGTGTCGGCTGGAGAGTCTATTATGGCGCCCAGTTTGCAGTCATCTGCGAACTTGGTCAGCCACAGTCCTTCCGTGTTAGCCTGTACCTCCGAGAAATATATACCGAACAAGAAAGGTCCCAGGACTGAGCCTTGTGGGATGCCACTTGTAACTGGTTTGGAGTCTGACATGGCTCCAGCAATTCTAACCATGTGGGTTCTGTCCTTGAGCCAGTTTGCAACCCATTTAGTGACATAGGGGTTTATATTTAAGCTGGTGAGCTTATCTATAATGCCCGAGTGGGGTATTGTATCGAAGGCTTTTGCAAGGTCCAGGTAGGCTGTGTGGACCACCTTCCCCTCGTCAATGGCCTTGGTGACTGTTTCAAATAAATTGACCAGGTTTAAGAGGCAGGATCTGCCCTTAACAAAGCTGAACTGGGTAAGATCCAGTGTCTGTAGGTCCCCAATATCTTTATTTATGAGGTCCATGATGATCCTTTCCATAGCTTTGCAGACCAAGCTAGTCAAGCTTATGGGGCGATAGTTTCCAGGATCCGTTGAGGCACCACATTTGTGGAGAGGGACCACTGTTGCTATACGCCACTCTTTGGGTACATATCCTGTAGTAAGGCTGAGATTGAACAGGCGTTTTATGTTTGGGTTTAGTTCTTCTTGGAGTTCATGTAGGACGCAGCTCGGGACACCGTCTGGTCCCATTGATGCTGTGTTTTTTGCTTTGGAGAGGGCGGCTCTTACCTGAGCATCTGAGATGTCAGGGGGGAAACACTCTGCTGGGATAGATATTTGCCCTTTTGGTGGGGAAGGGGGGAGGAAGTTTGCGCTGAACCTGTCAGCTAGGATGTTGGCAATGTCTGTGGGTTTGGTGTATTTTTTGTCATTTTGGACTAATTCTGAGCATATCTGGGAATTCCCACCCAGGTTCCTAACATAACTAAAGAAAGCCTTGTGATTATCCTTAGTGTCCTGTGCAATTTTTCTCTCAAAGCTGGCCTTAGACGATTTTATGAGTGCCCATAGTTTTTTGCTAATTCTGATCAGAGATGCCTTCCCTTTTTGGGATTTTGCTCTATCATGTAGTAGCTTCCTCCTTCTATTGTATAGTTTGTTTATGGCTGGGGTCCACCAGACAGGATGCCTAACTTTGGAGGGTTGGGTCTTGGTTTTATTTGGGATTGAATGATCCATGCATTCCTGAAGGTGCTCATAGAATGCGTTTATAAATGATTCTGCAGTCTGGGCCGTATTTTCCATAGGCCCGGGGGCTTTGAAGGATTCCACCTTGGTTTTGAGGAGTGTGAAATTTGCTTTAGAGAAGTTTTTCACTGTGGTTTTCTGGGCAGGAGCTGGGATCGGGATGTGAATATCTAGTGAGATTAGTTTATGGTCTGATTTTACCAGTGAGGGATACACTTCTGGTCTATAGCATATAGTCCCCATGTTGGTGATGATCAGGTCCAGTATGTTTTCCCCTCTTGTGGGAGTGGCAACAAGTTGTTCCATAGCATTTGAGTTTATAAATTTTAGGAACCTTTGGGCTAGGGTGTTGGAGCTAGAGTAATGCTCCCAGTCTATGTTAGGGTAGTTGAAGTCGCCCAGTATAATGGTGTTTGGAGAGACCTTCATATTTTCCAGTGTTCTCAGGAAGGCCGAGTGGGGTTCCTTGGTTTGGGAGGGTGGTCTGTAGCAGGCTATAAACTGGAAGGCAGTTTTACCCACTGTTAGTTGCACATGGATAGTCTCTGATGCTTCGTGCTGTGCCACCAACCTGGAGGTGTGGGTATCTTTGACGAATATTGATACTCCCCCTCCTTTTGTGGTTCGGTCCAAGTTTTGGGGCCGAAAAACATGGTATGAGGTATAACCTGGTAGTGCTGGGGTGCTATCGGGAGCCTTGAACCAGGTTTCTGTTACTGCACAGATATCGATGTTCTCCATGCTAAGGAGAGTTTTGAGTGCATGCATCTTGAGGTTTAGACTTCTGGCGTTGAGTAGCATTACTCTTAGTTTCTTATCCCTTGTGATACCTATGGAGGTGGGTTTGTCTTTTGAGTCTTGCCTAAAAAAGGCACTATGGGGGTGGCAAGAGCCTTTGCCAATATGCGAAAGCCCAGGGGTGACAGGTGCAAGCCGTCCCTAGCGAAGCATCGTGGCTTGTCGAGCATGTCATCCCAGGCAGACAGGCATTGGATCCCCTGTGAATGACACCAGTACTTAAGCCAGTTGTTGAAATTGATCATCTTGTCTTCATATTGTGGCATCATTCTTGGTGAGGGTAAGATGCTACTCAAGGTCAGGGTCATACCGGCCTGGGCTACATGCTCAGAGAGCTCCTCTATGTCTCTTTTCATGTAGTCCAGGGAGGTACGTCTCAAGTCATTCACACCAGCATGGACAATGACTGAGTCATATTTGTACTTGCCTTGGAGTGACCTGAGTGCTTGTGTTATGTGGCGGATCCTAGCACCTGACAGGCAGCTCACCGTGACCTTCTCCTTGTTTAGCCTGGTGAGCGGGACGTCAGTGTGCCTGACAATAGAGTCACCTATTACAAGTGTATCAGGTGTGTTGTTTAGTCTTAAGGGCTGTGGCTGTTCGGCACCCTGGCTTTCTGAGCTATGTGTTGCACGTGTTTTGTTTTGGGGTAGCGGTTGCTTGGGTGTCTGCTTTGGAGGTCTCTGCTGCTTAGGCAGATTTTTATTTAGAGCCTCCAAGTATGTTTTTGTGTGTTTATGTGTTTGGTTTGCTGTCGTGGTAGGTCTATGTGAGACTGGAATTGTAGTGAGTGTGGTTTCCTTCTCCTCCTGACTGGTTACGCCAGTACTGAGTTGAGAGAGCTTAGCCTCCAGTTTGGCTATATGGTTGCATCTCTCACATGTGTTGGAATTTGTTGGGAGGAGGAGAGGGTTGTCTGTGTACATGAGGCAGTTGTAACATTGCCTCAAGATTCCCAGATTCACCAGCTGGACCAGAGAGGAGATTGACAACTGACCTTTGGACATGCTAGAATAGTATTGAGAATTCCTTTATAATTGAAAAAAAAGGGCCAATGGGGAACAAAGTACTCAAGGGGAGTTTGTGAGGCTGTAGTGCTTTTACTTTTTTTGTGCTGACTTATATAATTGCTTTAGTGAGCAAGTGCCAGGCTTTAGAGTGGGAATAGAATGTTTATTATAAGAACTAGTTCAGTTCTAAGGGAAAAAGTGAAGAGCAGACTTTGTGGAGCTGAGAATGGTTTAAACCCAATTAAGCAGTGCTGCCCGATGCCGCTCTATGCACAAAATCGCGCAAAGCCGCGCTAAAGCGGGTTTTATACAGGGGGACTTGAAAGAGCTAGAAATTGGCCCAAAACGGCCAATAGACTACCAGATTCTTGTGCTGGGAACACTCCTCCAGGGATAGATAGGCTGCTCCAAGCTCCCCACTGCCACTGGTGAACAAAGAAGCCTCCCTTTATCCAAGAAAGGAAATGGGCAACACAGGAACTTTCCAAAAGTCCAGAATACAGCAAAGCCTGTATTTGGACTACTCTAGGTCAGGAAAGATGGGAAACAAGGATATTTTTTTTTGCAACAAACAGCAGGAAAATGCAATAAATATGTAACACAGGCTAGCACACTTGAGTGTATAGCCTCAACAGGTAAAAGCAACAAACAGGACAAACTTTAAAAGTGTAGGTGCAAAAACCACTTTAAACAGTTTAAAACAGTTCAAGAAGCAGAAATACTTGCAGTTTAGCTAGATTGGACAGTCACCCAGGTAGTAGCAGGAAAACAAACACTTTTATAAGGTTAGCAGTCGCTCTTTTAGCCTCTCTGCTGCTAGCACCACTCTGCAGGACCACAAGGTGCTTGGCTGAGTAGTAACAAGTGTGAAAACCGCGCCAAAGTGGGTTTTATACAGGGGGACTTGAAAGAGCTAAAAATTGGCCCAAAACGGCCAATAGACTACCAGATTCTTGTGCTGGGAACACACCTCCAGGGATAGATAGGCTGCTCCAAGCTCCCCACTGACACTGGTGAACAAAGAAGCCTCCCTTTATCCAAGAAAGGAAATGGGCAACACAGGAACTTTCCAAAAGTCCAGAATACAGCAAAGCCTGTATTTGGACTACTCTAGGTCAGGAAAGATGGGAAACAAGGATACATTTATTTTTGCAACAAACAGACTACCAGATTCTTGTGCTGGGAACACTCCTCCAGCGATAGATAGGCTGCTCCAAGCTCCCCACTGCCACCGGTGAACAAAGAAGCCTCCAGTTATCCAAGAAAGGAAATGGGCAACACCGGAACTACCAGATTCTTGTGCTGGGAACACTCCTCCAGGGGTAGATAGGCTGCTCCAAGCTCCCCACTGCCACTGGTGAACAAAGAAGTCTCCCTTTATCCAATAAAGGAAATGGGCAACACAGGAACTTTCCAAAAGTCCAGAATACAGCAAAGCCTGTATTTGGACTACTCTAGGTCAGGAAAGATGGGAAACAAGGATAATTTTTTTTTTCTTTTTTGCAACAAACAGCAGAAAAATGCAATAAATATGTAACACAGGCTAGCGCACTTGAGTGTGTAGCCTCAACAGGTAAATGCAACAAACAGGACAAACTTTAAATTACAAGCACAAAAGCACACTAAAGCTGGCTTTAAAGCAGGGGGGTTAGAAAGAGATAGGAAATGGCCCAAAACGGCCAATAAGCTACAGGTCACTGGGCTGGAACCACTCCTCAAGGGACAGATAGGCTGCTCAGAGCTCCCCACTCTCACTGGTGAACAAAGAAGCTTCCTCCTATCCAAATAAGGATATGGTCAACACAGGAACTATGACACAGCCCAGAGATCAGCAATACATGAAGACTGGACTATTCTAGCTCAGTAAAGGCGGGAAACAAGGATTTTTTTTTTTACAAAGTAGCAGAAATTAGGTACAGAAACACAGTAAATGCTTTAATTCAGCTAGCACACTTGAGTGTGTAGCCTACCAGTTAAACTAAGCAAAAACAAACTTTAAAAGTGCAAACAACTCAGAAATACAGGCAGGAATGCAATAAAACAACTTTGCAGAGCTTATTTAGTTAAAGAAACAGAGAAGTCTATATATACAGAAAAGCAGCTAAAACACACAAACACTTCAGATGCAGTGCAACCTAGAGCATTTGAGTTGTGGCAATATTAAGGCAATGAGTTAATGACACTAGACTGGGACCTCAAGATTCCCAGATTCACCAGCTGGACTGGAGAGTAAACTCGAAACTGACCTTTGGACATGCCTGAATAATACAGGGAACTACTTATTGACTGATCAGAAAGAACCAATAGGAAGCAAGTGCTTAGAAGGAGTATAAGAGGATGTAGTGCTTTAGTTTGTGTTTACCTATGAGATTACTTATACAAGCAAGTGCAGGGCTTTAGAATGAAAACAGAGTGCTTAATTAGAGATTTAGAGGAGTTCTAAGGGAAAAAGTGAAGAGCAGACTTTGAGAAGCCAGGAAGAGTTTAAACCTGTTTAAGCAGCGCTGCCCGACGCTGCCCTGTGCGCAAGACCACGCAAAAAGAGAGTTGCAGGGTTTTAAGAGAGAGAGATCAAGGAATTTAGAATTGACACAAAATGGACAATAAAACTACAGCTTCTAGGCAGTAACCACTCCTACAGGGACAGGCAGGCTGCTCAGTGTTAACCACTGCCACTGGTGAACACAGAGACTTCCCTTTAGCCCAAGCAAGCGCTGACCACCAAGAAACTTACAAACAGTTCAGAATAGTAAATCTGTAACTGAACTTTCTTAAATTTCAGAAAGTGGGAAAAAAGCAAGTTGTTTTGTTTTTTTCTTTTTTTGTTTTAGTTTAAAGGTAGCAGAGATACACAAGCAGCTAAATATTCACAATGGTGCAATAAATGACCCCACACTTGAGTGCTAGGCCAAAGTCAGGTAAAATACAATTTTAAGAGAAAAAAACTATTTTAAATTAAGTGCAACACAGGAAATGCAGTAAACAGGCTCTAGATGCATTCTAAATACTGTTTCTAATACAGATATAAACTTTAGCAAGCCACAAAACGCCGAAAACTAGGCGGCAAAGCAGTAATTCTAAACAACAAATCAGAAGAAAATACTTAGAATCTCAAAAGTGGCTCCTTTCTTCTCTCAGTGTTTTCTCCCCTTGGTAGGTGCCTCAACAATAACTAACAAGCCTGGAAAGTCACCAAAACCACGAGGCAGCAGGGTTTTAAGAGAGAGAGATCAAGGAATTTAGAATTGACCCAAAATGGCCATTAAAACTACAGCTTCTAGGCAGTAACCACTCCTACAGGGACAGGCAGGCTGCTCAGTGTTAACCACTGCCACTGGTGAACACAGAAACTTCCCTTTAGCGCAAGCAAGCACTGGTCTCCAAGAAACTTACAAACAGTTCAGAACAGCAAATCTGTAACTGAACTTTCTTAAATTTCAGAAAGTTGGAAAAAAGCAAGATTTTTTTTGTTGTTTTAGTTTAAAGGTAGCAGAGATACACAAGTAGCAAAATATTCACAACAGTGCAATAAATGACCCCACACTTGAGTGCTAGGCCAAAGTCAGGTAAAATACAATTTTAAGAGAATAAAATTATTTTAAATTAAGTGCAGCACAGGAAATGCAGTAAACAGGCTCTAGATGTGTTCTAAATACTGTTTCTAATACAGATATAAACTTTAACAAGCCAGAAAACACCGAAAAGTAGGTGGCAAAGCAGTAATTCTAAACAAAAAATCAGAAGAAAATACTTAAAATCTCAAAAGTGGCTCCTTTCTTCTTTCAGTGTTTTCTCCCCTTGGTAGGTGCTTCAGCAACAACTAACAATCCTGGAAAGACACCAAAACTACGAGGCAGCAGGGTTTTAAGAAATAGAGATCAAGGAGTTTAGAATTGACCCTAAATGGCCAATAAAACTACAGCTTCTAGGCAGTAACGACTCCTACAGGGACAGGGAGGCTGCTCAGTGTTAACCACTGCCACTGGTGAACACAGAGACTTCCCTTTAGCCCAAGCAAGCACTGGCCTCCAAGAAACTTACAAACAGTTCAGAACAGCAAATCTGTAACTGAACTTTCTTAAATTTCAGAAAGTGGGAAAAAAGCAAGATTTTTTTTTCTTTTTTTGTTTTAGTTTAAACGTAGTAGAGATATACAAGTAGCAAAATATTCACAACAGTGCAATAAATGACCCCACACTTGAGTGCTAGGCCAAAGTCAGGTAAAATACAATTTTAAG
Source organism: Protopterus annectens (assembly GCF_019279795.1). Taxonomy (NCBI): domain Eukaryota; kingdom Metazoa; phylum Chordata; order Ceratodontiformes; family Protopteridae; genus Protopterus; species Protopterus annectens. Next base: position 1,407,620,765 of record NC_056725.1, read on the forward strand.
AGAAAAAAACTATTTTAAATTAAGTGCAACACAGGAAATTCAGTAAACAGGCTCTAGATGTGTTCTAAATAATGTTTCTAATATATATATAAACTTTAGCAAGCCAGAAAATGCCGAAAAGTAGGTGGCAAAGCAGTAATTCTAAACAAAAAATCAGAAGAAAATACCTAAAATCTCAAAAGTGGCTCATTTCTTCTCTCAGCATTTTCTCCCCTTGGTAGGTGCTTCAGCAACAACTAACAAGCCTGGAAAGAAGCCAAAACTATGAGGCAGCAGGGTTTTAAGAGAGAGAGATCAAGGAGTTTAGAATTGACCCAAAATGGCCAATAAAACTACAGCTTCTAGGCAGTAACGACTCCTACAGGGACAGGCAGGATGCTCAGTGTTAATCACTGCCACTGGTGAACACAGAGACTTTCCTTTAGCCCAAGCAAGCACTGGCCTCCAAGAAACTTACAAACAGTTCAGAACAGCAAATCTGTAACTGAACTTTCTTAAATTTCAGAAAGTGGGAAAAAAGCAAGACTTTGTTTTCTTTTTTTGTTTTAGTTTAAATGTAGCAGAGATATACAAGTAGCAAAATATTCACAACAGTGCAATAAATGACCCCACACTTGAGTGCTAGGCCAAAGTCAGGTAAAATACAATTTTAAGAGAAAAAAACTATTTTAAATTAAGTGCAACACAGGAAATGCAGCAAACAGGCTCTAGATGTGTTCTAAATACTGTTTCTAATACAAATATAAACTTTAGCAAGCCAGAAAATGCCGAAAAGTAGGTGGCAAAGCAGTAATTCTAAACAAAAAATCAGAAGAAAATACTTAGAATCTCAAAAGTGGCTCCTTTCTTCTCTCGGTGTTTTCTCCCCTTGGTAGGTGCCTCAGCAACAACTAACAAGCTTGGAAAGATGCCAAAACCATGAGGCAGCAGGGTTTTAAGAGAGAGAGATCAAGGAGTTTAGAATTGACCCAAAATGGCCATTAAAACTACAGCTTCTAGGCAGTAACCACTCCTACAGGGCAGGCAGGCTGCTCAGTGTTAACCATTGCCACTGGTGAACACAGAGACTTCCCTTTAGCCCAAGCAAGCACTGGTCTCCAAGAAACTTACAAACAGTTCAGAACAGCAAATCTGTAACTGAACTTTCTTAAATTTCAGAAAGTGGGAAAAAACAAGATTTTTTTGGTTTTTTCTTTTTTTGTTTCAGTTTAAATGTAGCAGAGATACACAAGTAGCAAAATATTCACAACAGTGCAATAAATGGCCCCACACTTGAGTGCTAGGCCAAAGTCAGGTAAAATACAATTTTAAGAGAAAAAAAAAACTATTTTAAATTAAGTGCAACACAGGAAATGCAGTAAACAGGCTCTAGATGTATTCTAAATACTGTTTCTAATACAGATATAAACTTTAGCAAGCCAGAAAACACTGAAAAGTAGGCGGCAAAGCAATAATTCTAAACAAAAAATCAGAAGAAAATACTTAAAATCTAAAAAGTGGCTCCTTTCTTCTCTCAGCATTTTCTCCCCTTGGTAGGTGCTTCAGCAACAACTAACAAGCATGGAAAGATGCCAAAACCATGAGGCAGCAGGGTTTTAAGAGAGAGAGATCAAGGAGTTTAGAATTGACCCAAAATGGCCAATAAAACTACAGCTTCTAGGCAGTAACGACTCCTACAGGGACAGGCAGGCTGCTCAGTGTTAACCACTGCCACTGGTGAACACAGAGACTTCCCTTTAGCCCAAGCAAGCACTGGTCTCCAAGAAACTTACAAACAGTTCAGAACAGCAAATCTGTAGCTGAACTTTCTTAAATTTCAGAAAGTGGGAAAAAAGCAAGACTTTGTTTTCTTTTTTTGTTTTAGTTTAAATGTAGCAGAGATATACAAGTAGCAAAATATTCACAACAGTGCAATAAATGACCCCACACTTGAGTGCTAGGCCAAAGTCAGGTAAAATAAAATTTTAAGAGAAAAAAAACTATTTTAAATTAAGTGCAACACAGGAAATGCAGTAAACAGGCTCTAGATGTGTTCTAAATACTGTTTCTAATACAGATATAAACTTTAGCAAGCCAGAAAATGCCAAAAAGTAGGCGGCAAAGCAGTGATTCCAAACAAAAAATCAGAAGAAAATACTTAGAATCTCAAAAGTGGCTCCTTTCTTCTCTCGGTGTTTTCTCCCCTTGGTAGGCACCTCAGCAACAACTAACAAGCTTGGAAAGATGCCAAAACCACAAGGCAGCAGGGTTTTAAGAGAGAGAGAGAGAGATCAAGGAGTTTAGAATTGACCCAAAATGGCCATTAAAACTACAGCTTCTAGGCAGTAACCACTCCTACAGGGCAGGCAGGCTGCTCAGTGTTAACCACTGCCACTGGTGAACACAGAGACTTCCTTTTAGCTCAAGCAAGCACTGGTCTCCAAGAAACTTACAAACAGTTCAGAACAGCAAATCTGTAACTGAACTTTCTTACATTTCAGAAAGGGGGAAAAAAACAAGATTTTTTTGTTTTTTTCTTTTTTTGTTTCAGTTTAAATGTAGCAGAGATACACAAGTAGCAAAATATTCACAACAGTGCAATAAATGGCCCCACGCTTGAGTGCTAGGTCAAAGTCAGGTAAAATACAATTTTAAGAGAAAAAAAACTATTTTAAATTAAGTGCAACACAGGAAATGCAGTAAACAGGCTCTAGATGTGTTCTAAATACTGTTTCTAATACAGATATAAACTTTAGCAAGCCAGAAAACACCGAAAAGTAGGTGGCAAAGCAGTAATTCTAAACAAAAAATCAGAAGAAAATACTTAAAATCTAAAAAGTGTCTCCTTTCTTCTCTCAGCATTTTCTCCCCTTGGTAGGTGCTTCAGCAACAACTAACAAGCCTGGAAGGATGCCAAAACCATGAGGCAGCAGGGTTTTAAGAGAGAAAGATCAAGGAGTTTAGAATTGACCCAAAATGGCCAATAAAACTACAGTTTCTAGGCAGTAACGACTCCTACAGGGACAGGCAGGCTGCTCAGTGTTAACCACTGCCACTGGTGAACACAGAGACTTCCCTTTAGCCCAAGCAAGCACTGGTCTCCAAGAAACTTACAAACAGTTCAGAACAGCAAATCTGTAGCTGAACTTTCTTAAATTTCAGAAAGTGGGAAAAAAGCAAGACTTTGTTTTCTTTTTTTGTTTTAGTTTAAATGTAGCAGAGATATACAAGTAGCAAAATATTCACAACAGTGCAATAAATGACCCCACACTTGAGTGCTAGGCCAAAGTCAGGTAAAATAAAATTTTAAGAGAAAAAAAACTATTTTAAATTAAGTGCAACACAGGAAATGCAGTAAACAGGCTCTAGATGTGTTCTAAATACTGTTTCTAATACAGATATAAACTTTAGCAAGCCAGAAAATGCCAAAAAGTAGGCGGCAAAGCAGTGATTCCAAACAAAAAATCAGAAGAAAATACTTAGAATCTCAAAAGTGGCTCCTTTCTTCTCTCGGTGTTTTCACCCCTTGGTAGGTGCTTCAGCAACAACTAACAAGCCTGGAAAGATGCCAAAACCACCAGTCAGCAGGGTTTTAAGAGAGAGAGAGAGATCAAGGAGTTTAGAATTGACCCAAAATTGCTAATAACACTACAGCTTCTAGGCAGTAACCACTCCTACAGGGACAGGCAGGCTGCTCAGTGTTAACCACTGCCACTGGTGAACACAGAGACTTCCTTTTAGCTCAAGCAAGCACTGGTCTCCAAGAAACTTACAAACAGTTCAGAACAGCAAATCTGTAACTGAACTTTCTTACATTTCAGAAAGGGGGAAAAAACAAGATTTTTTTGTTTTTTTCTTTTTTTGTTTCAGTTTAAATGTAGCAGAGATACACAAGTAGCAAAATATTCACAACAGTGCAATAAATGGCCCCACGCTTGAGTGCTAGGTCAAAGTCAGGTAAAATACAATTTTAAGAGAAAAAAAACTATTTTAAATTAAGTGCAACACAGGAAATGCAGTAAACAGGCTCTAGATGTGTTCTAAATACTGTTTCTAATACAGATATAAACTTTAGCAAGCCAGAAAACACCGAAAAGTAGGTGGCAAAGCAGTAATTCTAAACAAAAAATCAGAAGAAAATACTTAAAATCTAAAAAGTGTCTCCTTTCTTCTCTCAGCATTTTCTCCCCTTGGTAGGTGCTTCAGCAACAACTAACAAGCCTGGAAGGATGCCAAAACCATGAGGCAGCAGGGTTTTAAGAGAGAAAGATCAAGGAGTTTAGAATTGACCCAAAATGGCCAGTAAAACTACAGCTTCTAGGCAGTAACGACTCCTACAGGGACAGGCAGGCTGCTCAGTGTTAACCACTGCCACTGGTGAACACAGAGACTTCCCTTTAGCCCACGCAAGCACTGGCCTCCAAGAAACTTACAAACAGTTCAGAACAGCAAATCTGTAACTGAACTTTCTTAAATTTCAGAAAGTGGGAAAAAAGCAAGACTTTGTTTTCTTTTTTTGTTTTAGTTTAAATGTAGCAGAGATATACAAGTAGCAAAATATTCACAACAGTGCAATAAATGACCCCACACTTGAGTGCTAGGCCAAAGTCAGGTAAAATACAATTTTAAGAGAAAAAAAACTATTTTAAATTAAGTGCAACACAGGAAATGCAGTAAAAAGGCTCTAGATGTGTTCTAAATACTGTTTCTTATACAGATATAAACTTTAGCAAGCCGGAAAATGCCAAAAAGTAGGCGGCAAAGCAGTAATTCTAAACAAAAAATCAGAAGAAAATACTTAGAATCTCAAAAGTGGCTCCTTTCTTCTCTCAGTGTTTTCTCCCCTTGGTAGGTGCCTCAGCAACAACTAACAAGCTTGGAAAGATACCAAAACCATGAGGCAGCAGGGTTTTAAGAGAGAGAGAGAGATCAAGGAGTTTAGAATTGACCCAAAATGGCCATTAAAACTACAGCTTCTAGGCAGTAATCACTCCTACAGGGCAGGCAGGCTGCTCAGTGTTAACCACTGCCACTGGTGAACACAGAGACTTCCCTTTAGCCCAAGCAAGCACTGGTCTCCAAGAAACTTACAAACAGTTCAGAACAGAAAATCTGTAACTGAACTTTCTTACATTTCAGAAAGGGGGAAAAACAAGATTTTTTGTTTTTTTCTTTTTTTTTTTGTTTCAGTTTAAAGGTAGCAGAGATACACAAGTAACAAAATATTCACAACAGTGCAATAAATGGCCCCACACTTCAGTGCTAGGTCAAAGTCAGGTAAAATACAATTTTAAGAGAAAAAAACAATTTTAAATTAAGTGCAACACAGGAAATGCAGTAAACAGGCTCTAGATGTGTTCTAAATACTGTTTCTAATACAGATATAAACTTTAGCAAGCCAGAAAATGCCGAAAAGTAGGCAGCAAAGCAGTAATTCTAAACAAAAAATCAGAAGAAAATACTTAAAATCTCAAAAGTGGCTCCTTTCTTCTCTCAGCATTTTCTCCCCTTGGTAGGTGCTTCAGCAACAACTAACAAGCCTGGAAAGATGCCAAAACCACGAGGCAGCAGGGTTTTAAGAGAGAGATCAAGGAGTTTAGAATTGACCCAAATGGCCAATAAAACTACAGCTTCTAGGCAGTAACCACTCCTACAGGGACAGGCAGGCTGCTCAGTGTTAACCACTGCCACTGGTGAACACAGAGACTTCCCTTTAGCCCAAGCAAGCACTATGCTTAGAGATTTATAAATACATATACACTTGTGTTTATTACAATATGTATATGTAGAAAATTATAGCTAGCTAAATGCTTGTACACCTCTGTTGCTAGTTAGATGCATGTACACTTCTGTTTGCTATAATATATGTATTAAAATATAGTCAGTTAGATGCATGTACATTTCTGTTTGCTATCATACAGATATAGATTAAAGGGTTAAATAGCTGTTAGCTAAAATTCAAGTAAAAAAGGCATCCAGTTGTTTGTAACATCAATATTCAGTGTCTGGTACTTCAAAGAAGTCTAATTTAATAAGACGAAAACGCATGTATATAGAGAGAAAGAGTTCATGTTACTGCTGTTGTTTTGTGTCCGTGTTCGTATTATGTGGAGTCATTAAAACCTTTGAACTTTTCCTGTTTGAGTCTCCGCTCTGTGCTTCAGCACTTCTTTATTGGATTTATTGGTTGATTTAGTGCAGTTCCACTTTTTTCTTGACTTCAAGGAAGATGCTGATAAGAATAACCCCTTAGCTCAAGTAAAAAAGATATTCAGCTGTATGTAGCAGAATCTAGCACAACTACAAGGGAAAATGCTGATAAGGATGACTCCTTAATTTCTGAGATGCAGGTGCAAGAAATGAACAACTACCTACCAGGATGGAGGCAAGGACAACTCCTAAACTGTCACATAATTCACCTTGAAACAGAACACAAAGTAGCTTATCAACAGACTGCATGAGATCACATGAATTCCAAAACTGTTAACATCAACAGGCTGTTCTCATAGACAAGATCCAAATGGCACGAGAAAGAATATAAAATGGACATTAAAAGTGTATGATGTTAGATCTGATTTCTTGTTAGATCTGTATACTGGAGATCATTCATGCTGTTTGAAAAGTTTAACCTGAAACAGTAAAGCTGTAAACTGTACAGTATTGTACATGCCGTCTGTTATATAAACAAGTTATTTTATTAGTACTGTGCAAGAAAGTTAATAATATACTGCTGAAAAGGTTAATAGTCTGCAAAGTTCAGTGCAGTGATCATATTTTAGTTTTCTACAAGGCAAGCAGCATTAAGCACAGACATCAGTACATCTGCATTTAATTTTTCACTAACCTCTGTGTGCTGTGTGATCATGTACATGCAAAGTGACTTGATGGAGGCGGCGAAACCTGTAGCAGTCTACTATTCAGCTATTTATTCATTTATTTTATTTATTCAGTTTTATACCTAGCATGCAGAGGCCCTGAAGAGTCATTTCCTTCCTGGACCTGTGTTTAGTGCAAGAGTGATCCACAGTTTTTATCACAATCATCCAATAAATGAGCTAGTAATTTTCCCATGCCCTGGCACAGAGGGATAAAGTCATGACTGCAGTCCAGGTGACTTATTTTTGATTAGTGGTTTGGGCATCTGAGGAGTGGCAAGGGAAGGATGGGTGCCCTAATCTGGGGAGGGGGCATACTTATTGACACTCTTTGCATTAGATGTCTAGCGAATGCTGGGGATGTGCAAGAGGGGTATTGCCCTAAATTGGAGCAGGCAGATGACACTGGCTGAGTTGCCATAGATGTGGGATGAACCCCCCCTCCCACCACCAGCAAGAGCAAGCAGGTCTGTGCCTGGCAAACAGGCCTCATTTAATTACAGTTTAAAACAAACCTAAACCATGCAAATCCAGTGAGTTTATAACCTTAGTAGTTTAGTATCAAGGCCCCTGTATTTTTTGGGATTCTGGTTGAGACAATCCTTTAGCAGTGTGCAAAACACCTTTGTTTAGTAAATATGGATAACCATAACCCTGTAACAGGTATTTACATGTTCCACCTGTCAATAATGGACAAGGATATGGTTTCTCAAGCATGCAGCCAGTTTGCGCTTGACTAAAGTAAGATCCATACTTAATTTCACATAGAGAAGAAGGTAGTTCCAGAAAAGAGGTGTTCTGCGTGAAACATATTTATCCCTCCAGCATGTTCATTTTAAGTTGAAGTAGAAATTGAGGTCTCTAGACCAGGGGATTCTGCCATTATTGAACTTACAGATGTGCAGAATTTCTGAAATAATGGGTCAGTAGGGGCACTATATGTAAGGCAAATATCTGCCCTTAGCAGCCTGTAAGACAGTGAGAAGAGGGACAGGGCTTTGAAGTGGTCAGAGTAGCTTGTGTGATTTAATCCCTTGATTTATTTGGTGAGAAAACGTTGTGGTCATGAGTTGCATCAGGTGCTAGTATGGATTCATGCTACATGGGGCACTATATTCAAAGACTGGCCTAATGAGTACAGTATACAGTAGAATGATCACTTCCCTTGAATTGGATGCGATACTCTTGCTAATAAGTTGTGTTATAAAGAATGACTTTCGAAGAATAGTCAACACATGGTGGTCAAATGTCAGCTTGTTGTCTACATATGTTCCCAGGTCCTTCACAACTGAGTCAATTTTCAGGGGAGTGTTGTAGATGTGATAGTTGCGGGGGACTTCTTGCTTGCCAAAGGATACAGTTACACACTTTTTGGCATTAAGAATTTGGCCATAGTTATGACACCAGCTATTGGTTTGTGACAGGCCTTCCTTAAGGATCTTGGTGTCTTCAGGAGAGTTTATGATGCCACTGAGTTTATAGTATAGTCATCAGAAACTTTGCCAGCCATAAGCCCTTAAACTTTGCCTTGGCTTCTGAGAAGCAGATGCCAAAAAGGAGTGGCCTGAGCACAAAGCCCTGAGGTACTCTACTAGAGAAAGGTTTCTTGGAGAAGGCAGATCCAGCCACCCTAATTTCTTGGGTCGTCTTTATGAGTCAGTTTGCTATCATGTGAGTTACATGGGGATTTACATTTAGCTGGATGAATTTCTTAACTATGCCTGAATGGGGGGGGGGGATTGAATGCCTATGTGAAGTCCAGGTATACAGTGTGAAGATTTTATCCCTCATCCATTGTTTTGGTGACCTTAAAAGAAGTCAAAGAGGCTGAATAGATATGATCTACCTTTGATAAAACTGAACTGAATCAGGTCAGTATTTGTTAGGTTGCTTATTTCTTTTTTATTTATTCCATAATGATCATTTCCATAGCCTTACAGATGAGGCTGGTCAGACTTATAAAACTCTAGTTGCCTGGATCATTTTACACCCCACCTGTTTAAAGGGAGCAGTGACTATTGTTCTCTATTTATTCGGTACAAACTCTATTTGGAGATGTGATGCCTGTGCCCTGGCCCAGCAATCAGGGAGCCTCAATCCTCACCACTAACACCAGAGAGGGCATTTCATATATGAGGAAAGGATAACAAATACACACAGTAAAGTGCAATGTCCCTTAAGAACACACAGAGATCACAGTCAGTCTGGGGCTGGTTGCTCCCTTGCTCTCCAATTCCCCAATAAGACTCCCCACTGGCACAGCTATAGGGTCTGATCTCAGCTTAGTGGGTAAGCTAAAACCTCTAGCACCCTCTCTGTCCAACCAGTGCTTTGTGTCCCTGTCCAAGTAGCTGACACACACACACACACACACACACACACACACACACACACACACACACACACACACACACACACACACACACACACACTTTGAGATAAGAGTTTATACAACCAAACAGAGACTTCTGGGGAAGGCTGGCACAGGTTCTCCAGCTGTGCCCCTTTTACCCAGACTATACCGTAGAAATCCTGCTACCACCCAGCTAATAATTATCAGCTACTCAAAGGCCCTTAAAAGGGCGTCCAAGTATTACTGTGCAATATTATTATCCAATTGGTAGTTGTGACCAAACAGTCAAGGCTTAGTAGAGTGACTTGGTACAAGATCCTTATATACATGCAATGTACTCTTAGAGCTTAACTTATCTCTACACAAAACAGCCACAGTTGAAATGTTTTAAAATATTTAATAATAAATAATTAAAACCACAAGTCAATACTTTCTACTACACAGTGCTAGTCAAGAGTTCAGAGATCACACAGAAGTACTTAAAATAATTCAGTAGTACAGTTCTGACATCACAAAAAAAACTTAGTCTAATCTTTCTAGTTCCTAGCTATTTCTAAAAGAAAACACAAGTCTAAGATTACTTACATATGGGCAAGACAGTGCTGTAAGTTGGATGATCAAGGCAAAAATGCTTAATGTCCTCTGATTCTCTCGGTTTAAATTGCGATTTCAGTCCTGATTCCCATTACATCATTTTTGTACACTTTCCTGGTGTTCTCAGACTGACAGGAACTGCATTTACATTCTTTTACACCTAGGCAGAAATCAGAGCAATAAAGGACATTCCATATGTAAATTCTGGTCATTAACATTAGCATTAAAACAATAGGCAGGAAGCCTTCATCTAACCCGGCTGGAGCCGAATTGTAAACATCAAAGACAGTCATGAAATAATTTCAATTTCAAAGGACAAACAAGAAATGCTTGACTTAGCTTTCTTTACAGCAGAGGGCAATGTTGCTACATTGTTTTGAGTTCAACATTTCACGGCATATTCTTTCATTTAAGAAAACAAGCCTGTAATTCAACATTCATATTTACAAATGACAGAATTATGTATAAAACCCTATCTGGCTAGGCTGGCAGCCTTCATACTCCCCCCCCCCCCCGGAGAACTCAAGCTAGTTTTTCAAGTGACCCTTGAGAAACACTGCTTGAGAGGGTCATGTCTATCTGAGTATACCTACCCATTCCCTGTCTTGAGACCCCATCTGCATTGGCATTGCTACTCCCACTGCGGTGCTGCAGTGACATATCATATTCTTGCAACCCCAGGCTCCATCTTAGCAACTTGGCATTTTGCTGGCTGGCTTTGTTTAACCATGTTAGGGGGTTGTGATCTGCCATAACAGTGAATTTTCTTCCATACAAATAAGGCTGAAGTTTCTGCAGTGCCCACACTATGGCTAGACATTCCTTTTCTACAGCTGCATAGCATTCCTCCCTGGCTTTGAGCATATGACTGAGATAAACCACTGGGTGCTCTTCTCCCTCTGAAGAAATCTGGCTAAGTAGAGCCCCCACCCCATGGTTTGAAGCATCCACCTGCACAACAAATTATTTGCTGTAATCTGGACTGGCTAACACAGAGGGTCCTCCCAAAGCTTCTTTAAGCTTCTGGAATGCTTGCTCACATGCTGGGGTCCACACTACCTTATTTGGCCTGTTCTTCCTTGTCAGGTCTGTGAGGGGAGCAGCTATGATACTATAACTGGGGATGAACTTTCTGTAGTACCCTGCTGTCCCTAAAAATGCCCTCACCTGCTTTTTAGTAACAGGTGCAGGCCATGCCTGAATAGCTTCCACTTTGGTAGGTTCTGGCCTTATCTTACCACTCCCCACTCTATGTCCTAGGTAGGAGACCTCTGCCATACCCACCTGACATTTGCTCAGCTTAATGGTCAACCCTGCCCTCTGTAGTCTGCCCAGCACCTCCCTGACATGCTGAAGATGCTCTGGCCAGGAATGGCTGTAGATGGTAATATCATCAAGGTAAGCAAGGGCAAACCCTCCTGCTCCTGCCAGGATATGATCTACCAGCCTCTAGAAAGTTGCTGGAGCATTCTTCATCCCAAAGGGCATCTTTGTGAACTCATACAAGCCAAAAGGAGTCACAAAGGCTGACTTCTCTCTCGCACTGGGAGTCAAGGGCACCTGCCAGTAACCCCTTGTTAAGATCAATGGTTGTAAGATACTTAGCCCCACCCAGCTGCTCTAGGGCCTCATCTGTCCTAGGCATGGGGTAAGCATCTGACTCTGTGTGACTATTTAATTTCCTGTAGTCCACTCAGAACCTGGTGCTGCCATACTTCTTTGGCACCAGCACCACTGGGGAGGCCCATAGGCTGTTGGACTCTTGAATCACCACTAGTTCAAACATCTCCTGTACCTTCTCCCTCAGAGTCTGTTTGACTCTTTCAGGCACTCTATAAGGGACCTGCCTAATAGGCCTTTGGGGTAGTGTATCCACTTGGTGCTGCACCAGGTGGGTGCTCCCTAGTTTCTCAGTGAACATACCCCCAAATTTGTGCAACACTGCTCGGATTTCTTGAACCTGGGTAGGAGATAGCTGCTGGGACATTGCTACCCCTTTCACCGAGGTGTCAGCCCGAGCCTTACTGAGGAGATCAGTCCACAGATCTCCCTCAGACTCCTCCTGCAATCCACTGCAAATGCTCAGCACAAGGGCCTCCCTATCATGGTAAGGTTTCATCATGTTAACATGGTACAATTTGTGCCCCTGCCTTCTGCCTAGCAGTTCCACCATGTAGTTAACATCACTTACCTTTCTTACCACCTTCTAGGGTCCATCCTAAGCTGCTTGCAGTTTATTGTGTCTGACAGGAATGAGAACCATTACCTGCTGCCCCACAGCATACTCTCTAACTCAAGCATTCCTGTCACACCACACCTTTTTCTGTTGTTGGGCTTCTGACAGATTCTCCTGAGCCAAGCCCATGAGTTCCCTGAGCCTTGTCCTGAGGTTTAGGATGTATGCCACAACAGACTCCTTGTGAGACTTGCACTCACCTTCCCACTCATCTCAAATTAAATCTAGAGGTCCCCTCACCCTATGCCGATACAGCAACCCAAAGGGTGAAAATGTGTGGATTCCTGAGGAACCTCTCTGTAAGCAAACAACAGATGGGGCAAATATTTGTCCCACTCCCTCTTAAACTGATCTGCAAATACCTTAGCATGGACTTGATTGTAGAGTTTAACCTCTCAACAAGTCCATTAGTCTGGAGATGGTAGAGGGTGGTCTTCACGTGCTTCATCCAGCAGGACTTCCACAGACAAGCCAGCAGGTCTGACATGAAATTGGCACCTCTGTCAGTCAGTATTTCCTTTGGGAAACCTACCCTGCTGAAAATCTCTAATAAAGCATTTTCCACCTTCTCTGCCTCAGTGGAGGTCAAAGCCACTGTCTCAGGGTATCGTGTAGCATAATCCACTACCACTAGGATATACTTTATCCCTGTAAAACGTGGGATACTCAGAGGACCCACAATATCCATAGCTACCCTCTGAAATGGCTCCTCAATCACAGGCAAAGGCATCAAAGGAGCTCTCACCTTGTCTCCTGCCTTGCCTACCTTTTGGCACTGCTCACAGGTCCTGTAGTACCCTGTTACATCTCTGGAAATTCCAGGCCAATAGAAGTGCTGCATAATACACCTCTTTTTACATTTTATGCCCATATGACCTGCAAAGGGAATATCATGAGCTATGGCTAGAAGTGCCAGATGGTAGGCTCTAGGCATTACCAACTGCTGTACTCTCTCACCTTCTAGCCCTCCCTCAGAGGTCCACTCTCTGTATAGTAAACCTTTGTCCCAGTATACAGATTCCCCCTTTCCTTGAAAATCAGGTGCCTCCCTAGCTACCTGCCTTAGGCCTTGCAATGTAGGGTCTGAGAGCTGAGACTGTCTCAGCTCTCTCCTTGTAACCCTTCCAGGCTCTCCTTCCACAAGAAGTCTGGCATCCTCTGACAGCGGTGCCTCACTGTCAGCCTGGGTACTACTACTCAGCTCTACCTTTGCAGTCACTCTGTCCAAGGGACCATCAGTACCCACAAGCAGTTGTGGCTCACCTTCAGTCTCACTGCTGCAGTGTAGCTCACTCCCTGAAGTAACCATCTCACCAGTCGTGGATGCAAGTATGCAGTCTGTCTGGGTCTCCCCAGGCTACCAGACCCACATGCTTGTCTCCTAGCCTGACTGCGTATAACTGCATAAGCACATGGTACTGCCTCATCCAAATCTTTCCCTCACAGGACATCTGTAGGATGGTAATTTAGTACCCCTGTTGTCTCAAGACAACCTTCTATTGGCATTTTGTCTTTCCCACTTACTGGCTCCCTCACCTTTTGTTCTCCACCTTGCCTCCGTGGACACCTGTATGCCACATGACCCCACTGGTTACATTCAAAACATTTAAGCCTAGCTCCCAGACGTGTACCTGGACTAGTGGCTTCCCCTTCTACTGGCAGATTCTGTTGTGGCAGTCTGTGCTGCCCACCATGGGTTCCTTTAGACCCATAAGCAGTACTGGGGGTCCCTTTCCTGTGCAGGGCTGCCCTACTTGCCAGGTATAGGTCTCCCTTCTTCCAAAACTCATCTAAAGTAGCACATTGTTTATCAGTTAACCAGATCCTCATGTCCTCAGGCAAAGTGCTAAGGGCTTGTTCCCTCACCAAAAGGTCTGCCAGCCCTTAAAAAGTGGTGATCTGACATCCACTCACCCACCTATGGAAATAAGTGTTCAATTCAGCAACATATTCACCCACACTTCATCTGCCTTGCGTCTATGCTCAGGAAAATTTATCCTATACAACTCAGGTGTTAGCTTAAAAAACTATAATAGACAATTTTTTACAGCAGTATAATCGAAACATGCAACATCAGACATTTTAGATAATACAGTTACAGCTTTACCATGGAGTAAGGGGATCAGGAACCGTACCCAGAGCCCTTGGTCAGCTTCATACTGTTTACATACCCTCTCAAACATATGAATGAAACTATCAAAATTATCCCCCACTTTAAACTGCTGAAGAAATTTACTGAACTTTTGCTCATAGGTTCATAGGTTGGTGCTTGGCTATCGACCCTAGGGCCTATACAAGCCTAGCCATAGCAATTCCCTGGCTATTTCTTCCCACAATATTTACTTCCCTGGACCCCTGTCTAGTAGGGCAACTGACATGATCCTTGGGGTGAATTTCCTATCTCCCATTCAATTGTCAAGGCCCCTTTTGAAGAGGGCCAAGGAGGTGCTCTGCTTGACATGTATGGGTAGTCTATTCCAGAGTATGGGGAGTCTCTGGGTCAGGAACCTATCACTCCAGCATGTTTTGTTCATTGTGATGACAAGGTTTAGATCCCTGGAGCATGTGGCTCTGAAAGATTGGGATTTCTTTAAGTGGAGCATGTCCAACAGCTCAGGGTTTGACATGGCCTTGTATGTTAAGTAGAGATCGCCTCTGAGTAGACAATATGCCACAGAGTATAGCTGGAGTTTTTTTAGACAGTCAGCATAGAGCATCTGCTTTAGGCCTGTGATTCTTTTAGTGAGGTATTTCTGCGGCCTTTCCAGCTGTTGCAGATGTCTTGTGAGGCACATACCAAATGGGGTGTTGTACTCTATAATGGGTCTAATGAGGGATGAGTACAGTGGGACAATGACCTCCTTTTTCTGGATGAAAAGCCCTTAGTGATGAGGTGTACCACATAGAAGGATTTCCTGACTGTTGTGGCGATTTGGTTATTGAAGGTGAAACTACTGTCTACCTATGTCCCTAAGTCTCTCATTACACTTTCGGTGTTTAGTGTACTGCCACCTATGTGGTAATTCATGGGTACATGTTTTTTTCCCAAAAGGGATAACTATACATTTCTTGGCATTAAGCTTGAGCCCATGGCTCTGGCAGCAAGCATCTGTTTCTGTAAGGCCCTTTTGTAGAATATCCACATCATTTGCTGATTCAGTAATGGCTCCCAGTTTCTAGTCATCTGCAAACTTTGTTAGCCAGAGTCCCTTAGTGCTGGCCTGTACTTCAGAGAAGTAGATGCTAAACAAGAGCGGTCCCAGGACTGAACCCTGAGGTACTCCACTTGTCACTTGTCTGGAACTGGATTTGTAGTCGGCTACTTTTACAGTCTGGGTTCTGTCAATAAGCCAGTTGGCAACCCATTGAGTGACGTAGGGATTTATGCCCAGCTTAGTAAGTTTATCTATGAATCCAGAGTGGGGGATGGTGTTGAAGGCCTTGGCAAGATCCAGATAGGCTGTGTGGACCACCTTACCCTTGTCCACAGCTCTGGAGACTGATTCAAAGAAGTCAATCAGGTTCCGGAGATAAAATCGGCCCTTCATGTACCGCAACTGCATGAGGTCCAGTGTTTGAAGGTTGTCAATGCCTTTGTTTATAAGTTCCATGATAATGCATTCCATGCCTTTGCAGATCAGGCTTGTCAGACTGATGGGACGGTAGTTCCCAGGATCCAAGGTGGATCCCCTCTTGTGGAGTGGGATAACTGTAGCTGTGCGCCACTCAGTGGGCACGAAGCCTGAGGTGAGGCTATGATTAAATATGACACTTAGGTGAGGTGCCAGTTCATTTTGTAGTTTATGTAGTACACAGCCCGGGATGTCATCTGGTCCCATGGATGCTGTATTCTTAGCTTTGGAGAGTGTGGTTTCTACCTGTGTGGCCATGATTACCGGAATTTGGCAATCTTTTGGTATTGAGATGGGCCCTTTAGGGGGTGAGAGGGGGGTGAAGTTGGCACTAAATCGATCTGCCAGGATATTGGCAATATCCTTTGGGTCAGTATATTTAATACCATTCTGTTGTAGCTCAGAGCAGATCTGAGCATTGCCATTTAGATTTTTGACATAACTATAGAATGCCTTGTGGTTGTCTTTGGAATCTTTGGCAATTTTCTTTTTGTAACTAGCTTTGGAAGATTTTATGAGTGATCTCAGCTTCTTACTGATACCGGTAAGGGAGTTTTTTGCATCCTGGGATTTTCCTCTTTTCTCAACAGTTTCTTCCTTCTGTTGCATAGTTTGTTTATGGCAGGGGAGCACCAGATTGGCTTCCTTTTTTTGGAGGAGAGCGTCTTGGTTCTATTTGGGATGGCACAATTCATGCACAAGTGGATGTGCTTGTACAGTGCCTTAGTGTAGGATTCAGCAGTCCAACTTTCATATCCCGTCTGCATAGGTGTCATGAAGTTTGTCACTTCTGACTTGAGTAGCATGAAGTTGGCTTTGGAGAAGTTTTTTACAGAGGTTTCCTTACTGGGGGGTGGGGGTGGGATGTGGATGTCAAGGGTGATTTGCTTATGGTCAGACCTGACCAATGAGGGGGTGACCACTGGTGTGGAGCATCTATCTCCCATGTTGGTAATAACCAGATCTAGGATATTGGAGCCCCTGGTGGGACAATGGATTAGCTGATCCAGGGCATTGGAATTTATGAATTCCAAGAACCGTTGGGAAAAGGTGTTGGTACCTGAGTAGTTTTCCCAGTTAATGGCAGGGTAGTTGAAATCACCCAGTATTAGGGTGTTTTGTTGTATCTTAATATTTTCCAGTATGTTTAGAAAGGTGTAGTGAGAATCTTGGGGCATGGCGAGGGATCCGTAGCAAGCTACAGTTTGGATTGCAGTCTTACCTAGTGTTAGTTGCACCTGGAAAATTTCAGATGCATTGTATTTGGCAACTAGCCTGCAGGTGTGAATATCCTTGGTGAATATGGACACTCCTCCACCTTTAGTGTTTTGGTCTTGGTTTGGTGGCTGAAGTGTGGTAAGAGTTGTAGCCTAGTATTGCAGAGGTGCTGTCTGGAGCCTTGAACCAGGTCTCACTTACTGCACAGATATCGATGTTCTCTATGTTTAGGAGTGCCTTGAGAGAGTGCATTTTGAGGTTTAGACTTTTAGCATTGAGTAGTATTACCTTCAGATTTTGCATGCTTGTATCTGTTACAGTGGTGGTTTGTCCTTTGAACCGTGCCTAAAAAGGCACTATAGGGGTGGCAAGAGCTTTAGCCAGTAACCTGAATCCCAGGGGTGACATGTGCAGACCATCTCTGGTGCTTCTGTGGTATAGTTACTCCCTTCCCCATGACCTACATGACTCTGGCGAAGAGTCAGCATCTCCTTCTCATGCTGCCTCTGCCTCTCTTTTTCCTCAGCTTCTATGTGTAGCAGATTCTTATTCTCTGAACTGTCTAGGTGCCTCATTCTCTCAGCTGCTTCTAATTCCACACTCCTGACCTCCACCTCAAGTCTCTTTAGCTCCAGTTGGATTTTTAAGTCCACTGTAGAAAGGTTGAGCTGTCCATTCTCAGAGGGTATTATATCTCCACTGCCAGTCTGATTGTCCTCCTGGTTGCTGTTTTCTGATGCAGCTGTAACCATGGCTGCAATGAGGTCTGCCTTAGTCAGGTTTCCATGCACCATTCCCTTAGCCTGGCACATCTCCGCCAGTTGGCTCCTTGTCAGCTTTCCATATTCCTCTGTTGACATGCTGCCTGCTCACCCTGACTAACTAAGCTAACAAAAGAAATAAAACAATTGTGATATGAACTCTGAGTATTCATTGCATGGCTGTTTTAGAGTACAAAAACACCTTCAAAGCTCACTGTACACAAGCTACAGGATTCACTCTACCCACACCACTACAAGCCAATTAGTATTTGCTAACTAATTAATATGTGATGTGGATATCCCACCACTGCCAAACAATTAATATGTGATGCCCATGCCCTGGCCCAGCAATCAAGGAGCCTCAATCCTTACCACTAACACCAGAGAGGGCATCTCATACATGAGAAAAGGATAACAAATACACACAGTAAAGTGCAATTTCCCTTAAGAGCACACAAAGATCACAGTCAGTCTGGGGCTGGTCGCTCCCTTGCTCTCCAGGTACCCAGTAAGACTCCCCACTGGCACAGCTATAGGGTCCAGATCTCAGCTTAGTGGGCAAGCTAACACCTCTAGCACCCTCTCTGTCCAACCAGTGCTTCATGTCCCTGCCCAAGTAGCTGACAGACACACACTCTGAGATTTACCCAGACTATATGGTAGAAATCCTGCCACCACCCAGCTAATAATTATCAGCTACTCAAAGGTCCTTAAAAGGGTGTCCAATTATTACTGTGCAATATTATTATCCAGTTGGTAGTTGTGACTAAACAGTCAAGGCTTATTAGAGTGACTTGGTACAGGATCCTTAACTTATCTCTACACAAAACAGCCACAGTTGAAATGTTTTAAAATATTTAATAATCAATAATTAAAACCACAAGACAATACTTTCTACTACACAGTGCTAGTCAAGAGTTCAGATATTACACAGAAATACTTAAAATAATTCAGTAGTACAGTTTTGACATCACAGAAAAACACTTAGTCTAATCTTTCTAGTTCCTAGCTATTTCTTAAAGAAAACACAAATCTAAGATTACTTACATATGAGCAAGACAGTGCTGTAAGTTGGATGATCAAGACAAAAATGCTTAATGCCTTCTTATTCTCTCTGTTTAAATTGCTATTGCAGTCCTGATTCCCATTACATCATTTTTTACACTTTCCTGGTGTTCCCAGGCTGACAGAAACTGCATTTACATTATTTTACACCTAGGCAGAAACCAGAGCAATAAAGGACATACCATATGTAAATTCTGGTCATTAACTTTAGCCTTAAAACAATAGGCAGGAAGCCTTCATCTAGTCCGGCCGGAGACATATTGTAAACATCAAAGACAGTCATGAAATAATTTCAATTTCAAAGGACAGACAAGAAATGCTTGACTTAGCTTTCTTTACAGCAGAGGGCAATGTTGCTACATTGTTTGAGTTCAACATTTCACAGCATATTCTTTCATTTAAGAAATCAAGCCTGTAATTCAACATTCATATTTACAAATGTCAGAATTATGTATAAAATCCTATTTGGCTAGGCTGGCAGCCTTTACAGGAGAATAATACTGAAAAGCCTCACTAAGGGTTTGACAGGTCATGTTTCAGGCTGACAAACAGACACTCTGGTATGCTATCCAACCCCATAGAAACAGTGTTATTTGCCTTGGATAGTGCATTGAGGATTTGTTCCTTAGAGATTTGAGAGACGTGTGGATGCTGATAAGAGGTCTGGGCAAGGCAGACGGGGTGAAATTAGAGCTAAATTAATCTGCTAGTTGATTGGCAAGGTAATCAGGCTTAGAGTATGCAATATTGTCTACTATTAGCTCAGTGCAATTTTAGAAGATATTTCTGTGGTTTTTAACATAGTTAAAAAGACTTTGTGATTGTCTTTTGCCCAGATGGCTATATTTGCCTCGTATCTAGCTCTGGTTGATTTAATTAGAGCCTGAAGTTTTCTGTTAGTGTTAGCAAGACCATTTTTGGCATTTACAGAATTTGATTTTTTTCATTTATTGTAGAAACTGTTTATATTTTTGTTCCACCATAAAGGCTTATTTTAAACTTGGCATTGTGTTTATTTCAAAAGAAGACAGATACTTCAATGCTGTTAATGTTCATAGAATTTAGTGGTGAAGGATTTTACTTTTGTAGCGGGGTCCTCAGGTTGGAAGGGAAAACTGAATTTTGCCAGATCATCACTCATCTTTATTAGATTTGCTTTGGCAGAATCTCTGAATAATGAGTTAATGGAGGAAATTTCCAGCTTCAGTTTTATACTGAATATGACTGATTTATGGTCTGATTTGACTAGGGAGGACGATACAACCTGAGGGGAACTTAGCTGTCCCATATTGGTAAAAATCAAGTTCAAGAGCCTACACAGTCATTTTTAAATCTCAGGCAGAGGAAAGGCATACCCCTTTATGGGGGTAAGAGAGAGGAGAGGAGATTTTAGGCAGCCGCAATGTTAGTTATGCCTGCCATGTGGTCCTGAACAATTATAGTTTCCAAAAGACTTCCTAAAGATTTTTAGAGTATTTTCACATAGTTTATTTAAGCATTTCTATACAATTCTACCCATTTATTTATTTATCATATCCAAATATCTCAGGTGATTTGTTTTTAAATAAGACCCTGCTTAGGTTATCATAACAACAAGCCTTGTGTACTTAAAAGCACCAGCTAAGATTTTCAGATTTCTTTTAATTCATCAAACATGCTTTATCTTGCAATAAACACTCAGGTTGCAAATCATAGTAATTCCTAGTATTCCAGATGTTTTGAACTCTTTCAGAAATTCCTTTGCTGTTAAATGTCCTCACTCTTCCTCCTGTCCATTCCTGTGTTTTTCTTCTCTGTCAACCTGTCCCACTTTTATCTGTGTTCCTACACTACCCAGATGTACCCTCATATCTCCCTCCCCTTCATGTCTGTTTCCACTAAGTGTTCTACCTTCCTGTCCAAGCATAGTATGATTAACCCAGTCAACAAAGGATAAACAAATAAACAAACTTTAGAGCCTGTTTTTAACCCAAGCAATCCTGCTGGACCTATGATACCTTGGCCTGCTCTCACTGGGTGAATGTTGAATTACAGGCTTGATTTCTTAAATGAAAGAATATGCTGTGAAATGTTGTGGTTGAATGAAGTCTGGAGACACTTTCTTTAAGAATTTGTCTGCCTTGTTCTTTACAGTTTGTCCTTCATAGGTTCATAGACCAATACTAGGCCCTTATAAGCTTAGCCAAGAATTTTGTCCATATTCCCACAAAATCAGCAACTGTTTCTCCTGTCCAACAGGGACACAGGTGTGATCACAGGGATGTATTTTCTGTTTCCCATCCAGTCATCCAGGTTCCTCTTAAAGAGGTACTCTACTTAACATGGAGAGGCAGTCTATTCCACAGATGGGGGAGTGTTAGAGACACAAATCTATCCCACCAACAAGTTTTATTGTCACAGACTAGGTTGAGGCCTTGTGTGTGGGTTGCACAAGTGGAGTTTGACTTACAGATATTCAGAAACTCCATCAAGGCTGGGTCTGAGATGTTCTTGTATGCCAGACACAGGTCACCTCTGAGCAGTCTGTATGAGACTGAGCACAGGGACAGGGCTTTTAGCCTATCTGCATAGGATAGGTGTTTGAGACCCTGGTTTGTGGTCTCTCCAACTGCTGCATGTGCTTGACAAAGTACATGCTGAAGGAGGCACTGTACTTGATAATGGGTCTGATAAGGGAGGAGTACAGGAATGTTATGACCGCCTTGTTCCTGGATTAAATACCCTTACTTTTGAGGTGGGCCATGTAGAAAGTCTTCTGAGCAACAGAGGCAATGTGGTGGTCAAAAGTCAGTTTGCTGTCAACCTGAGTGCCCAAGTCCCTCATGACTGATTGCATGCTTAGCATGTTGTTATTAATGGGATAATTAGTGGGGGTGCCATTTTCCCCAAAGAGGATAATGATACAATGTTAAGTTGTCAATCTCGCCTTCATTCTTGCTTGATGGGTTTGGAGCCGCTCCTCCGACTCGGCACTTGCTAAGCTCGAGAGTCACTTTTACCAGCTCGAGGCAGCCCCATATCCCATGATGCAAGGCGGTAAGTACCCAGATCTCGTTTGCCGCTTCGCTGATGAGGTCCTCCTTTTACCAGCTCCTGGTAAGTGATTTTTACATTACTATTTTTGCCCCTTTTCTTCTAAAACTTTTAAAATTATAGTTTTAACACAGTTATAGTCCCTTTCTGACTAGAAATTCCCTGTTTTCCTTAAAACTGTTAGTCAGACTTCTCCCATCCCATCCCCCCCCCTTGTTAGGGTGTGTGTGTGTGTGTTATTGATAGTGGGATTTATAATTTAATTTCTTGGACTGGTGTTGTGTGTGTGTTTTATTCACCATGTCTAAGGAAAGGGTCTCAGGCTTTAAGAAGTGTGACTCGTGCTGTCAGATGTCTCTGACAGACGGTCACACTTCTTGCCTTTACTGCCTGGGGCCTCTTCACCTGCAGGACTCCTGTGCTATATGTCACTCTTTTAGCCAGAGAGTCCTGCAGGAAAGAAGAAATAAATTGATTTTGAGGGGCCTTCTTAAGCCGGAGGGCTCTCCGGCTAAGTCGGCTCCATCTAAGGCTTCTAAGTCTTCCAAGGCCCAGGCTTCTGTGTCCAAGCCTGTGGCCTCGGCTCCGACTCTTTTGGAGTCGAGATCGGCTCTGGCTGGAGCCGATTCTGGTTTACATAAACCTTCGGCACCGATGGCTATCGGTGCCGATTCAGGTTCGACCACTTCGGTGTCGGCTCCGATCGGTTCCGACCACCATGTGGCTCAGGCATCGGTGTCGGCTCCGATCGGCTCCGACACCCTTACTTTTATGGCTGTATCGGCTCCGGCTGGAGCCGATGCATCGAAGCTACCTGTCGGTGCCGATAAGTTGTCGGCTCCGACAGTTTCTGTGGTTTCATCGGCTCCGATGGTTCCTACAAGGAAGAGGTCTAGGTCCCCTTCCTTGGAGCCGATACTCTCAGCTCCGGCTTTGCCTCTCCTCTCGGAACGGAGCCATCGGAGCCGATCTTCAAGGTCATCCAGGCTTTCTGACCATGATTTAGAGAGAGTGGTCAGTAGATTACTAAAATCACAGGCACTGGCCCAAATGCTACATAGTCCATCTCAGCAGACGACTATTAGTCCACACCCCATTGCAGTTCCTCCTTCGACTCTACCCCAGAGTTTGGAGTTGGAGTCTTCGGGAATAGTTTCTGCTACGGCTGAGGGACAGATACCCCGTTCTGCTCCTTCAGCCTCTACTCTTATCTCCTCTTCGAGACCTTACTTAGAGGGATTCGGTGGCCGGGCTTCCCTGGTCTCCTCCGAGGGGGTGAGTGGCATCGGACCCTTGTCCGACCCTGCTCTTCCCCTTGGAGCCTCGGCCTTGGTGAGCTCGGCTCCGACATCTGCCTCGGAGCCTTCTTTTTCGGTGGGTCCTGGAGTTCCTAGTTCTTCAGAGCGGGTTCTCTCGGACCTCCCTGGGAGGGGAGCCTTCGAGGTGATGAAGAGTGTGCTGGCCACTGGACTCAGCCAGCAGTCTGTTCCCTTAGCTCCTCCCTCTATAGTGCCTGTTGACATCTCTGCCACTTCTCTTGCTCCAGGACCCAGAGATCCTCCGCCTCAGGTTTCCCCACTGGGAATATCCCCCTCTTCCGAGGATTCTCCTGATTTGTCAGGGGATCCTCCGCGGAAGAGGACCTGTAAGAGGAAACACGTAGACTCCCCCGAGTCTATCACTTCAGATACTGACTTAGATGAGTCAGAGGGATCCCCAAGATCCCCCTCTGAGGATGTCTCTTTCTCAGACATCCTAGAACTCCTTAGACAGAGGGGAAACTGGCCCACCAATAATCCCTCTGAGGATGAGTCAGTATACCTGGAGGCGTTTGGATCTCAGCCCTCCACCTCCTGGGTGTCTCCGCCTTTCGACCCCCTTATGCAGGTTATTGCTCGAAAGGCGTGGGCTGCTCCTGACTCTGTAGAGCCAGTCCCTAGGAGGCCTTCTAAATTTATTACTGCCCCATCGGACAAGCAATTCCTCACAAAGGGTGTCCCCGCTGATGCCATGGTGGTGGCGGCTGCCACCTAGAAGGAACTTGCAGATCCTTCCGTACCTGTCCATCCTCCTAATAAGGACTCCAGGACCATGGATAGATATGGTAAGTGGATGTTTTCTTCAGCGACCTTTGCTATGCGTTCGCTGAACTACCTATGTCACTTCACCAGACTCCAGAGGGATATCCTTAAGGAACTAGGTGAAGTAGTACAGGATCCTACAGCTGCAGGGGCTCAAGAAAAAATTGCTTCGCAGCTAGGAACCCTTAACTCCATTGCAAACTCCTCCATGCGGCTGATATCATATGCTGCTGATGGAGCGAGTAGGGCCGCAGGTACAGGTGTGGCTCTTAGACGCCAAGCCTGGATGCGGCTATGTAACTTTGCAGATCCCTTTAAGGCGTCCTTCACAAACTCTCCCTTTGATGGGTCAGCTTTGTTTGGCCCTCAATTGAAGGAAACGTTGACCAGGTGCGAGCAGGACGGCAAAACTCTTTCTGCCGTAGGAGTCCGTTTTTCCACCCCTTCTAGACCTTACCCCAAAGGACAGAAGGGTGGCAAAATGTGGTTCCGCAAATCCCAAGGAGTCACTCCGGATTCACGTGGTCAGTTTACCCCTAGAGGCAGAGGGGGTAACAACAACAGATGCCGCTCTAGAGGCAGAGGGGGTCCACAAAACCAGGGAAACAGAGAGTCTCTCTCTGACAAGCCCTTTCAGCATCCCTGAGATGTTGCCCGGCTGTCCCTCCTTGGAGGCAGTCGGGGGAAGACTATTGCTGTACCCAGAAGCCTGGCGTTCCCTCACTCAAGACAGATGGGTACAGTCGATCATATCCGAGGGTTACAAAATTCCTTTTGAGGAAAGTCCTTTCTATCCCTCAAATTCCCTTCCAGATGTACCACCCGGTCTAAGGGAAATTGCAGAGTTAGAAGTCTTAAAACTACTGCAAAAAAGAGCCATTCAGCCAGTTACAACAGATCATTCAGAGCCCGGAATCTACTCAAGGTTCTTTTGGTCCCCAAAAGACGGGAGACTGGAGACCAATATTGGATCTCAGCAGACTCAACAAGTCTGTGAGGAAGACAAGATTCCGAATGGTCACTCTTCAGTCAATACTGCCCTTCTTACAGAAGGACAACTGGATGTGCTCAATAGATCTTCAGGATGCGTACTATCACATAAAAATTCACAGACGCTCCAGGAGATTTCTCCACTTTGGCTGGGGTCCAGTCATTTCCAGTTCAGAGCCCTGCCCTTTGGTCTCACTACAGCCCCCAGAGTGTTCACCAAATGCATGGCAGTGGTCACGGCTCACCTGAGACGTCAAGGATTCCAGGTGCTTCCGTATCTCGACGACTGGCTCCTTTCAGCCACCACCAGGCATCAGCTTGTTCAAGCCAGGGATTACACAATAAATCTTTGTTCTCATTTGGGCATCTCAATCAACTTCGAAAAGTCATCCTTGTTGCCCTGCCAATCTATTACTTTCATAGGCGCAAACTTAAACACTGTTCGGATGTCAGCTACCCTTACAGATCAAAGAGTTTCAGACATTCAAAGTCATGTCAGGATCATTCTAGCCAACAAGAAAGTACAGGCCAGAATGGTTCTAAAGGTATTAGGCCTCATGGCTGCGGCCATTACTCTTCTTCCCCTGGCTCGCTTCTACATGCGCCTTCTTCAGTGGATGTTGTTCACTCAGTGGTCTTACCAACAACTTCCAATGCGTCACCAAATACTGGTGACACAGATTTGCAAGAATCATCTTGCTTGGTGGATCACTTCTCCCCAGATTCACCAAGGCAGACACTTTGTACCCCCATCCCCAGTAGCCACTGTCACCACGGATGCCTCCCTGATCGGGTGGGGGGGTCATTATCAGGGCAGGATGGTTCATGGGATGTGGCAACAGTTCGAATACCACCTGCACATAAATGTCCTAGAGATGAGAGCAGTGCTTTTAACGTTGCAAGCCCTCAACGACTTTCTTCCCGTAGGGACAATTGCAGTCCACACAGACAACATGTCTGTAGTTTGGTATATCAACAAACAGGGCGGAACCAAGTCCTACCCCTTGTGTCGAGAAGCGCTCAGACTTTGGCAATGGGCGATCTCCTCTCATCGGTTTCTGGTAGCAACGCATATCCCTGGGAAAACCAACATTTTAGCGGACAGATTGAGCAGAGCTATTCTCATGCCTCACGAGTGGTCTCTCAAGCAATCTATAGTGGAAGCGATTTTTCTGGAATGGGGTCGCCCATGTTGCGATCTTTTTGCTACTCCCCAAAACAGCAAATGCCCAGACTTCTTCTCTCTCTTCCCTCTGCCAGGCCATCCCCCCAGAGACATTCTGACCCAGGATTGGCCCCAGGGACTTCTTTATGCCTTTCCTCCTTTTCCTCTGATCCCTCAAGTTATCCAGAAAGCAACCGTTTTGAGAGCCAAAATGATTCTCATTGCTCCTTATTGGCCTCGACAAATTTGGTTTCTGTTCCTCCATCGTCATCTTTTGGTGCAGCCGTGGCATCTGGACCCAGTGCCAGATCTTCTGATTCACCAATCCGGTCAGCTGCACCGGTCTATCCCTTCTCTCAACCTCACAGCATGGTTGCTCCACTTCCTTCCTTAGCCAGGCTTCCTTTGATCTCTAAACCCGTTAGAGACATTCTAGTAGCTTCCTTAAAATCCTCTACCAGAAGGATTTATACAAGCAAATGGAAGCGTTTCTCTTATTGGGCTAAAGCCAAGAATATTGATCCCTTCACTGCTCCAGTTCAGGCAGTTTTTGATTTCTTAGCGGAGGTTTTTCATGCAGGCTCCTCTTCTTCTACAGTTAGAGTTCAATTGGCTGCTATCTCGAACTTTCATGTCGGGTTCGCAGATCACAATATTATGTCCCACAGGCTTTGTAGAGCCTTTTTGAAAGGAATTTTCCTCCTGAAGCCTCCAGTCAGGAGTCCTCCTCCTCAATGGGATCTAAATTTAGTGCTGACATCCTTGATTCTTCCCCCCTTCGAGCCAGCTGTTTCTTGCTCCCTGAAATTTCTTTCATGGAAAACCTTATTCCTGGTAGCTGTTACATCGGCCAGGAGGGTGTCTGAACTTCATGCTCTTTCTGTTCGCCCCCCCTATTTGGTCTTTCACAAAGACAGAGTATCATTGAGAACTAATCCGACCTTTTGCCTAAGGTCGCCTCAAAGACTAATTTAAATCAATCCATTGATCTCCTGTATTTTTCCAAATTATTCTAACAGATCGAACAAAAACTACATTGTCTTGATGTCCATCGACAACTCAGATATTATTTGGACAGAACTAAACAATTTAGGAAATCCGATCAACTCTTTGTTTCCTATGCTGATAACAAGAAAGGCCTTCCTGTCTCAAAAGTGACCTTATCTAGATGGCTTTCTTCTGTCATCTCTGAAATTTATCGGCTCAGGGGAAAACAGCTGTGCTCAAAACCTAAAGCACATTCAACCAGAAGCTTAGCTACTTCTACAGCCTTTCAAGCTAGACTTCCTTTAGACACTATTTGTGCAGCGGCCACTTGGGCCACTCCTCATACTTTTGTTTCCCATTACAAATTGGACTTGGCCTCCAGGGACAGAGCCAGTTTTGGCTCTACAGTCCTCAAGAGTCTGTTCCATTGAGCCACCCAGGATAGAGGTGCTAGGGACGCGGTCCCATCAAAGAAAAAATGAAGGCGAGATTGACAACTTAACATTGAGAAGTTATGTACCTACCATAACGTTCCATGTTAGTTGTCTTCTCTCGCCTTCTTTCTTGCGACCCTCCTTCCTTCCCCCAGGCCTGGACAGACCTTTCTCTACAAGGAGTTATGATGCTGAAGACCATACAGAGCTGGTCCTTCTTCTTTCCTGCAAGTTTTTTCTTTCTTCCTTCTTCCTTTGGGAAGTGTTTATGCTAGGTGCTATTGCCCTTTGTTATCAAACGAGATCTGGGTACTTACCGCCTTGCATCATGGGATATGGGGCTGCCTCGAGCTGGTAAAAGTGACTCTCGAGCTTAGCAAGTGCCGAGTCGGAGCCGAGGATCGGCTCCGAACCCATCAAGCAAGAAAGAAGGTGAGAGAAGACAACTAACATGGAACGTTATGGTAGGTACATAACTTCTCATTTCTTGGCATTCAGTCTGAGGCCATGCTTCTGGCACCAGTCATTAGTTTGGGTAAGGCCCTCATGCAGGATGTACACAACACTAGGGGAATTTAAGACAGCATTCATCTTGCAGTCATCTGCAAACTTGATCAGCCATAGACCACTGGTTTTGACTTGCACCTCAGAAAAGTATATCCCAAGCAGCAGAGGCCCCAAGACTGATTCTTGGGGTATGCCACTCGTTACGGGTCTACTACTAGGGATGGTGTCCCCTATTTTGACTGAGTGGGTTCTATGAGTGAGCCAGTTAGCTACCCATCTAGTAACATACGGGTTGATGCCTAGCTGGGAGAGTTTATCTATTATGCCTGAGTGGGGAATAGTGTCAAAGGCTTTGGCTAGGTCAAGGTAGGCAGTGTGCATCGTCTTCCCCTCATCCATGGCTTTAGTGACTGTTTTGAAGAAGTCGACCACAAAACCAATCTGTGTGGGGTCAAGCGTTTGGAGGTTGCCAGTGTCCTTATTTATAAGTTCTGTGATAATGCGTTCCGTGCCTTTGCAGATCAGGCTAGTTAGGCTGATGGGCCTATAATTGCCTAGGTCAGTGGAAGCTCCACCTTTGTGTAGAGGGATGACAATTGCTGTTCTCCATTTGGCTGGGATGAAGCCAGTGCTCAGGCTTTGGTTGAGTAGGGTGCCTCATGGTACTGAGAGCTCATGCCTCAGTTCATGTAGGATGCAGCTAGGGATATTGTCGGTCCCATGGAGGCTATTTTTTTACTTTTGAGAGGGCATTAAAGACCTGCTCCCTGGTGATGAGGGGAGGGGGGCATGTGCTGTGGATGTCCTGGTTTACTGATGGTGGGGACAGGGGGGGGTGAAGTTTTCACTGAACCTGTCTTACAGCATATTGACTATACAGTATCTGCAGGATTTGTGTATATGTTATTCTTGACCACCAGTTCAGAACAGATTTGGGTGTTACCTTTGAGACTGTCTATGTATGTGAAGAAGGCCTTGTGCTTGTCCTTAGTGGACGTGGCCAATTTGGACTTGAAGTTAGCCTTAGAGGATTTCACCAGTGACCTTATTTGCTTGTCCAGACAAAAGAGAGATTGCTTCCAACTTGACACCTGCTCCTTCTTGGTCCTGGACAGCAATTTTTTACTTTTATTAGAGTTTGTTTATTGCTGATGTCCACCAGACAGGTTTACTCTTCCTTGAGGAAGATGAGTTGGTACATACAGGTATTGCTGAGTTCATGCAGCTATGTAATTGCTCATATAATTTTTTGGTGTAGGCATGGACATTAGTGCTAGTTCCAACTGAAGGGATGGTGGCTGTGAAGCTGCTTATACCTGCTCGCAGAAGGCTGTAGTCAGCTTTGGAAAAGTTTTTTGTTTGACCCTGGCAAAGTGGGAGGGGGGGGGTCAGGGGAGATGGTGACTTCAAAACTGATCGCTTTATGGTGAGATCCTACCAAGTAGGATGACACTGTAGAGGTGCTACAATGGCTACTCATGTTGGTTAGTACCAGGTCCAGGATATTTTCACCTCTTGTGGGGGTGTCAACCAGCTGATCCAATGCATTAGCATTGATGAAGTCGAGCAATCTCTGGTTGTCCGTGTTTGGGCTAGAATAGGTCTTCCACTCTATGGTTGGGTAGTTAAAGTCACCCAGGATCAGGGTAGAAGGTTGAATCTTGATGGATTCAAGTAAGTCTAGACAGGTGGAGTGGGCGTCATGAGTCATGGTTGGGTGTCTGTAGCTAGCTATGATTTGAATAGGTGTTTTGTCAACAGTTTACTGCACTTGGAGATTTGACCAGCCTGGAGGTGTGTATGTCTTTGATAAATATTGAAACTCCACCTCCTTTGGCTTTGTAGCCCAACATTTGAGGTCTGAAAGTATGGTAGGATGAGTAACCTGGTAAGGCTGGGGTGCTATCTGCAGCTTTAAATCAGGTTTCAGTGACTGCACAAATGTCAGCATCTTCCAGGGTGAGGAATGCTTACAATGAGTGCAGTTTCATGTTAAGACTCCTAGTGTTTAGCAGCATGACATTTAAATTTTGTTTAGAAGAATTTTTCATGTTGGTAATTTTGTCTTCATGACTTTGCCTAAAAAAGGCACTATGGGGAGGTAAGATCCTTTCGCAGAAGCCTGAAGCCTAGGGGGGACAGATGAAGGCCATCTTTGGCAAAGCATCGTGGCCTGTCAATCATGCCCTCTCAGACTGTCAGGTACTGGATCCTCTTGGAATGACACCAGAAACTAAGCCAATTGTTAAAGTCAATAATTTTCTATTTGTATTGAGGCATCATTCTGGGTGACGGTAGGATGCTACTTAAGGCTAGGGGCATACCTGCCTAGGACACTTATTCAGCAAGATCAATCTTGTCTCTCTTCATATAGTCTAGAGAGGTACGGCTCAAGCCATTCACACCAACATGGACTCTGACAGAGTCATAAGAGTACCTGTTATTGAGAGACTTGAGTGTTTGTTTGTGATATGGTGGATTCTAGCACCTGACAAGCAACTTAACCGTGACTTTCTACTTGTCTAGCCTGATGAGGGGTACATCTGTATGCCTCATGATAGAGTCTTCTATGACTAATATGTTGGGTTTGTGGCTGGGCCTTAGAGGCTGTGAGACACAGGTATGTGTACTATTTGTGGTCCATGGTGCTGTGGGTTGTGATGTGCATGTGTGCTGTTGCCTCGGAGATCTCTTTTGCTTAGGTTTGTTTTTGCTGAGAACCTCCACATATGTGAGAGTGTATTGCACAGGTGTGGGTGATATTAGAGGTGTGGTGTTTGTAGTGTTTGTGCAGACAATCTTTTCAGTGCCAGATGTACTGGCTTGTGACTGAGAGAGCAAGGATTCTAGGTTCCTAATGTAGCATAAGACAGTTGCTACACTGTTTCAGGATGCCCATATCAACCAGACTAGCAGGAGAAACCATAGGAAATTGTCCGGCCTGGGTTGTCAGAATCTGTGGAAGAGAGGTCAGGGATAGTAGACAGGAGTGCTGGAAGGAAAAATGTAACTAAGATACCTTGTAAAGGGTCAAAACAGCACTGCAGCTGTGTGCGACGTGCAAACAAGCACAGACCCGCACAAATGTGGGGTTTAAATACCACAAAAATGAAAGTAGAATAGAAACACTGGAAGTGACCAATCAACCCTTGTCCCTGAGCTGTTAGCTAAACACCCTATGCCATTCCACTTCCAACTAGTTCACTTACTCCCACTAAGTGCAGGTAGGTGCCAGCCAAAACAAGATGATGTAGCAGGAAACAGGAATCACACAAACAGATCTGGATACAGCAAAACCTGTAAACACACTACGCTAAAGGTATTTAAACTCTGTTTAGGTCAATTTAACACAGGAGAACACATACACACTTTAATATAACAGCAGAACAATTCACACTCGGTTAATTAAAGAGTTTAACACTAAAACAGTGAAAAAATACAGTGGAGATGCAATGCAAGTTAATAAAACAGCACAGTTAAACACAAGTACAGTATAAGTTAGAATAAACTGAAAAATGGCACTGAGTTTTGTAGATTCTCTCAGCAGCTTTGAAATCAGCACAGAGTAGATGCAGAATGCTCACCACCTTGTAGCTCAACTAAAACAAGCTTTCACATTTGAATGTTTCTTGACAAGAAAAAAAAAACGCAGCAAGCTATATGTAATCTTTTCTATTTCACTTCCACGAGAGTAATAAAGTTATCCAGCTAAAAAATCTTTTTTTTTTGTTGTGCACTGTCATTTATAGCTGCACCCCCCCCCCCCTCCCGAGTTGATAAACCTAATAAACCTTTTCTGGTCTGAAGATGAAGAAGCTTGATGAACCACTGAAAGCAACTTCATTAACTAGCTGAGCCAGGAAATGTATCGTTTGTCTGACTCATGGAAGGAAGCTGTGAGGAAGACAGGAACTGAAATTCACAAAATTTCATTTTTAAGTGCTTTGTTATCTCAGTTATTTCTTTATATTTCTGCATGCACTCTACAGATTGTGCAACACATATGTGGGAAACAAAGATGTAGGAGTTACTGCAAACCAAAAAGTAACACTATTTTTAAGTGACTGGAATTGTAATATGACTAGAGATACCAGAGCAAATTAATCCTATCAGCTGTGCCCTCAAAATACTTTATGGGAAAAATGTAGCTTACCAGGAAAGCAACAAATGTTTTTTCCTGAACGATGGAAAGTGTGATGTAGGAAGGTATGGTCTTCCACAATTTGGATCCTAAAATGGAAGAATTTGTGATTACTCATGTTTTTGTTTGAACAGAGGATGTGTACAGAGAGTGTAATCTCAGGTTGTATGTTTGTTCATTAATTGGCTAGGAGAGGAAGGAGTTTTTTAGCAGTTTACATAGCTGGGAGCCAAGATGAAGGCGTATCATTTGTTGAATAGGGAGACAGTTTGCTTTTGATAATTGAACAATGATGTTCTGTGCTAGGGGATAATGAGATGAAGAGACGGATCTTATTGAAAGAGGAGCACTCTTGTGGCAGAGACTATTAGAGGTTAGCCATATTCTAGCTGGGCCATGAGGATTCCTTTTCCAATGATTTCCTGCTTGAGGCAGGATACGAAGTGATCAGTTTTCATATCAAGAAGAGGGTTTGTGGAATTTTTGTTTTTTTTCTTTTTCATTTTGAATTTGGGATTAGTGATTTAGGGATGGGTCTAACCATAATCCTATTTATTTAAGCGGTGAAGTGGATTCCAGTGGCTTTTGATAATGGTCAGGAATCAACTTTTCAGAAGGGACAGATTGTAGTATTAGGCAGGTACGAAAGAGCATGGCTTTTGGTTGGATTTAGAATTAGTTTCCTTGAGCTTAACAGGTTGGCAGTGGATGGGAGATCTTGTTGCAGTTGACGTCTTGTAGCGATAAAGAGTTGGACCTACAGATGACCCTGTCATCTGCAAAGGGTATAATAGGAAGCTGGGAATATTTTGGGGGGCAGACTGCTGATATGGACTGAAAAGTGTAAAGGGAAAACACTGAGCCCAGGGGGACTCCTTTGATAAGGGGTGCTGGAGAGGAAATGGGTGAGCCTATTATTTCTGCAGAAGTTCAGTTTGATAGGAAGCTTTATTGGAAAGGCTCATCCAGACTCTGCTACACTTTGCTGTGAGGGAAAGTTTGGTTTGCTTTTTATTTATTGTATTTTGCATTAGTTTATTGCCTTTTTATATTTTGAGTGCTATGATTTGTTTTCTTTACCTTGTGGTTTGCTTGTGTTCTGCTTTTAACTGCATATTAAAACTTCAAAAGACACCACAGCTCTGTCTTTTGTGAGCCAGGCAGAAATCTTTCCCACTCACCCACCCTGTTCTGTTGTGTTCTTAAATACCACTGTCTTTCTAGTTGCCTGCCTCATGTTAATTTGACCATATATCTCATTTCCTCTCTGCTTTCACTGGCTTGGGTGAGTAAGCACAACATTATCATTTTGTGAAATCACTCCCCTTCAACTATTTAAATTTATTGGCCATTCTACTGTATTCCATAGTACCGGAATATAAAAGTATCACCCCCTTTCAATTTATCTTGCTGTTTTAAAAATAGTGACTCTCCACTAAAACTTAACTTTTTAGACAGGTAAAAGTTAAGTTACCTACTTTCACATCTAACTTCTCTAGTGCACACTGCAGTGTTTAGGATAAACCATTTTTTTCATCTTACCTTTAAGCATCCCTGTGACTAGCACTTGCTCTAATACCTGCTGGAAAGCACTAGGAAGCCTTAAACTGATACAAGCCTTCAACTCTCCTTATTAATAAGGAGAAATTAATTATAGGCAGTAAACAGCCTAAAATTGCAAAGTACCTTGCTAAGGTAAGGGAAAACAGCTCCTGTACTTTAAAAAAAGCACCAAACCAGGCATATCCAAGGGTCAACTTCCGTTGATTTCTCCTGTCCACCTGGTGAATCTGGGCATACTGGGGCAATGCAGCAATTGCCTCATGTACACAGACAACCCTCTCCTCCTACAACCCAACACTACAACCTGTGAGAGATGCACTTACATAGCCAAACTGGAAGCAAAGCTCTCTCCATCAAAGATTGTGCTAGACAGTCAAGAGGAGAAGGTTAACACTCGCACTACACCTCAAGCAACACATAGCCCTTCTAAACTCACACCACCAACACCCACACATAGCAACACTAAATCCACATATGTGGAGGCCCTTAACTGCAACCTGCCCAAGCAACAAGGACCTCCGAAGTTGAAACGCAAACACCAATCACAACCAAAGTGTCACATAGCTCACAACACCAGTGTGCCACCCAGCAACAGCTCCTAAGGCAAGACAACGTACCTAACACTTTAATCATAGGTGACTCTATAGTCAGGCACACTGATGTCCCACTCACCAGGCAAAACAAGGAGAAAATTACAGTGAGCTGCCTGTCGGGTGCCAGGATCCGCTACATAACACATGCACTCAAGTCACTCCACAAGTACAAATATGACTCTGTCATTGTCCATGTTGGAGTGAATGACTTGAGACGTACCTCTCTGGACTACATGAAAAGAGACATGGAAGAGCTCTCGGATCATGTGGCCCAAGCAGTTATGACCCTAGCCCCGAGTAGCATCCTGCCATCACCCAGAATGATACCACAATATAAGGACAAAATGATTGACTTCAACAATTGGCTAAGCTTCTGGTGTCATTCAAAGGGGATCCAGTATCTGTCTGCCTGGGACGACATGATTGACAGACCATAATGCTTTGCCAGACATGGTCTGCACCTGTCGCCCCTGGGATTCAGGTTACTGGCTAAGGCTCTTGCAACCCCTATAGTGCCTTTTTTAGACAAAGTTCAAAGGACAAAACCACCAATGTAACAGGTACAAGCATGCAAAATCTGAAGGTAATGCTACTTAATGCTAGAAGTCTAAACCTCAAAATGCACTCTCTCGAGGCACTCCTAAAAATGCAGAACATCGATATCTGTGCAGTAACTGAGACCTGGTTCAAGGCTCCAGAGAGCACCCCTGCAATACCAGGCTACAACTCTTACCACACTTTTCGGCTACCAAACCAGGATCGAAACACTAAAGGTGGAGGAGTGTCCATATTCACCAAGGATATCCACACCACCAGGTTAGCTGCCCAACACAATGTGTCTGAAATTCTCCAGGTGCAACTAACACTAGGTAAGACTGCAATCCAAATTGTAGCTTGCTACAGATCCCTCACCATGCCCCAAGATTCTCACTACACCTTTCTAAACATACTGGAAAATATTAATATACAACCAAACACCCTAATACTGGGTGATTTCAACTACCCTGCCATAAACTGTGAAAACTACTCGTGTACCAACACCTTTGCCCAATGGTTTTTGGAATTCATAAATTCCAATGCCCTGGATCAACTAATCCATAGTCCCACCAGGGGCTCCAATATCCTAGACCTGGTCATTACCAACATGGGAAATCGATGCTCCACACCTATGGTCACCCCCTCAT
Source organism: Protopterus annectens (assembly GCF_019279795.1). Taxonomy (NCBI): domain Eukaryota; kingdom Metazoa; phylum Chordata; order Ceratodontiformes; family Protopteridae; genus Protopterus; species Protopterus annectens. The sequence goes on from NC_056725.1 coordinate 1,407,656,156, forward strand.
TGGTCAGGTCAGACCATAAGCTAATCACCCTTAGCAACCACATCCCACCTCCACCCCCCAGTAAGGAAACCTCCATAAAAAACTTCTCCAAAGGCAACTTCATGCTACTCAAGTCAGAAGTTACAAACTTCATGACACCCATGCAGATGGGAACTGAAAGTTCGACTGCTGAGTCCTACACTAAGGCACTGTATGAGCACATCCACTCATGCATGAATCGTGCCTTCCCAAATAGAACCAAGATGCTCTCCTCCAAAAAAGGAAGCCAATCTGGTGGTCCCCTGCCATAAACAAACTTTACAACAAAAGGAAGAAAATGTTGCAGAAAAGCAGAAAATCCCAGGATGCAAAAAACTCCCTTACCAGCCTCAGTAAGAAGCTGAGATCCCTCATAAAATCCTCCAAAGCTAGTTACAAAAATAAAATTGCCAAAGATTCCAAAGACAACCACAAGGTATTCTATAACTATGTCAAGAATCTAAATGGCAATGCTCAGATCTGCTCTGAGATACAACAAAATGGCATTAAATATACTGATCCCAAGGATATTGCCAATATCCTGGCAGATCGATTCAGTGCCAACTTCACCCCCCTCTCACCCCCTAAATGGCCCATCTCAATACCGGAAGACTGCCAAATTCCGGTAATAATGGCCACACAGGTAAAAAACGCACTCTCCAAAGCTAAGAATACAGTATCCATGGGACCAGATGACATCCCAGACTGTATACTACATGAACTACAAAATGAACTGGCACCTCACCTAAGTTTCATAGTTTCATAGTTTGGTACTAGGCTATCTGCCCTGGAGCATTTATAAGCCTAGCCATAGTGATGTGGCTTTCGCCACCCCATGTAATGGTACAAAAGTGTACAGAATAGATTTAGAATACTGTGCCTCCGTCTAGTAGTGACACAGTGAAGACCTCCTTACATACTAGAATTAGTTTACTGTGCCTCTGTCTAGTAGTGACACAGAGATGACCCCTGGGGTAAACCTACGCTCTCCCATCCACTCGTCAAGATTTCTCTTGAAGAGAGTCAGTGAGAGGCTCTGCCTAACATGAACTGGGATTCTGTTCCAGAGTATGGGAAGCCTCTGAGTTATGAATCTGTCCCTCCAGCATGTCCTATTCATATTTGTGCTGAGGTTCAAATCTTTAGCTCTCGTGGTTCTGATGGATTTGGATTTTTTGAGGTGAGCATGTCCATCAATTCCTGATTGGACATGGCCTTGTACGTCAGGCACAGATCACCTCTGAGTAGGCGGTATGCTACTGAATAGAGTTGGAGTTTCTTTAGTCTGGCAGCATATGGCATATGTTGGAGACCCTTGATCCTCTTGGTGAGGTACTTTTGGGGTCTCTATAGCTGTTGCAAGTGCCGGGTGAGGTACATACCAAATGGGGCATTGTACTTAATCATGGGCCTGATAAGGGAGGAGTACAGGGGCACAATGACCTCCTTTGATCTGGATGTGAATCCCTTCATGATAAGGTGGGCAAGGTAGAAAGTCTTTCTAACCACTTTGGCAACGTGGGTGTCAAATGAGAGGTCACTATCGATTTGGGTCTCCAGGTCTCTGATTACTTTTTCTGTACTCAGTGGGTTACCGCCTATGTGATAATTTGTGGGTACTTTGTTTTTCCCAAAGGGGATGACTATACATTTTTTGGCATTTAGTTTAAGGCCATGACTCCGGCACCAGTTGTCCGTTTCAGTGAGGCCTTTCTGTAGGATGTATGTGTCAGCTGGTATATCGACTATGGCGCCTAGTTTGCAGTCATCTGCGAACTTTGTCAGCCACAACCCTCCCACATTTGCTTCCACATCTGAGAAATAAATGCCGAACAAGAGGGGTCCCAGGACAGAGCCCTGTGGGACACCACTTGTCACTGGCTTTGAGTCTGACATGGCTCCAGCGATTTTGACTTTATGGGTTCTATCCTTTAGCCAGTTTGCCACCCATCTTGTGACATATGGATTTACATTTAAGCTGTTGAGCTTGTCTATGATGCCAGAGTGGGGTATTGTGTCAAAAGTTTTAGCCAAGTCCAGGTAGGCTGTATGGACTGCTTTGCCCTCGTCAATGACTCTAGTGACTGTTTCGAAAAAGTCAACCAGGTTCAAAAGGCAGGATCTGCCTTTTACAAAGCCGAACTGGGTGGGATCAAGTGTCTGTAAGTCCCCAGTGTCTCTGTTTATTAGTTCCATAATGATTCTTTCCATAGCTTTGCAGACCAGGCTGGTTAAGTTTATGGGGCGGTAGTTACCACGGTCAGTAGAGGTGCCACCTTTGTGGAGTGGGACTACTGTTGCTGTACGCCAGTTTTCAGGTACATATCCTGTAGTAAGGTTAAATAGCATTTTTATGTGCGGGTTTAGCTCCTCTTGGAGTTCACTTAGCACGCAACCCAGGATACCATCAGGTCCCATTGATGCTGTGTTTTTAGCTTTGCTGAGGGCGGTTCTCACCTGGACATCTAAGATGACAGGGAGGTTACATCCAGCTGGGATAAGTATTTCTTCTTTTGGGGGTGAGGGAGGGGAGAAATTTGCACTGAACCTGTCTGCCAGAATGTTGGCAATATCTGTGGGTTCAGTGTATTTTTTGTCATTGTGAACTAACTCCAAACATATCTGAGGGTTTCCGCCCAGGTTTCTAACATAGCTGAAGAAGGCCTTGTGGTTATCTTTAGTGTCCATAGCAATTTTTCTCTCAAAGTTGGCCTTGGATGTTTTTATGAGAGAACGTAGCTTTCTACTAGTGCTGATCAGAGATGCCTTCTCTTTATGGGATTTTGCTCTGACGTGCAGTAGCTTCCTTCTTTTGTTATACAATTTGTTTATGGCTGGGGTCCACCAGACAGGATGCCTGCCCTTGGTGGAGAGGGTCTTGGTTTTATTTGGGATTGCATGATCCATGCATTCTTGGAGATGTCCGTAGAAAGCATTTGTGAAGGATTCTGCATTGTGGGATGTGGTTTCCACTGTCCCAGTGGGCTTAAAGGATACCATCTCAGTTTTAAGAAGTGTAAAGTTGGCTTTTGAGAAGTTTTTCACTGTAGTCTTTTGTGTTGGGGGTGGAGGTGGGATATGTATATCCAGGGTGATTAGTTTGTGGTCAGATCTCACTAGTGAAGGGTATACTTCCAGTGTGGAGCACTTTGTCCCCATGTTTGTGATGATCAGGTCTAGTATATTATCTCCCCTTGTGGGAGAGGTGACTAGCTGTTCCATTGCATTTGAATTTATGAATTCCAGGAACCTTTGGGCTACGGTGTTTGGGCTAGAATAATGCACCCAGTCTATGTTAGGGTAGTTGAAGTCTCCCAATATGATGGTGTTTGGTGAGACATTCTTGTCCTCCAAATGTCTTCAGGAAGGCTGAGTGGGGTTCCAGAGATTGGGAGGGTGGTCTGTAACATGCTACCAGTTGTATAGCAGTTTTGCCTACGGTTAGTTGCACCTGGATGGTCTCTGATGTTTCATGTGTTGCCACTAACCTGGAGGTGTGGGTGTCCTTGATGAATATGGACACTCCCCCTCCCTTTTTGGTTTGGCTCGAGTTTTGGGGCTGAAAAGCATAATATGAGGTGTAGCCTGGTAGCGCTGGGGTGCTCTCAGGAGCCTTGAACCAGGTTTCAGTTACTGCACAGATATCAATGTCCTCCATACTGAGGAGTGCTTCAAGAGCCTGCATCTTGAGATTTAGACTTCTGGCGTTGAGCAGCATTACCCTTAAATTTTTTTCCATTTTTGCTTTCTAAGGAGGTGGGTTTGTCTTTTGAGCCTTGCCTAAAAAAGACACTATGGGGGAAGCAAGAGCCTTAGCCAATATCCGGAAGCCCAGTGGTGACAGATGCAAGCCGTCCCTTGCGAAGCAGCGTGGCTTGTCCAGCATGTCATCCCAAGCAGACAGACATTGGATCCCCCTAGAATGACACCAGTATTTGAGCCAATTATTAAAGCTGGTCATCTTGTCTTTGTATTGTGGCATCATTCTTGGTGAGGGCAAGATGCTGCTCAGGGTCATACCAGCCTGGGCTACATAATCAGAGAGCTCCTCTATGTCTCTTTTCATGTAGTCCAGGGAGGTACGTCTCAGGTCATTCACGCCGGCATGGACAATGACGGAGTCATATTTGTACTTGCTTTGGAGTGACCTGAGTGCGTGTGTTATGTGGCAGATCCTAGCTCCCGATAAGCAACACACCGTTACCCTCCTTGTTCAGCCTGGTAAGCGGAACATCAGTGTGTCTGACTATAGAGTCACCTATTACTAATGTATCAGGCATGGTGTTTGGCCGTAAGGGCTGTGATTGTTTGACACACTGATTTATTGAAGTATGTGATGCATGTGTTATGTTTTGAGGTGGTGGATTTTTGGGTGCCTGCTTTGGGAGCCTCTGTTGTTTTGGTAAGTTTTTTGTTAGAGCCTCCGAGTATGTCTTTGTGTTTTTATGTGTTTGGTTTGCAGTTGTGGTAGGTCTATGTGGGACTGGGTTTGGTGTGTGTGTGGTTACCTTCTCCTCCTGTCTGGTCTTGCCAGTCCTGAGTTGAGAGAGTTCAGCCTCCAGTTTGGCTATATAGTTGCATCTCTCACATGTATTTGTGTTTGTTGGGAGGAGGAGAGGGTTGTCTGTGTACATGAGACAATTGTAGCATTGTCTCAAGATTCCCAGATTAACCAGCTGAACCAGAGAGGATGCCAGCGATCTACCACTCGACATGCTAGAATATTATAAGGGAGTGCTGTGCCTTTAAGGGAAGTGGGTACTCTCAGGGAAGGTAGGTGGATGTAGTGCTTACTTTAGTTAGCGAGTGCTTACTTAGAAGAGAGGTTTTGAGAACAAGTGCTTAGGCTTATAATAAAGCGATTAGACTAGATTATTATAAGAGTAGAGCTTTCTTAAGGGAAAATTTGAAGAGCAGACTTGGCGGAGCCAGAAAAAGTTTAACCTTGTTTAACCGGCGCTACGCTATGCGCACAACCGCGCAAAGCCGTGCAAACACGGATTTTAAACAGGGAACTTCAAAAGAGCTAGAAATGGTCCAAAACAACCAATTACTACAAGCTCTTGTGCTGAGGTCACTCCTTCAGGGACAGATAGGCTGCTCAAGACTCCCCACTCCCACTGGTGAGCAAAAAAACTTCCTTCTATCCAAGTAAGGCAATGGACACCACAGGAAAAACACCACAGCCCAGAATACAGCAAAGCCTGTATACTGGTCTAAACTAGTCGAGGAGAGGCGGGAAGTCGAGGAGAGGTGTCATGTTTAATCATGCCCTCACCTCAGGTTTTGTGCCCAATGAATGGCGCACAGCTACAGATACCCCACTCCACAAGGGGGGATCCACCTTGGATCCTGGGAACTACCACCCCATCAGTCTGACGAGCCTGATCTGCAAGGCCATGGAACGTATTATCATGGAACTTATAAACAAAGACATTGGCAACCTTAAAACACTGGACCCCACCCAGTTTGGGTTCGTGAAGGGCCGATCTTGTCTCCTGAACCTGATTGACTTCTTCGAATCAATCTCTAGAGCCATGGACGAGGGTAAGGCAGTCCACACAGCCTTTCCGGACCTCGCTAAGGCCTTTGACACCATCCCCCACTCTGGAATCATAGATAAACTTACTAAGCTGGGCATTAATCCCTACGTCACTCGATGGGTTGCCAACTGGCTTACTGACAGAACCCACACTGTAAAAGTAACTGACTCCAAATCCAGCTCCAGACAAGTGACAAGTTGAGTACCTCCGGGTTCAGTCCTGGGACCTCTCTTGTTTGGCATCTACTTCTCTGAAGTACAGGCCAACACTAATGGACTCTGGCTAACAAAGTTCGCAGATGACTGTAAACTGGGAGCCATTATTGAATCCCCAAATGATGTGGATACTCTACAAAAGGGCCTTACAGAAACAGATGCTTGGTGCCAGAGCCATGGGCTCAAGCTCAATGCCAAGAAATGTATAGTTATCCCCTTTGGAAACAACATGTACCCGTGAATTACCACATAGGTGGCAGTACACTAAACACTGAAAGTGTGATAAGAGACTTAGGGACACAGGTGGACAGTGGTCTCACCTTCAATAACCACATCGCCACAACAGTCAGGAAAGCCTTCTATGTGGCACACCTCATCACTAAGGGCCTTTCATCAAGAAAAAAAGGAGGTCATTGTCCCACTGTACTCATCCCTCGTTAGACTCATTATAGAATACAACGTCCCATTTGGTATGTACCTCTCAAGACATCTGCAACAACTGGAAAGGCCACAGAAATACCTCACTAAAAGAATCACAGGCCTAAAGCAGATGCCCTATGCTGACCACCTTAAATAACTCCAGTTACACTCTGTCACATATCGTCTACTCTGAGGCGATCTCTGCTTAACATACAAGGCCATGTAAAACCCAGAGCTGTTGGACATGCTACACTTACAGAAATCCCAATTCCTCAGAGCGACACGCTCCAGGGATCTAAACCTTGTCATCACAATAAACAAAACATGCTGGAGGGATAGGTTCCTGACACAGAGACTCCCCAGACTCTGGAATAGACTTCCCATGTATGTCAAGCAGAGCACCTCTTTGGCCCTCTTCAAAAGGAAACTTGATGATTGGATGGGAGAAAGGAAATTCACCCCGGGGATCACGTCAGTTGCCCTGCTAGACAGGGGTTCAGGGAAGTAAATAGTGTGGGAAGAAATAGCCAGGGAATTGTTATGGCTAGGCTTGTAAAGGCCCTAGGGCCGATAGGCTAGTACCAACCTATGAACCTATTATTAAACCACTGGGAAGCTATTCAACTAATTCCATGTTCTTATAGGGCTATTTGATGGAACTGTTGGCCAAGCATGTCAAGGTCTTTAGTAAGATCTATGAATATTACTCCTGTTAATTTCCCTTTGTCTATACCAATTAGGATATTATCAGTTAAGTTCCAAAGAGTTGTCATGGTGTTCCTGTTCACCCAGAAACCATGATAATTTCTGAATCGTAGATCTTGAACTGAAATGCAACTTGAGAGTTAGTTATAGGCAAGCTATTTCCCAGAGTGTGGAATAGGTATGGGCTTGAAGTCTGAGACGGAGAAGGGCTTCTGTGTGTTTTGGAATAAGTTTTTATCAAGGTCTCCTTCTATATTTTGGGGACGTATTGTGACAAAGCAGAGGATGAAATGTGTTTGAAATGGTGGATTATATTGTTTTTGCGTACAGACTTTGACATATCATGAGTTATGTTTGTCAGCCCATGGCGGGTCATCGTTTGTGATTTTATTAAGAATTTTTTAACTTTCTAAACAGGTTACTTAAAGTAGAATGGAGGGATGTACTCGGTGGATGTGGGGGGTTATGTCAGAGTGGGTTTGGGACACAGGTGGTGGAGTCAGACGTACGCTGAATTCTTTTAAGAATTCTTCTATGACTGGGCCTTTGGTGGTAACATAGTTGCTGTTAGTAGATGTGTGTTAGAGATTTATGGTTTTGTGTCTTCTAATGCTCCTTTTGCTGAATTGCATAAGCTTATGACATTTTCTTTACATTCTTTTCTATTGTCTTCTTTCCAGGTTTTCCATTCATCTTTGAGTTGCAAAAGATATTTTTTGAAATGAAGGGGAAGAGCTTGTTTTGGAATGATAGGAGGTTAGATATTTGTTCTTCCCCTTAATTTCAAGGCTCCACAAACTAAACCAAAAAGAAAGCTTACCAAAAAATAAAATCTCTTTTGCAACTCAAAGATGAGGAATGTACACAAAAAATATCATGCAAAAGCAGCATTAGAAGACACAAAACCATAAATCTCCAAAACTACAGTCAGCTCTGTTCAATAAAAAAATATGATCTCAAGTAAATCAACTCATAGATAGAAATAAGAAAACAACACATCATAGCAAAGAATAGGGCACTGGAGGCACCAATGTTTGGAAAGTGACTCAGTAAGTGGCACAAAGAAACTATATCAGGTTGCAAGGCAAAGACAGAAAGATAAAGAAGATAGTCAGACACCCTTCATAAGGGATGCCAGCAACAACCTGCTTACTAGTCCACAGTACATCAAAGGCAGATGGAATGAGCATTTCCAGCAGCTTCTGAATGAAGAAAACACCACAGAAGCTGTACTGCCCCAGAAACAGCCTACAATGAGAGAAGAAGAGGACCCCAATCTAGAAGAAGTAAGAACAGCACTAAAGAAAATGAAATCAGGGAAAGCAGCAGGCTCAGATGAGGTCACAGCAGATATGAAAAAGATGCTGAGTGAGATAGGGGAGAAATGGCTACTGAAGATACTAATAGCAGTGTGGAGAGAAAGACGTATCCCAGATGACTGGAGAATAAGCATACTCATGCCAGTGTACAAGAACAAAGGGGACATCCACAATTGTAGGCAGTACAGAGGCATCAAACTCCTATCACATTGCAAGAAAGTTCTGGAGAGAGTGACTGATAAAGGGATACGCAAAGCAGTCGGTTGTAAGATGGGAGATGAGCAGTTTGGATTCAGATCAGGATGCAGCACAACTGACCCGATGTTTGCAGTGAGACAGATACTTGAGAAGAAGGTAGAGATGAGGAGACAGTCCAAATGGACATTTCTAGACTTGGAGAAAGCATATGACAAGGTCCCAAGAAAGCTGATCTGGGCAGTACTGCAGTGGTTTGTAGTCCCAGAAATATTGGTAGAATTAGTGCAGACTATGTACACGGACCCAATGACTCATGTAAGAACAGTGTTCCCCTTCACAGACGGGTTCCCAGTGGGATTGGGTGTACACTAGGGTTCATCTCTGAGGCCACTGCTGTTCATACTGGTGATGGACTACATTAGCAAAAAGGTCAGAGGGGACAGATCAACACAGTTGCTGTATGCAGACAATGTGACATTACAGGCAGACTGAGCTAGAACTTGAACAGAGGATAGGAGAGTGGAATGCAAAACTGAAGGCACATGGGATGAAACTAAGCACAGATAAGATGGGGGTAATGGCAGCAAATTGGGGAAATCAGAAGAAGTTGAGAATAGAGATAGAATGGAAGATAGTGGAACAGGTAAACAGCTTCAAGTATCTGGGAGGGGTGGTTGAGGAGAAGGGAAGTCTTAATGAAGAGGTCAAATCTAGAATCAGAGGGGCTGCAGCCAACTGGCATAGAGTGTCAGGTGTGGTCTATGACAGAAGAATGCCAAAGAAGCTGAAAAGTAAGGTGTACAAGACAGTGGTGCAACCAGTAATACTGTATGGTACAGAAACTTGGGCAGTAAAGGCAGAACAGTTGAAGAAGCTAGAGGTGATGGAAAGGAAGCACCAGAGAAGGGTAGTAGGATGCACACTGTGGGACCGATGAAGAAATGAGGACATAAGAGCAGAAGCCAAAGTAGCTCCAATTGCAGAAAAGATCAAATACAACAGATTACTGTGGTTTGGACACATGCAGAAAAGCAGAAAACAATCTCGTAAGGAAGATTTGGGACAGACAGGAAGAAGATAAGAAGAAGCGAGGATGTCCAGCAAAGAGGCGGATGGATTGTGTGAAAGACGATCTGCGACAGTCAGGCATGAGTGTTGAAGAAGGCAGGAGAGTGGCACTGAATCAAGAGAGTTGACGACAGTTAACACAATACCCTGACCCCATGTAGAAAAAAATGAGAAAAGGGGGGGCTGATGATGATGATGATATTATCCAGTATGATCAGGCAGAAGTCCATCCAAATTACTAAATTTGTGGCTAGGGGGATGCAGTACATATGATTTGGTAAGTAGATTTTTAACATTTTGCTAACAATATAGAAACTGGGAGGTAGAGTGAATCACTATAAAAGTTTAGGCCTTTTTTTTTTGTGGTACTTGGACAATAAGCTTGATTTCATAGTTAGAAGTGGAGTTAGCTTGCGATAGTGTGATTAACTGACTATTTGACATGTACAGAATCACTGCCCCCCCATACCAGATCTCATTTCTGGCATGTGGCATGTGTAATTTTACCCTGGAATGTATAAACGGAGTGGAGGTGTGTCTTTTTTGGTCCATGATTCTGTGACTGCTATAATGTCTGGGCAATGTTTTTGTAGAAATAATTCCATTTCTGTCAGCTTATTTTTATTGCTCCCTGCATTAAGTAAGCTGCAATTAGTGTGGTGGAATTAGAACCTGTTTGTATATTGGGGGGGGGGGGGGCTAGGCTTGAGTTTGTTTCAGTATTACATTAGAGAAGAAAAATTAAAATGGTGGTGGTGGTGGTGGTGGGGGGGGGGGTAGTCTAAACAGGAATTTTGTCCAAGGCTGGAGAGCAGTTTGTTTTGATTTGTTTAGAGTAAAGTGAGGATTAGTATTAGGGAAGTGCCTGATTTAGGTAAATTGGAGGGAGAGAAATGGTACTTTGGGTGTTGAGTGCAAGCAAGAGGGAGTATACAAGTGGTGGCGAAGGGAATATCTGTACGATAGTGGGCATAGAATGTTAGATAATCAGTGGGTAGGTTGTTAAGGGAATTGTTAGGTTGGTTAGAGCTAAGGGTCATCATTGTAAGGAGAATGAAGATTACCATTTGTGTGGTAATTATGTATAAGGCTGTGCTATATGCCTTTCTACCACAGCTCTCAACCTCTTAGAGCAAGAACTCTGGACAAAGCTTTAAATAATGCAGGGACAAAGGACCAAAATACGCACAAGTTTTAAATATTGCACTTACAAACATAGAAAGTTCGTAGAATAACAGGTTTTGCATTAGAATGAATTTTCTGAAGGGTTTGAAGTTTGAATCTCAAATATCTGTCATTATTTTCTGATTTCAGTCATCAAAGATTTGGTAATAATTTCCCAGAAAACAATAACTTTATGAGTAACAGGCCAAAAATATGAGGCAAAAATCTGGACATTCTGCAAAAATCTGTACAGTTGAGAGGTAAGCTTCCTAGTGGTGCAGGGGTTGTGGATTCTTGCCTGTGTTTGGTAGTTACATAAATATGAAGTGACAACTAGATTAAGTGGAACTCATGCTATATGAAGACTGGAATGTGTGTTGTAACAAGTGAGGTGGGGGTTATATGGGTGGTAAATTGGGGAATGGGAAGGCTATTCAATCCAGTCGGACAAGGGCTAAAGTGGTAATACCATGCTGCTGTTTCAGGAGAGATGATGGACGGTTTGCAAACAGTTTATGGGGTGAGTTATGGATATGAATAATTGGGCAATATTGGCTTTATTGAGGATGTAATAACAAAATAAAAAATGTTTGTAGTAAAGAGATAAAATAGACTGAGAAAGGATAGTAATAAATAATCTAAGAAACAATCTAATGGAATATAGGGAAGGGTATGCCTGTAGAAGAATGTTTTTGATAATGTTTACTAGAAGGCTGTGCAGAATGTTAGTAGGTAATCTAGGTGAGAGACATCTGAGAAATGTCCAAGAAATTAATTTAGCATGTCAGAGAGTATATTGTAAGCTGTTAGATTTGTTACACAACATCTTGACTGACACTGGATAATATAAAATTTTGTATATCCATATTCCAAAAATAGCTATATTTTTAGGCATATGTAAAGTACGTAAGGCTCCTGTAGGCTTAAGAGCTATTGATTCAACTGCAGGAGCCAAAACAGAATGCATTCCTTTATAACATGACAAGATCTTAAACAAGGATATGTAGACTACAGCTTTGTTTATAAAAGATTCCTGGAATCGTTTGTGTAAATGAATAAATGTGAAAGGTGAAATTGTCAAACGCAAGAAGTAATTTTTAATTACAGTAGATATGACTTTGTTATATACAATCATACCACTTGATACAGGAGTTTAATATATTTTAAGTTTTTTAATCCAGAGTTAGGCTTTGTGTAGTCTACCTGAACTTGTTGTTTCCAATACTTTTTATGTCTAAGCGTACTTTGTTTCATCAAGTGAAATGAGCTGCAGTAAGGGCAGCAGATGAGTAGGAAAATAATTTTCTGTAGACATGTGATTTTTTAAAGATGTCTTGTTATATACCCATTTATCGACACTTCTCTGTTGTAGTGGATTCCAGTATGGAATGTTTTAATTCAATATGAGTAGGAGCTGTAACTTCATTGCACTTTACATATAAGATTAGATTGGAAACTTCTGATTTTTTGGACATTTCTTTGGTGCATGACAAAGTTAGGAAGTGTTTTGTTTCTAAACCCACATATGGGAATTATTATATACATTGGGTTAGTACACACCCTATGCATATAAAAAGATTGTTATTAAAATGGGGTCATCAAGCTATCTAGGTTAATTTTTATCTGACAACTGTCTCTTAAGGGATTAATAGAGATATAACCTCTACTTGTAGAAAGGGATTATTCTGGTGAGTTTGTAAAAAGTAATTTAGAAGCATCAACAGTGAGAGAAATGTGTTGTATAATCCAGTTCTTCATGATGAAGTGTTAAGGTAGAACTCAACAAACAGTTACAGGATACAATAAAATATGGAAACAATATACTCAGGGATTCCCACTGGCCAGGCATGTAAAGTGTAGACAAAGATAGCATTAGATTTGTTTTGAAGGACAACTAAAACATATTTTTGTGTTATCCATACCTGATTTCTACACTGGATCTAGCTCCTAGATTTATAGGCAGAGGGGCAATATCCTTAAAAACATATACAAGGGAAATAATACGAGAGAAATGTAAACTTTTCCGTGTATACTTATAAATTATGTTGATTTATAAATGGTGAACCCAGTCTGTGCCACACATTTTTTTAAACAAGAAACATCTTTATTACATTTTCATGTGTGATATAGACAATCTTAAATTTATATAAATGAAAATAAACCATAGCGACACAATCTTAATTGCAAACATTATTGGTGCAGCGGCTAGCGTTGTTGCCTCACAGCAAGATGTTCTCCCGTTCGATTCTCGGCTGGAGCACCTTCTGTGTGGAGTCTGCATGTCCTCCCTGTGGACTAGTGGTGTTCGAAAGACATGCGTAGAATGGGCGTGCCTTCGTTGAAGGTTGGGCGTTGAGCTGGCACCTCGGTACCTGTAAAAAATCTACTGCCAATAATTAGCAGACCGGAGTTCCGCTGTGGCAACCCCTAACTGGGAAAAGCCAAAAGAAGAAAAAAAATACATACATTACAAACCGTGCCAACACAACTGTAGCTGCAAACATTATACATCACTTTTAATATATCCAGTCATTGTCAGTCAACCATTACATAGCTCATTCAAATCCTGCCTTTTATTTAAACTGCATTCCTACTTTGCATGTATTGATCTCACAATTCCCATTTTTTTCGTGTGTAATTTGCTGCTACCCTTTTCTAAAGATCCCAGTTTCAGTTGTTTTATCTCTGTTATTATCTTCGCTACTTCTAGCAAAATTGTTTTAGACTTTGATTTTCATTTTCTAGTAATTGCTTTTTTGGCTGCCACCATAATTAGAGACAGCAAGGCCTTGCCATGTCTAAGTAATTCCAGTTCTGTACCATAGCTCAAAAAATCATTTCCCTAGTTACTCTAATTTGTTCACCCAGCATCTCTGACACAGCAGTCTGTAGGGAATCTTTAAAATCAGCCAACTCATTGCACTCCCAGAAAATATATTCTCAGTTACCTCTTTCTTCCCCATCATACCACCACCATTTGCTGTCTATGTGACAAAAATATTTTAGAGTTTGCTTGTGGTATAAAAATACCTATGTAAACACTTCCAGGCAAAGATTCTAAATCTTCTAGATTTTGTTGCATATTTGGGAGACATACATATCTCTCTCCATTGTTTCTTTGTGAATTGCTCATCCAGTCTCTCTTCCCAATCCTTCCCAACCTCCTTTGATTGATTCCTGTAGTTATCATGCAATATTTTATATGCTCTGCTAATTATTTATTTCTTAACAGGAACTTCTGTTCTAGATTCTGCTAAAAACTCTACCAGTGCTGGTCTTTCATTTAGGACCCTCCTTATTTCTTTCTCTTTGCCTGTACTCTGATATCAGTCCTTGATATGGAAAGCAATCTTTAACCTGCTGTCCAAATAAGTTCTTGGCATCTTCCCATTCTTTTATCTTTCCCTCTCTAGTTATTTGCTCCCAATAACTGGTTTCCTTTGCCAGTTTTCTCCAATATATTTCCGCCACCTCTTGCCTGTTGTCTGTATCCTTAATTGCACTCATCCCTATTGACAGACTCTCCTTTCTCCATTCCTGTGTTGGCTTAGTTCTTAGAATACCTTCTGCTAATTTATGAATATAATATTCTGTATGATTATTGTTGCTCTCCTTAAAGGTCTGCATCCAAAATCTAAGTCTCTCCCTGTTACTTGAGGTTCCCTGGGTTCATCATCATCTCTTTTATAGGGTCATAGGTTCATAGTTGTGTACTTGGCTAATGGCCCTGGAGCCTTTACAAGCCGAGCCCATAGGATTACCCTGGCATTGTACCACCCGACCATAGTTCCCAGTGCTTCTGTCGAGTAGAGCCACTGGAGGGATCCCTGTGGTGAACTTTCTATTTCCCATCCACTCATCAAGATTTCTTTTGAAGAGGGCCAGTGAGGTGCTCTGCTTGACATGTATGGGAAGTCTATTCCATAGCATGGGCAGTCTCTGGGTTATGAACCTGTCCCTCCAGCATGTTCTGTTGATTGTGGTAATGAGGTTGAGGTCTCTGGACCGTGTGGTGCGGAGGGATTGGGATTTCTTTAGATGTAGCATTTCTAACAGAGCTAGGTCAGACATGGCTTTGTATGTCAAGCAGAGATTGCCTCTAAGTAGGTGATATGAGACAGAGAATAGTTGGAGTTTTCTGAGTCTGTCCATATAGGACAAGTGTTTAAGGCCTTGGATCCTCTTTGTAAGGTACTTTTGCGGCCTCTCCAGTTGTTGCAGGTGTCTAGTGAGGTGCATGGCAAATGGGGCATTGTACTCGATGATTGGCCTAATGAGGGAAGAGTAGAGGGAGATAATGACCTCTTTCTTTCTGGATGCAAAACCCTTAGTAATGAGATGTGTCACATAGAAGGACTTTCTGACCACAGTGGCAATGTGGTGGTTAAAAGAGAGATTGCTGTCAACCTGTGTTCCCAGATCTCTTATAATACCTTTTGTGTTCAGTGGACTACCATCGATGTGGTAATTCATGGGAACTGTGTTTTTCCCAAAGGGGATGACGACACATTTTTGGCATTGAACTTAAGGCCATGGTTCTGACACCAGTTGTTGGTCTCAGTGAGGCCTTTCTGTAGGATTTCAACATCGCTTGGGGAGTTAATAATAGCTCCCAGCTTGCAATTATCTGCAAACTTTGTCAGCCAGAGACCCTTCATGTTGGCCTGGACTTCAGAAAAGTAGATACCAAGCAGGTGAGGACCCAGGACCGAACCTTTTGGGACTCCACTTGTGACTGGTTGGTAGTCTGACTTGGAGCCAGCTACTTTCACACTGTGGATTCTATCTGTGAGCCAGTTTGCAACCCACCTAGTGATATAAGGGCTCATTACTAGCTTAGTGAGTTTTTCTATGATTCCTGAGTAGGGAATGGTATCAAAGGCTTTGGCCAGATCAAGGTAGGCTGTATGAACCACCTTGCCTTCATCCACAGATCTGGTGACTGACTCAAAGAAGTCGACCAAGTTGAGCAGGCATAATCTACCCTCCACAAAACCAAACTGTGTGGGATCCACATTTGAAGAGTCCCTATATCCTTGTTTATTAGATCCATGATGATGCGTTCCATAGGTTCATAGGTTCATAGGTTCATACTAGGCTATCTGCCCTAGGGCATTTATAAGCCTAGCCAGAATGTGTTTGGCTTTCTCCACCCATTTTAAATTAATTTTGCTATGCCCTTTTTTGAGGTTAGTATACTGTGCTTCTGTCTAACAGTGACACAGAAGTGATACCTGGGGTAAACCTACGATCTCCCATCCACTCATCAAGATTCCTCTTGAAGAGAGTCAATGAGGGACTCTGCCTAACCTGGACTGGGATTTTATTCCAGAGTGAAGGGAGCCTCTGGGTTATGAATCTGTCCCTCCAGCATGTCCTATTTATTTCAGTACTGAGGTTCAAGTCTCTCGAGCATGTAGCTCAATAGGATTTGGATTTTCTGAGGTGCAGCATGTCCATTAATTCCGGGTTGGACATGGCTTTATACATCAGGCACAGATCGCCTCTGAACAGGCGGTATGCCACTGAGTAGAGCTGGAGTTTCTTTAACCGGGCAGCATATGACATCTGTTTGAGCCCTTTGATCCTCTTGGTGAGGTACTTTTGGGGTCTTTCCAGTTTCTGCAGGTGTCTGGTAAGGTACATCCCAAAAGGGGCATTGTACTCAATTATGGGCCTGATGAGGGATGAGTAAAGAGGCACGATGACCGCCCCTGATCTAGATATGAATCCCTTCATGATTAGGTGGGCTATATAAAATGTTTTTCTAACCACTTTGGCCACATGGTTGTCAAATGAGAGATTGCTATCAACTTGGGTTCCCAGGTTCCTAATTACTTCTTCTGTACTTAATGGATTACCACCTATGTGGTAATTTGTGGGCACTTTGTTTTTGCCAAAGGGGATGACTATACACTTTTTGGCGTTTAGCTTGAGGCATGGCTCTGGCACCAGTTGTTTGCTTCTATGAGGCCCTTTTGGAGGATGCTTGTGTCGGCTGGAGAGTCGATTATGGCACCCAGTTTGCAGTCATCTGCGAACTTGGTCAGCCACAGTCCTTCTGTGTTGGCCTGTACCTCCGAGAAATATATACTGAACAAGAGAGGCCCCAGGACTGAGCCTTGTGGGATGCCACTTGTAACTGGTTTGGAGTCTGACATGGCTCCAGCAATTCTAACCATGTGGGTTCTGTCCTTGAGCCAGTTTGCAACCCATCTAGTGACATAGGGGTTTATATCTAAGCTGGTGAGCTTATCTATAATGCCCGAGTGGGGTATTGTATCGAAGGCTTTTGCGAGGTCCAGGTAGGCTGTGTGGACCACCTTCCCCTCGTCAATGGCCTTGGTGACTGTTTCAAAGAAATCAACCAGGTTTAAGAGGCAGGATCTGCCCTTAACAAAGCCGAACTGGGTAGGATCCAGTGTCTGTAGGTCCCCAATAGCTTTATTTATGAGGTCCATGATGATCCTTTCCATAGCTTTGCAGACCAAGCTAGTCAGGCTTATGGGGCGATAGTTTCCAGGATCTGTTGAGGCACCACCTTTGTGGAGAGGGACCACAGTTGCTGTACGCCACTTTTGGGTACATATCCTGTAGTAAGGCTGAGATTGAACAGTAGTTTTATGTTTGGGTTTAGCTCTTCTTGGAGTTCATGTAGGATGCAGCCTGGGACACCGTCTGGTCCCATTGATGCTGTGTTTTTTGCTTTGGAGAGGGCGGCTCTTACCTGAGCATCCCAGATGTCAGGGGGGCAACACTCTGCTGGGATAGATATTTGCCCTTTTGGTGGAGAGGAGGGGGAGAAGTTTGCGCTGAACCTGTCAGCTAGGATGTTGGCAATGTCTGTGGGTTCGGTGCATTTTTTGTCATTTTGGACTAATTCTGAGCATATCTGGGAATTACCACCCAGGTTCCTAACATAACTAAAGAAAGCCTTGTGATTATCCTTAGTGTCCTGTGCAATTTTTTTCTCGAAGCTGGCCTTAGACGATTTTATGAGTGCCCGTAGTTTTTTGCTAATACTGATCAGAGATGCCTTCCCTTTTTGGAATTTTGCTCTATCATTTAGTAGCTTCCTCCTTCTATTGTATAGTTTGTTTATGGCTGGGGTCCACCAGACAGGACGTCTGCCTTTGGAGGAATGGGTCTGGGTTTTATTTGGGATCACATGATCCATGCATTCCTGAAAGTGTTCATAGAAGCGTTTATAAAGGATTCTGCGGTCTGGGCCGTATTTTCCACAGGCCCGGGGGCTTTGAAGGCTTTGCATATCAGACTTGTCAGGCTAATGGGGTGATAGTTCCCAGGGTCTGTAGTCACTCCTCCTTTGTGGAGAGGGATGACTGTAGCAGTGCACCATTCGGTAGGGACAAAGCCTGAGGTGGGGCTGTGACTAAACAGGGCACACAGGTGAGGTGCCAGTTCACTCTGTAGT
Source organism: Protopterus annectens (assembly GCF_019279795.1). Classification (NCBI taxonomy): domain Eukaryota; kingdom Metazoa; phylum Chordata; order Ceratodontiformes; family Protopteridae; genus Protopterus; species Protopterus annectens. Next base: position 1,407,674,241 of record NC_056725.1, read on the forward strand.
TCATGTAGAACACAGCCAAGGATATTGTCAGGTCCCATAGAAGCTGTATTCTTGGCCTTGGACAGTGCTGTTTTAACCTGTGCAGCAGTAATACTGGGTGCCTGGCAATCTACTGGTATTGTGATTGGTCCTCTGGGGGGGGGGTAAAGTTGGCTCTGAATCTGTTGGCCAGTATATTGGCAATATCTGTTGTCTCGGTATAGGAGGTACCATTGTGCAGTAGCTCAGAGCAAATCTGGGTATTGCCATGGAGATTCCTTATATAACTATAGAAGGTCTTGTGGTTGTGTTTACTATCTGCTGCAATTCTGTTTTCATAGCTAGCTTTGGAGGATTTGATGAGGGATCTCAACTTTTTGTTGAGGCTGATAAGGGAGTATTTCCAGTCTTGGGACTTCACCTTATTCTGTATCAAATTTATTTTTCTGTTGTAGAGTTTGTTTATGACAGGGGACCACCAGATTGGCTTCCTTTTTTTGAAAGAGAGCATCTTGGTTCTATTAAGTATGGTGAGATCCATTGATGAGGGATCTCAACTTTTTGTTGAGGCTGATAAGGGAGTATTTCCAGTCCTGGGACTTCACCTTATTGTTTTCTCCTTCTGTTGTAGAGTTTGTTTATGACAGGGGACCACCAGAATGGCTTCCTTTTTTGGAGGAGAGCATCTTGGTTCTATTGAGTATGGTGAGATCCATGCATTTTTGTACATGTTTGTACAGTGCACTGGTGTATAATTTGGCAGTCATGTAACTATTCTCCATTTGCATGGGTGCCGTGAAGTTAGCCACCTCTCCCAAAGTTAGGTTTGCATAAGTTTTTCATGGTGTTTTCCTTTGCAGAGGAGGTGGAATGGATGTGGATATCCAAGGTGATTAGTTTGTGGTCAGATCTAACCAGGGAGGAGTTGACTATTGGTGTAGAGCAGCGGTCACCCATGTTGGCAATGACCAGGTCAAGGATATTGCTACCTCTAGTGGGGATAAGAACAAGGAGGAGTAGTTGAAGTTGCCCGGTATGAGGGTGTTAGGTTGGACCCTAATATTCTCCAGGGTGCTTAGGAACATGGAGTGTGAGTCTTGGGACATGGTTGGGGACCTATAGCAGGCTATGACCTGAATCACTGTCTTACCCAATGTTAGCTGCATCTGAAGTATCTCAGATGCATTATTTTGGACTACCAGTCTGGAGGTGTGCGTATCCTTTATGAATATGGAAACACTACTGCCTTTGGAACTTTGGTCCAAGTTCTGGGGCTGAAAGGTATGGAATAAGTTGTAGCCTGATAGTGCAGGGGTGCTTTCTGCTGCCTTGAACCAGGTCTCTGTTATGGCACAAATGTTGATGTTCTCCATTTTAAGGAGTGCTTTGAATGAGTGCATTTTGAGAGTTAGACTTTTAACATTGAGCAGCATGGCCCTCAGATTGCATTTGTTTTTAGCTGTTGTAGTGGTAATTTGGTCTTTGGAGCACTGCCTAAAAGAGGCACTATAGGGGTGGCAAGAGCCTTGGCCAGTAGCCAAAAGCCCAGGGGTGACAGATGCAGGCCATCTCTGGCAAAGCATCGAGGTCTGTAAATAATGTTATCCCAGGCAGACAGATAGTGGATCCCCTTAGAATGACACCAGAAACTTAGCCAATTGTTGAAATCAGTCATTTTCTGCTTGTTCTGTAGTATCATTCTGGATGATGGTAAGATGCCGCTCAGAGCTAGGGTCATACCCACCTGGGCTACATAATCCGAGAGCTCCTTCATGTCTCTCTTCATGTAGTCCAGGGAGGTACATCTCAGGTCATTCACACCCACATGTGCAATGACAGAGTCATATTTGTACCTGTTGTTGAGGGACCTGAGTGTGTGCGTTATGTTGCGGATCCTGGCACCTGACAGGCAGCTGACTGTACTTTCTCCTTATTCAACCTAGTGAATGGGACATCAGTGTGCCTCACTATTGAGTCACCTATGACTAGTGTGTTGGGCATGCTGTTTTACCTTAGGGGCTTTGGTTGAGTGGCACACTGTTTAGGAGAGTTATATGCCTCATGATTAATGTTGTGTTGTGGTGGTTGAGTGCATTTCTGCCTTGGAGGTCTCTGCTGTTTGGATACATTTTTATTGAGAGCGTCCATGAAAGTGGGTGTGTGGTTTGTGTTTTTATGTGAAGGCAGTGCCGGTGTGTGTTCCAGAGGGCTATGTGTTCCATGTGGTGTGGTGCAAGTGCTGACCTTCTCCTCTTGACCAGCTATTTCCGGTCTTGGCTGGAGAGTGCGTGGCTTCCAATTTGGATATATAAGTGCATCTCTCGCAAGTCTGAGTGTTGGGAGGTAAGAGGAGAGGGTTGTCAGTGTACATGAGGCAGTTGCTACATTGCCTGAGGATGCCCAAGTTCACCAGGTTGATAGGAGAAAGCACAGGGAACTGACTTTTAGACATGCCTGGGCATTAATAATAAGTATTGGAGTTGTTTTCTTGTAGAATGTTTAGTGCTGGTAGCACATTTGTGTGCTACATTAAGGGCTAGACTAATAAGCTAGTAAAAGTGCAGGAGAGGAGAGAACTAGCAGATGTAAGGTAAAAATTGTACAGTAGACTTTGGCACTGCTCAGAAGCTTACAAACAGTATTGGATACAGCAAATTTGTATCAGGACTAGACTAGTTACAGGAAAGGCTGGAAATAAGCGCAAACACAGCTTTTAAACTAGAAAGTTGAAAGAGATGGGAAAAACTGCCCAAATAGCCAGTAAACTACAACGTTGGGCCAGAAACCACTCCTCTTGTGGTAGATAGGCTACCTGGTTCTTACCACTCCCACTGATAAGCTAGAAGGCTTCCCTCAACACAGAAAGGCTTGGGGGGGGGGGGCTCAGAAGCTTACAAACAGTCCTGGATACAGCAAATCTGTATCTGGACTAGACTAGTTACAGGAAAGGTGGAAAATAAGTGCAAATGCGGCTTTTAAACCAGAAAGTTGAAAGAAATGGAAAAAACTGCCCAGTCGGCCAATAAACTACAATTTCTGAGCCAGAAACTACTCCTCTTGTGGTAGATAGGTTACCTAGTGCTTACCAATCCCACTGATAATCTAGAAGGCTTCCCTCCAACACAGACAGGCTTGGGAGGCTCAGAAGTTTACAAACAGTTCTGGATACAGCAAATCTGTATCTGGACTAGACTAGTTACAGGAAAGGCAGGAAACAAGCTTAGACTTTTATTTCTTTTAACAGAAAAGCAGCTAAAACAGCACAAAAAACAAGTGCAGTGCAAGGTAGCACACTATCAGCTGAGAAGCACACTCAGAGTACAAGGAGATTTTAGCCAGGTTTTTTGAAAGGAGGAGCAGAAGATGTTCTCTCTGTTTCAAACCTTTTCAGGACTTTAAATTATAGTTCTCTGCTTGTGCTATATAAAGGAGCCTTAACTGTGTTGCTCTGAACTACCCCTTCAACTCGGGTAATACCAATCCGCCCTGTTCTAGTGGAAGAATCAGCTTATCCCACTTGATTCTTGCCATCTTCCTCTCCCAGATTAAAGCTTTCAGCTCTTTATTAATCGCTATCCACAACTTCTTCCTCTGGTTGATAAAGAATATGCCTGACCTGTGTATAAGACTAAAGGGACTAAAACATTTACCTGCTTGTATCTTATTATTGATATCTGTATAACAGAGCTTCCATTTTCTCAATTTTTGTATTATCTTTTGTTTAGTCTCTTCCACATATCTTTAGCTGCTACACAGTTACCACTTTTAATCCATATTCCTAAATACTTCATTTTATCATGTTCCCATAAGTATGGGTATTGCTGTACCAATTCATGTGTAGGTACATAATTTACTGTTATTGCTTTTGTTTTAGCTTCATTAATTTTGTATCCCAAAAAGGTGTGAAACTGTCTCAATATGTTCCACCGCACTGTAATGTCCCTTTCTGGTTTTCTCAGGTATAAAATAATGTCATCTGCAAATAGAGCTAGCTTTTCTTGACTATCATGCCAGTTATATCCTTGACTTTCCGATTCCCTTATTTTCTTTGCCAGTGGTTCTAAATATAATGCAGATAACAAAGGGGAGTGAGGACACCCTTGCCTGGTTCCTCTGCTCAAGTATACATTATCAGGGAGGACCCCACTCACTTTAATTTTCACTTCCAGTCCCTTATATATCCTCCTAATCATAATATAATTTTATCAAGGAATGCAAACACTTCCATTGCCTTGCTCATAAACTCACAGCTTACTCTGTTAAATGCTTTATCTGCATCGAGACCCACCAGCAACAGTGGTAATTTCTTACATTCTTCTTCCCTCTTGTTCATCAGTGTTCTGTTAATGTTGTCAAATGTTTGCCTCCCCTCCACAAAACCACATTAATCAATATCTATCAATTTTGGCATCACTTTTGCCATTCTTTTAGCCTTTATAGATATAAACACGTTATAATCATGGTTTAGTATTGAAATGGGCCTGTATGAAGCTGGATCCAATGGATCTTTACCCTCCTTAGGTATTATAGCTACCACAGCTTTTTTTCCAGGATGTTGGTAATTCTCCTCCTCTTAAAATACTGTTAAACAAAATTTTCCAGATCTTTATCAGTTTTTCCCTCCTAGCTTCCAATCTTCCACAGGAATACCATCTATTCCTGAGGACTTTCCTGTAAATTTGTTATACATAGCCATTTTTATCTCATCTCCTCCTATTCTCTTAGTAATTGAGCCCCATCTATATCTACCTTTGGCATATTTAATTCTTCCATAAACATTTCCATTTGTACCTTTTCTTGATTTCCATACTTCTCTGCTTTATACAGACTTTCATAAAATTGCCGAAATATTTCTAGTACTTCTGCAGGATCTCTTGTTATAGGCGCCCTAAGATTGGTGTATACTTGCCGCACATTGAGTGTTATGTTGGGAAATGAGTTAAATATACTTACGATACACATGCATAAGTTGCTTTGAGTTTTATGTGGATAAGACTTAAAGGAAACTTTTTATCAGAATTAGTGAGCATTATTATGCAGGTAAAACAAATCAAATAGTGTTTTCTATAAATACTCATCAAAATGTGTACATTTTAAAAGATTTTCCTTTTTAGTGTTAGGCATTGATTAATCTGGAGGTGACTTAGAAAATGAACTGGATGTATGAATGCCGATATGCCAGCTAGTGTGTATGAATTTATTAATATTACATTTAAAAATCCTGAGTTGTTAAGAAATGATTCTGTGTTTAATTGGGGTCTATATTAGAAACCCGAAAAGGCTAAATCCCGAATTTATGTACATCGACACATAAAGGTCGCTGTACATACAAAGTGAAACACGTAAACGGTGAAAATCAAAACGCCAAACATGTTTCGTAATCAAAACGTGTCAAACAGGTAAGTAAAATAAAAAATAAACATTAATTTAATACACTTTTGCAGGGGGGCAAGCCCGCCTGCACCCCCCCCCACACCCCCCTACTTAAATATACCAACTCCAAATCTGCACTACAGTGGGGATAAGGACATATTTCCTTATCCCCACCATCATACTGCTGGCTAAAAGACACGTTCGGCTTTTTGAATTTCGCCAATTACGTGTTTTGCTCTGTATGTACATGAACCTTTATGTGTCGATGTACATACATTCGACATTTACCCTTTTTGTGTTTCTAATATGTAACCGTTTAATTGCATGTGCGATGTATTATGGACTGTCTCAGTTTAATATAGCCACATTAAATTAATGGCTATTGGCTATTTTAGTTACATGACATTGTGAGAGACTCGTATGTAAATGTTTAGTTTTTAAAAAATACCCATTTCTGATGAAGTCTTTTAATTTATAGATAAAAATAACTATGTATAAAGAAATATCTATTTTTTCACTAGTTTGCTGCCTCCATAATAAGTATTTTTTAGTTATAAATCTGACAGTTCAAGTTGTGAAAGTGAGAATGCTTTTGAATAGCGGTTATGAGAGGCTATAGTTACTGCATTCTGAGATCTGGAGTGGAATGGCAGTAGGCTGCTTAGTTTGCAGGATTAAGTTAGTAGGTCTGTGAATAAAATGGGACCTGAGATAGAGCTGTCGCTGTAAGGCTGGTGTTAGTGCAGCTATGAGAAGGAGTGGACTAACAGTTAATTGTCAGTGAGGTTCGGGCAATAAAAATTAAATACATCTGGGGGGCTGGGGAATTGATAGTGGGAGGAGAGCAAACTGAGCCCCTTCTCCTGTGACAGAGAGAGTCAGTCAATCTATGCATGCTGTGGTAGCTTCTCAATGAAGTAGCCAGTAAGTAAACTGAAAAGCAAGTTATATGTGACACGGAATTAATCTGTGCATAGTGAGAGAGGGTATAGTAAGGAGTTATACAGACTGCAGTGTGCTCAGGACAAAGTGCAGTTGCATTACACAGGTGCTGCCATAAGTAAATCTTTGCAATTCTGAAAAAAGACAAATAGGTGGGCACCCTGAGGAGGAACAGCCAGGTTTACTCCAAGGATACCAATAAGTATTTAGGTTAAAAAAACAGCTACTGGTGCAAAGCAGTTACAGGCAAAATATTAACCAGTGAGGTTTGATTTATTTAGGAAGTTGCACATCCTGTAGTGGTGAGCTCAGTCAGTCTAAGTGTTGCATTGCAGAGTTAGAGGCAGGGGACAGCAATCAGCCACAGCTGACCCAAGGTGGAGCAGGACAGTGATACTACAGGCTTCATATAATGAAAAAAAAATCAAGGGGGGGATTGCAAATATAAATGTTGCAATGTACAATCTCAGTAAATTACCTATTTAACAGCCAGTCATCTGGTCTCCACCAAATTCATAAAAACAGATAACTATACCTCATGCTAGGTGTAAAGGAGGGGAAAGCCTTAAGGAGGCTGCAGTTGGGAATGTTAAACCAATTTACAGTATTAACAGTACAATTATCTACACATGCAGTTCACTGAGCAGTACAATTATCTACACACACAGTTCACTGAGCCAACCAAAAATATAAGAGCAAACCTTAACTCATTTCTACTGACTTGACGCCTCCAGGCATTTTTGCAGTTAACTCCTACTGACGCATCTATACGTCAAATATTGCTTGTTCATATTTGCTTTAATAATTCCAAAACCATGCTGCATACAAGGTATCAAAAAATTTTCATCTTAAAGCATATATAATGGCAAATGCAATTGTACTGATATTTGACCTCTGTCTAATGCAGCTATTGAATATTATATGTATACTGTTTATTTGTATTCCAATAATTTTCAAATTTTTGTAAATATCTCAGCATTTAGATACAGACAGAACTGCATAGCCTCATATGAAAGCTCACAGCTGTATGAAGAAAATCCTGCTGGCAGTATGTGTCTTCCTGAATAATTACTGAAATATCATAAGCTGTTTATACAACATTACAAAATTAATATTCCCTGCCTTTTTTTCGCTTATAAAATCCAGTTTAAAGCATCAAACTGAATAAATGCTACCAATGTAAAGATTAATTTATCCTGAATAGTTTGCCATTTACAGTTTTCTAGTAACAGTTATGGTTCCAGAGATTTGTGTATTTGTTTGAATTGTAAGGTGATAACTTCATTTTTAAAGGCTCAAGCCACATCCACTGGGAGTTAAAGGTACACACTCAAAACAGCTGTACTGGAGGGAATGAGATAATTGTGCACAGGCCCCAATAAAAAGAGCTACAGTAAATGATAAATAACAAAATGAGATACTGTAAAGGAAAATGTACTTTGCACCGGACACTATAGAAGGTGATAAACACAAAAATAATGCAAATACAGGAAGTATACCTGCAGAGTGATCCCAGCCAAGGTAAAAGGAAGTGGCAAGACAGATTAATGAAAATACAGAGACACAAGGGTAGTTAAGTCTGAATTGTGAAGAATACCATACATCAGCATAACAAACAGGGACAGAAACATAAAACAAACCTTCCGTGTCAAAACAAACCTTCTGTGTTAGAGGGAGCCAGTCAGTCTGTGCATATACAGATCTGTGAAGAAGCCCACATGTAAACTAAAAAGCAAGCTATTATATGCTGTAGAATTTAATCTGTGCAGAATAATGTTTGGAATCCTCTCAGGACAGAGTGCTTCTGTGGTACAAATGTGCATCCAAAAGTAAACCCTTGTAATTCTAAACTAAGACAATTTGGATGCAGCTTGAGGAAGTATATCTGTCTGGGACCACTCTGAGGATACCAGTAATTAGTTTGCTATAAAACGAGTACTCTAAAGCAGTTGTAGACAAAATAATATTTAACAGCAAGGCTGATCTTATTTTGGAAGCTGCATATCTTGTACTAGCGAGCACAGACAGACTCAGTGTTGCCTCACAGGGATACGGGCAGGGTAAGGAAATCAACCACATCTAACCAAAGGTGTTGTCGTTGTCTTTCGGCTTTTCCCAGTTAGGGTTGCCACAGTGGAACTCTGGTCCGCTAATGATTGGCAGTAGATTTTTCATGGTGCCGAGTTGCCAGCTCGATGTCCAACCTTCAACGAAGGCACGCCCATTCACGCATGTCTTTCGGAACGCCACTCGACCCACAAAGGTGTATTAACTAAAATTAGAAAATGGACATTTAAAATATTAACACCCTATTGGAGAACAAACATTCTCCAGCAATGTGTTCTCAATAGCCACTGAAATACAAGCCCAGTGCTTCACAGCAGCATATTAAGGTGCTGTGAAGCTCAGACTGAGAAAAAAATCCGCTATTTTTTACCCTCACTAAAAAGTGCTTTCTGTTTAGCAAACATAAGGTAAAAACTGTTTTTCTAAAGATCTTGAAAGGTTAAGCATGAGGTTAATCAATTCATCTTACTTAAAAAGGCACCAGATTAAAAAATATAACTTTAAAATGATGGTTTAGTACCATGGCACTATAAATATATGGAGCACAATTCACTGTGTTAGACATTTGTCAAATCTGAGAATAATAAAACCTGAATGTTGACATACTCAGTATTCTGACAATTTAATACCACTAAACAATGCTTTTGCAAGAAGTCCAGCTAATATGTGTATGTGTGGACATTTGTCTGTGTGTGTGAGAGTGAAAGAGACAAACAAGAAACAGCGTAAAAACATATGTAAAGACAGTGCATTGCTTTTTTACAAAAATAAATATTTCTGAATCACTATAATAGTTATAAAATAATATAAAATGACCTGTAGCATAATCAGAGCAAATAACACCAGATAAACATCCATCTAGTTAACCAAATCAAGAATATATAAACTGATGACTAAAATCAATTCAAACAATGTAAAGACATACAAAGGGTGACATCTAGTGGCCAAAATTTAAGGCAACAAATACCTGGAAAATATATAATCACTACACACAAAGCTACATTTCTCTCTCTCTGTATATATATTTAAAAGTATAAAATATTAAACAGCCAATCAAAATACACAAAATAGTTGGTCACATGAGCGCATAACCTAGCAACACATAAATCAGAGCAACAAACTACAGAACAGTTATAACAAAAGAAAAGGCTCACAGAAAAAAAAAACTAAACTAGCAGAAAAAATGTCAACCCCATCTGGTATTACACTTCAGCTATTAGATACAACTGATTTAAATAAACTGCTGGTAGATATCAGTAAGAAAGGAAATAAAAGATAACGTACAGCCTACACAGAAGAAAACCAAGAAACAAGAACCTATACTGTACACAACAAAGATTATGAAAAAACACAAGTAAGAGCAACTATAAAATACAGACAATACCACTATCTCTGAATCAAAAGGAAAAATGCTAAATATAACAGAAGACGCCCAGGCAATATCAGAAGCTGCAGAAAACAATGAAACATAGGTAACAGACAAGCCACAAACACAAATACCGACAACTTAGACAAACCAGAATGAAGACAAACAACCATCAACTTCTTTTAATATAACTGCAAGAAATAGAATACTATAGTTCATAGGTTCATAGGTTTATACTAGGCTATCTGCCCTAAGGCATTTATAAGCCTAGCCCAAATTTTTGTGGCTTACGCCACCCCTTATATGAAAAAATACTGTGCCCATTAGTTTGTTGTGCCTCTGTCCAGCAGTGACACAGATATGATTCCCGGGGTAAACCTACGATCTCCCATCCACAGGTCTAGATTTCTCTTGAACAGAGTCAGCGAGGTGCTCTGCCTCACATGGACCGGGATTTTATTCCACAGCATAGGGAGTCTCTGAGTGATAAATCTATCCCTCCAGCACGTCCTATTTATATCCGTGCTAAGGTTTAAGTCGCTTGCTCTAGTGGTTTTGGTGGATTTGGATTTTTGAGGTGGAGCATGTCCATTAATTCCGGGTTGGACATGGCCTTGTATGTCAGGCACATGTCACCTCTGAGCAGATGGTATGCGACTGAATAGAGCTGGAGTTTCTTCAATCTGGCAGCATATGACAGATTTTGGAGTCCCTTTATCCTTTTGGTGAGGAACTTTTGGGGTCTCTCCAATTGCTGCAGATGTCGGGTGAGATACATCCCGAATGGGGCATTGTACTCGATCATTGGTCTGATAAGTGAAGAGTACAGGGGAACAATGACCTCACTAGATCTGGATGTGAATCCCTTCATGATCAGGTGGGCAATGTAGAAGGTCTTTCTAACCACTTTAGCAATGTGAGTGTCAAAAGAAAGGCCACTGTCAACCTGGGTCCCCAGGTCCCTGATAACCTCTTCTGTGCTTAGTGGATTGCCACCTATATGGTAGCTTGGGGTTACCTTGTTTTTCCTGAAGGGTATGACTATACATTATTTGGCGTTTAACTTCAGGCCATGGCTCTGGCACCAGCTATCTGTTTCCGTGAGTCCCTTCTGAAGGATATCCGTGTCCGATGCACTTTCCACTATGGCGCCCAGTTTGCAGTCGTCTGCAAACTTTGTCAGCCAAAGTCCTCCCATGTTGGCCTGTACTTCTGAGAAGTAGATGCCAAACAATAGGGGCCAAGGACCGAGCCCTGTGGGACACCACTTGTGACCGGCTTGGAGTCTGACACAGCACCAGCAACTCTAACCCTGTGGGTTCTGTCCTTAAGCCAGTTTGCAACCCATCTTGTGACATATGGGTTTACATTTAAGCTGGTAAGTTTTTCTACAATACCCGAGTGGGGTATTGTGTCGAAAGCCTTTGCAAGGTCAAGGTAGGCTGTATGGACTGCCTTTCCTCATCAATGGCCTTGGTGACTGTTTCAAGAAGTCAACCAAGTTCAAAAGGCATGATCTTCCCTTGACAAAGCCAAACTGGGTCGGGTCCAATGTCTGCAAGTCCCCTATATCTTTGTTTATGAGCTCCATTATGATCCTCTCCATAGCTTTGCAGACTAGACTTGTTAAGCTTATGGGGGTAATTACCAGGGTCCGTGAGGCCGCCTTTGTGGAGTGGGACCACAGTTGCCGACGCCACTCCTTGGGCACGTATCCTGTGGTAAGGCTGAGATTAAACAGCTGCCTTATGTGCGGGTTTAATTCCTCATTTAGCTCGTGTAGCACACAGCCGGGGACACCATCCGTTCCATTGATGCTGTGTTTTTAGCTTTAGAGAGAGCAGCTTTCACCTGCGCATTTGAGATGTCCGGGAGGCTACACTCGGCTGGGATAGTTATCTCTCCTTTAGGGGGGGAGAAGTTTGCACTGAACCTGTCTGCCAGTATGTTGGCAATGTCTGTGGGTTCAGTGATTTGTGTATCATTTTGGACTAATTCTGAGCATATCTGGGAGTTTCCACCCAGGTTCCTAACATAGCTGAAAAAGGCCTTATGATTGTCCTTTGAATCCATGGCAATTTTTCTCTCAAAATTGGCCTTAGTTGATTTTATGAGTGCTCGTATTTTTTACTAATAATGATCAGGGGTGACTTCCTTTTATGGATTTTGTTCTATCATGTAATAGCTTTCTCCTCTTATTGTAAAGTTTGTTAATGGCTGGGGTCCACCAGACTGGACGTTTGCCCTTTGTGGAAAGAGTCTTGGTTTTATTTGGGATTGCCTGATCCATGCAGTCCTGGAGGTGTTCATAGAAGGCATTTGTAAGGGCTTCCGCAGCTTGGGTTGTGGTTTCCTCTGGCTCAGGGGCCTTGAAGGATACCACACCAGTCTTGAGTAGTGTGAAGTTTGCTTTAGAGAAGTTCTTCACTATGGTCTTTTTGTTTGGGGTGGGGCGGATGTGGATTTCCAGTGAGATTAGTTTATGATCAGATCTCACCAATGAGGGATATACTTCGGTGTGGAGCATTTTGTCCCCATGTTTGTGACAATGAGATCTAGTATATTTTCTCCTCTCGTGGGAACAGTGACTAGCTGTTCCATGGCATTTGAATTTATGAACTCCAGGAACCGTTGGGCTAGAAAGTTAGGGCTTGAGTAATGTTCCCAGTCTATATTCGGGTAGTTGAAGTCACCCAATATGATGGTGTTTGGAGATACATTTATACCCTCCAGTGTCTTCAGGAAGGCTGTGTGGGGTTCCTGAGTTTGAGAGGGTGGCCTGTAGCATGCTACAATTTGTAGAGCAGTTTTGCCTATGGTTAGTTGCACCTGGATGGTTTCAAGCTTAGATGCGTTGCCACCAACCTGGAGGTGTGGGTATCCTTTATGAATATGGATACACCCCTCCTTTTGTGGTGTGGTCCGGGTTTTGGGGCGGAACGCATGATATGAGGTAAAACCTAATAGTGCCGGGATGCTCTCAGGAGCCTTGAACCAGGTTTCAGTTACAGCACAGACATCGATGTTCTCCATACTGAGAAGGGCCTCGAGTGCATGCATTTTGAGATTTAGACTTCTGGCATTGAGCAGCATTACCCTCAGTTTCTTCCCATTTTTGTTTTCTAGGGTGGTAGGTTTAGAATTTGAGCCTTGCCTAAAAAAGGCACTATGGGGGTGGCAAGAGCCTTAGCCAATATCCAGAATCCCAGGGGTGACAGGTGCAAGCCGTCCCTTGCAAAGCAAGCGTGGCTTGTCAAGCATGTCATCCCAGGCAGACAGACACTGGATCCCCTTTGAATGACACCAGACATTAAGCCAATTGTTAAAGCTGATCATCTTGTCTCTATATTGTGGCATCATTCTTGATGAAGGAAGGATACTGCTCAGGGTTAGGGTCATACCTGCCTGGGCTACATAATCAGAGAGCTCCTCTATGTCTCTTTTCATGTAGTCCAGGGAGGTACGTCTCAGGTCGTTCACACCAGCATGGACAATGACTGTGTCATATTTGTACTTGCCGTGGAGTGACCCGAGTGCTTGTGTTATGTGGCAGATTCTAGCGTCCGATAGGCAGCTTACTGTGACCCTCTCCTTGTTCAGCCTGGTGAGTGGGACGTCAGTGTGTCTGACTATGGAGTCACCTATGACAAGTATGTTTGGTGTTGTATTTGGCCTTAAGGGCTGTGACTGCTTTGCACACTGCTTTTGTGGTTTATGTGTTGCTTGTGGGGTGTCTTGAGGTAGCAGTTGTTTGGGTGTCTGCTTTGGAGGCCTCTGCTGTTTAGGTAAATTTTTACTCAGAGCCTCCGAGTATGTCTTTGTGTGTTTATGTGTTTGATTCAGTGGAGTGTTAGCATTATGTGAGGCTGGTTTTGTGGTGTGTGTAGTTGCCTTCTTCTCCTGTCTGGTCTAGTAAAGAAGAAAATACTCACTGAAACACAAAATGGGCAGTGACTACGTTATATGAATGGACTCAACACAAAAAGATAATAATAAACTTAAAAACTGAGAGCATACAAAAAAATTCAGAACTAATAAAACTATTTTATGCTGAAGTAAGCACAACAAAGGGCGAACAATATTAATTGCAGAGCTACATATAACTTAAGAACTGGATTAAACAGAGCATTAAATGATACAAATAATTTGATAAATGGATACGCAGAGTAGTAAGAATGTAAGATGGGAGATGAGCAGTTCGGATTCAGATCAGATGCAGCACAATTCACCCGATGTTTGCATTGAGACAGATACTTGAGAAGAAGCTAGAGATGAGAAGAGAGTCCAAGTGGGCATTCCTAGACTTTTAGAAAGCATATGATAAGGTCCCAGGAAAGCTGATCTGGGCAGTACTGTGGTGGTTTGAAGTCCCAGAAACATTGGTAGAATTAGTGCAGGCTATGTACAAGGACCCAATGACTCAAGTACGAACAGTGTTCGGCCTCACAGATGGGTTCCCAGTGGGAGTGGATGTACACCAAGGTTCAATTCTGAGCCCACTGCTGTTCATACTGGTGATGCACTACATTAGCAAACAGGTTGGAGGGGACGGATCAACAAAGCTGCTGCATGCAGGTGATGTGGCAGTACAGGCAGACTCTGAGCAAGAGCTTGAGTAAAGGATAGGGGAATGGAATGCAAAACTGAAGGCACATGGGATGAAACTATGTACATATAAGACAGTAGCAATGGCAGCAAACTGGGGAAATCAGAAGAAGCTGAGAATTGAGATAGAATGGAAGATAGTGGAACACATAAACAGGTTCAAGTATCTGAGAGGGGTGGTTGAGAAGAAGGGTAGTCTGAATGAAGAGGTCAAAGCTAGAATCAGAGGGGCTGCAGCCAACTGGCATAGAGTATCAAGTGTAGTCTATGACAGCAGAATACCAAAGAAGCTAAAAAGTAAGCTGTACAAGACAGTGGTGAGACCGGTACTACTGTATGGTACAGAAACCTGGGCAGTAAAAGCAAAACAGTTGAAGAAGCTAGCGGTGATGGAAATGAAGTGCCTGAGAAAGGTATAAACAAGACGCTTTAAACTGCAAATACCACTCGCCCAAAAAAGAAGATAAAACTGTATCGTAGATAAAACCTATTTAATTAAAAGGAAATAATGTAAAAGTTAAGCGCTTTTCGTCCCACCAATTTGTGGGACTTCTTCAGACAAAAAACCTTGACAACAACTACAGTTTATATCCCAGTGCATTGATGCCGGGATTACAAGCACCGCAGCTGATTGCAATACTCATTAAACATTAGAATATTTAAAGAAACAGTAAAAAGGTAAAAACCATGTTTATCATTGAAACAGTTTAACTTCAAAGTTCCATGACAACAACAAAAGTATGTCAATAAACATTTACAATAAATAAATATGTTAAAAATGTTTACCATTGAAACAGTTTAACTTCAAAGTTCCATGAAAACAACAAAAGCATGTTGATAAACATTTAAAATTAATAAATATTTTAAAATAAAACATATATTTGTGCATTGACAACAGTGGATCTATTAAAATAATAATATTGATAAACATAGTCTAGATCCAATGAATGCATTTAAAACACATATTAACAAACATAAATATTGAAATACACTAATGTGTATAACAAAGGAGGGGAGGGGAGGGGGAGGGGTGGTAAGGAGAATGAAAATGTCATGAGCGACATTAAAACAATAACAAATTGAATACAAGAGATGGTTATATAAAATAATTCAATATTATCGATTTAAAACCAATAACAAATTCAATGAAACTTCACTGAAATAGAATTCTTCTCTAAAATAGGGAATAGATCTGTTCTGTGCATTAAAATGAAAATGTGTATATATTATAAATACAAGGGTACATAGATGTATCAATAGATGTATGTACCTACATAAAATTAACTAGAAAAATATATGTTAATCTAAGAAATATATAAAAGAGTACGACCTCATCGACACAAACTTTTTAACTTCAATATTGGGTAAAGTGAACATATTTCATTGAGTCCAGGCATAACACTAGCATTACAACGCATCTGCCAGTATAATTCCAAGACCTCCAGTTGTACATGATATGGTCCACCCCTACCATCTGAAAGAACAGTGTCAACTGCTCTAAACAGAAAATTGTGATTCGAGTTTTCTGCCGTATGTTTTGCTAAGGCATTTTCGAGTTTGCTTTTCTTGATGGCATACAGGTGTTCATAGACACGTTCACGCAGTTTCCTGTCAGTTTTCCCAAAATAAAATGCGGGGCATTGTTGACACTGAGCTAGATATACTATGTCCTTGGACTAACAGTTAAATTTGTGTCTCACCTCATAGGTAACATTCCTAATACAAAAAGTTTCACCAGTATTCAGTAATTACACATATTACATTGGAACATACCTTTCCTCCATGGCAGTCCCTGTATGTTACTTTCCATGATTTGTTTGAGATTCTTGCCTCTTTTCCAAACAATTCTTGGTTTATCAGGTAATTTATTTCCTACATCTTTATCACTATTGATTATAGGCCAATTTTTATTTATTATCAGTGTAATAACCTCACTATCAGTACTGAAGGGGGTTATAAATGCCAGTCTTACTGATGTAGTATCTACATTTTGAGCCTGTACTACCAAATGGTTAGTACCACCAAGAATGGCTTGGTATGTGCTAATTCTCTTTTTGTTTTTACCTCATTAACCAAAGCATCTATGAGTTGTTTGGGATAACCCCGCCTCATGAACATTTCTTTAAGTAATTGGCACTCTTCAAAAAAATCCACATCCCTGGAGACCATACGGGCTGCTCTAACCAGTTGGCCTTTTATTTTATTTTATTTATTTTACATTTGTTGTCCGGGCTATTTTAACTGGATACATGTCCATTTTCAGTAGAGGCCCAAGGAGAAAAGCTTTAGGAAAACATATTACACATTAGTGTATTTCAATATTTATGTTTGTTAATATGTGTTTTAAATGCATTCATTGGATCTAGACTATGTTTATCAATATTATTATTATTAATAGAACCACTGTTGTCAATGCACAAAATATATGTTTTATTTTAAAATATTTATTCATTTTAAATGTTTATCGACATGCTTTTGTTGTTTTCATGGAACTTTGAAAACTGTTTCAATGGTAAACATTTTTAACATATTTATTTATTGTAAATGTTTACTGACATACTTTTGTTGTATTCACGGAACTTTGAAGTTAAACTGTTTCAATGGTAAACATGGTTTTTACCTTTTTACTGTTTCTTTAAATATTCTAATGTTTAATGAGTATTGCAATCAGCTGCAGTGCTTGTAATCCCGGCACCAATGCACTAGGATATAAACTGTAGTTGTTGTCAAGGTTTTTTGTCTGAAGAAGTCCTACAAATTGGTGGGACGAAAAGCGCTTAACTTTTATATTCTTTCTTTTTGATTAAAGAGATTTTATCTGTGATACAGTTTTATCTTCTTTTTGGGCGAGTGGTATTTGCGGCTTACAGCGTCTTGTTTATAGCTGTTTTATTTGTTTGTTTTCAAGTTCAAAGTTTGGTCATGGCTGAGGAACCACCACTTACCACAACCCTTTTACCACCATTTAATGAGAATGACAATGTGAAAATTACCGCTCTCATAGAGGCTTTAACGAAACAAGTCGATGCATTAACCAGGAAGTTTGATGCACTTCCAACAAACTTTACTACAAACTGTATGCGTTTATCTACGAGTGTTCCAATTTCTACTCCGGTTCTGGAGTCAGCAACTACAGACGTGAACACCAGGTTGAATACAACAATACCTGTTAACACACCCTCTGACCGAGTGCAGAGGGAAGTTAATAACACCCACGGTTGTAACATCTTTCAATAGAACCATACTGGTGATAGTAATACAACGCAGACTAATAATGGATCCATGAGGCTTATTGGGGCTCCAAAATTGACCGAATGGTTAATGGAACCTCTTTCACTACAGATTCCAACTAGTAGTGAAATACAGGAGCAACCGGCCAGGGATTCTGTGGATATTTCTTTTTTATTAAAACAGTTGGATCAGAAATTGGTTAAATATAAAAAAACTCAACTGGAAATAGCTTATTTTCATGAATGTTTAAGTGAGGGAATGGTCCCTAAAGGTTTAAGATCTTGGCAGTACCCGACTGGGCTTATAGACGGGTGACTCTTTCACCAAGATTTACTTAAACTATTCGATAAGCATGGGTTAGTATTATTAGAAGTAATGTGTAAACATTAGCAATTGTTGTCTGCTTCACTTATGGAAGAAGCAACTATTTTGAATGATTCAATTCAACAGAACATAAACTTTACATGATATCAGTATGACTACGACTAAATTTTTGGTAGCATCGACCAATACATGAGTAAAATCAAAGAAGGTAAACTTAAAACATTAACTAGAGATAGACAAGCATATAGCAGTGGAACGGCTTACCCAACCCCCCCCCTTTCCAAGTTAAAACATGGTCTGGTCCTAAACAACTTAATGGAAGGAATTATACAAACCAAGGTGACAATAGTGTGCAAAATTTACAAGATAACCTGACATTTAAGGATGCGAATAATGTTGAACAACATAATACTGGGAATACTGTGTCTGCAGCATTTCCATCTCAGGATGAATCAACCCCTCAGCAGTTAAATTTTCAAATGGGAACCTCACATTACAACTTGAGGAAGAATATGAACTTTGAGAACAATCACATCAACAGGAACAACACCAATCCACGAGGGAAGAGGGGGAGGTAAACATCAGCATTAACATTAATCCTATTATTTTGTACAATTTGGACAATGATTTTAAAATTTTTAATTATACTAATGTTGCAATTGAACCTGTTGTTATTGAATTACTGGCCAGAGGTAATACTTTCGGTTCCAGTAGTAGGGCTGATGTTGTCAAGACTTTAGTTGATTTAAAACTATTTCTTAGAAAAATGAATTTGAGATTGTTCTTTGGTGGTGACCAAATGGAAACTAATAACTTTCATATTGCTAGTATATTTTTACCACCAATGCATCCTGCCTTGAATTTATTTGAAAAAATATGTGAGACAGACTTAAGAAATATGTTGTGTTCTAACATGTACAGGATAAACATACCGTTCAGTGTTACCATACAAGAAAAAACAGCTTTGCAATCATTGACAGAAACAGGGGTTAGATTCACGCAACCGTATAAAGGAGGGGGACTAGTGGTTATGACATAGGAACAATATACCGACAAGATGTCGAGTATATTAAATAGTGATGCTTACCAAGAAACATCTAGAAACAAACTACAGCAAGCATATTCTAGAATTAGGTCATTATTTAATGACTTCTTTATAGAAGGAAGAATAGATTTGTCAACATTAAATTACTTGACCATGTTAACACTTAGAATACCCAATCTTTTTGGAATTCCTAAAATACACAAATCATTAGTTGACCCCCCCCCCCCATGAGACCGTTAGTTGATGCTAGAAATAGTATCACATACCCCTGTGTGAAAATGGGGGACAATATACTACAAAAATATGTATAAAAAGAGAAAGCAATATGTAAAGATTCTTGGTCATTCCTTCAAAACATTAACAACCTTGAGTTCAATGACAGTCTAAATTTCTTAATCGTTGACGTGAAGGATTTGTATACATGTATACCCCAGCAAGACGGTATAGAATGGGTGAGCTTCATGTTGAGGAAAAGAGGAGCTAAACAATCAGAAATTACTTTGATAGAAGAAATGTTGGACATAGTTTTATCATATAATTTTTTGATTTTCAATAATAAGATCTACCTACAGAAATTAGGTGTAGCCATGGGCTCCCCATGTGGGGGGAGCTTTGCGAATTTAGTCATGGCTTACTGGGAACAGGAAGTGATAGGGAAGAACAACGAAATGATGAATACAATTAAATTTTATACATGTTTCCTTGATGATATTTTCATTTTGATAAAAGGAGATGAAAAAACAGCACTTGATTTGGTTTCATTCTTTAATATGAGTTCTGGCTTTTTGTCTTTCACCCATACATATAACAATGAGAGAATTACATATTTAGATGTAGATTTATGGAAGGACCATGAGAATAGATCATTCTGCGCTAAAATTTATAGGAAAGAAACATATCCTAATACCTTTCTCCATTACAGTAGTAACCATCCTTGGTATCAGAAGAGATCAGTAGTAAAAGGCCAACTGGTTAGAGCAGCCCGTATGGTCTCCAGGGATGTGGATTTGTTTGAAGAGTGCCAATTACTTAAAGAAAATGTTCATGATGTGGGGTTATCCCAAACAACTCATAGACACTTTGGTTAATGAGGTAAAAACAAAAAGAGAATTAGGCACATACCAAGCCATTCTTGGTGGTACTAACCATTTGGTAGTACAGGCTCAAAATGTAGATATTACATCAGTAAGACTGGCATTTATAACCCCCTTCAGTACTGATAGTGAGGTTATTACATTGATAATAAATAAAAATGGACCTATAATTAATAGTGATAAAGATGTAGGAAATAAACTACCTGATAAACCAAGAATTGTTTGGAAAAGAGGCAAGAATCTCAAACAAATCATGGAGAGTAACATACAGGGACTGCCATGGAGGAATGGTATGTTCCAATGTAATATGTGTAATTACTGCTCGTATATGAATACTGGTGAAACTTTTTGTATTAGGAATATTACTTATGAGGTGAGACACAAATTTAACTGTCAGTCCAAGGGCATAGTATATCTAGCTCAGTGTCAACAATGCCCCACATTTTATTTTGCGAAAACTGACAGGAAACTGCGTGAACGTGTCTATGAACACCTGTATGCCATGAAGAAAAACAAACTCGAAAATGCCTTAGCAAAACATACGGCAGAAAACTCGAATCACAAATTTCTGTTTAGAGCAGTTGACACTCTAAACGGATGGTAGGGGTGGACCATATCATGTACAACTGGAGGTCATGGAATTATCAATTGTGATGTCATTTCCTATTAAAAATCTTAAAGTCATACTCTCTCAGCAGAAGTTCATCTAAATCAACTATGTAAATGCTTTGAATGCAGTTACCATATATAATAGTCATGCACATGATATTATGTTTCTCTGCAAATCAATCTAAATACAATTTTAATACATATACTAAAAATTATTTAAAACTTTAAAAAACATTTAAAATATTTAAAAATAAAGTTGTAATAACTAGCATGCTACCTATCAAAGGTGCATGCTGTACTTCATGTTCCAAAAAATTAAAATGGAATATCTACTGAACTATTTACAGGACTTTTCACTCAAACAATATGTCCAGATATTCCTTTGCATGGAAATGCAAAATATAATACAAAAAATAATTCACAATATATAAAAAATAAAATGTAACTTGTACCATCATATAGTTTAGAGTGCCTATATTTATATATAATATTAACATACAAAATATAATTCAAAAAGTAGATAATTCATAATGTATAGAATGTAACTTGTGCAACATTTAGTACATAATATGGAATGTACAACATATACCAAGGTATACTATATAAAGGGACCAACATTTTAATAACCAATACTATCATATTCTCTGCCTTACAAGTTAGAGGGAAAATCCCACATGTCGAGGGTAGATATACTACTCTAATATAAAGGCTTGATCTATAGGTTTTATGATAGTTGTCCATCCACTTGGGCATATACGCCACACTAAAACGTTATTAGTGTAATCATCTAGTGGAGTCACAACATATCAACATTATGATAACATTTATGATATAATTGTAGTAGGGTAGACGGTAGGTTTTATACTAGTTATGTGTTAATACTTAGGGTCCCAGTTGCCATAGAATATTAGCTAGTGATACATTATGCTAGTGGATCTGTCAGCTATAGAAAGTAAGTAGTTTTAAGGCTATAAGACTATCTTTTTAATTTTCTAGCTTTTAAGGTAGGTTTTATTGAAACTCTATCATTTATACCTGGTTCTCGATCCGCCCTCAACCTAATTATCCACTTGGATTCCTTCTGTTCTGTCTCATTGAAAACATCTCCACATCTAATAGTCGCCGGATTTATTTGAATTACTTGAAATTTAAAATTATGTTCCGTAGAGGTATTCCCAACATGTTTAGACAGAGCATTGCTAGATGAGGCTATCCTGATCTGGTAAAGGTGTTCTCTAATTCTATCCCTCAGCCTTCGATCTGTCTTGCCTACATAAAATGCGGCACAGCTGGTACAGGTAGCCAAATATATCACATGTTCAGTATCACATGTTGCTGCTGCTAAAAACTCAAATTGTTGCCCTGTTATTGGGTGTACAAATATGTTAGTCCCTGTAACAAATTCACAGTAATTACATCTTCTACATTTTTAGTTACATCTTGGGTCCTACTTACAGTCCTATTATTCAGCCTGTCCGGTCCACAAAGCATCCTATACAGATTTAGTTTATTCTTATATGTAAAATGAGGAGATATATCTAATAAAGCTGAGATGTTAGGGTCAGTTAATAAGATGTCCCAATATTTACTGTATATACCTCTAATATCTTTTAAATCTTGTGTGTAAAAAAGTGGTATCCTAACTGGACAATTTATAGTACTAACCACAGGTATGACCTCTGCCTTGCTTTTTCCATTTGTAAAATAAGGTTGTGCCCTATCATTCCTCAGATTCTCTATCTCCAAGAGGCTTGCATCAATTTCTTCCAAACTATACTTACGATCGATTCAGGAATTTCCATTTAAGTTCATTAATTCCTGTCTGAAATCCTTGCTGATCTGAACTTAACCTGGATACCCTCATAGCTTGACCTTTTACAATATTGCCAAATATATGATTCAGGTGCATGCTGCTCTGATGTAAATATGTATTCCTATAACAGGTTTTCCTATGCATACCAAGGTGTGCTTATTGTTGGTCGTTTAAGCTGAACAGCATGAAACATCGAACTTTGACACTAACTATGGACTACAGGTACTGTGTGTATGCAAACTGAAATTTGCATTGTTTGTATCTAGATACTATTTGTGCTATCTGCATAAGGGGCCCTTCTCAGTCTTTTTGTTTTTTATATTTATACGTGGAAGGACCTTTTGTGGTGTGTTTGGTAGCATTTTTGGGTATATACACATTTTCATTTTAATGCACAAAATAGATTTATTTCCTATTTTAGAGAATAATTCTATTTCAGTGAAGTTTCATTGAATTTTTTATTGGTTTTAAATCGATAATATTGAATTATTTTATATAACCATCTCTTGTATTCAATTTGTTATTGTTTTAATGTCGCTCATGACATTTTCATTCTCCTTACCACCCCCTCCCCCTCCCCTCCTTTGTTATACATATTAGTGTATTTCAATATTTATGTTTGTTAATAAGGATTTATGTCTACTGTTCACATATGTGTTTTAGATGCATTCATTGGATCTAGATTATGTTTATCAATATTACTATTTTTAATAGATCCACTGTTGTCAATGCACAAAATATATGTTTTATTTTAAAATATTTATTAATTTTAAATGTTTATCGACATGCTTTTGTTGTTGTCACAGAACTTTGAAGTTAAACTGTTTCAATGGTAAACATGGTTTTTACCTTTTTACTGTTTCTTTAAATATTCTAATGTTTAATGAGTATTGCAATCAGCTGCGGTGCTTGTAATCCCGGCATCAATGCACTAGGATATAAACTGTAGTTGTTGTCAAGGTTTTTTGTCTGAAGAAGTCCCACAAATTGGTGGGACGAAAAGCACTTAACTTTTATATTCTTTCTTTTTGATTAAAGAGGTTTTATCTACGATACAGTTTTATCTTCTTTTTTGGGCGAGTGGTATTTGCGGTTTTCAGTGTCTTGTTTATAGCTGTTTTACTTGTTTGCCTGAGAAAGGTGGTAGAATGCACACAGTGGGACAGACGAAGAAATGAGGACATAAGAGCAGAAGCCAAAGTAGCTTCAATTGTACAAAAGATCAAAGAGTACAGATTACAGTGGTTTGGGCACACGTGTAGAAAAGCAGAAGACAATCTGGTGAGGAAGATTTGGGACAGACAAGAAGAAGGCAAGAGGAAATGAGGACATCCAGCAAAGAGGTGGATGGATTGTGTGAAATAAGATCTGCGACAGTGAAGCATGAGTGTTGAAGAAGGCAGGAGTGTGGTACTGAATCGAGAGAGTTGGCAACAGTTAACACAATACCTCAACCCCACGTAGAAAAAATGGAAAAATGGGGGCTGATGATGATGATGAAATGATACAAATAATGACAGAAAAAA
The DNA here is from genome assembly GCF_019279795.1 of Protopterus annectens. Classification (NCBI taxonomy): domain Eukaryota; kingdom Metazoa; phylum Chordata; order Ceratodontiformes; family Protopteridae; genus Protopterus; species Protopterus annectens. The sequence goes on from NC_056725.1 coordinate 1,407,698,215, forward strand.
AATGCATTATAACAGACCTATCACTCAACATAACAAACAATGTACTACACTCATAGGTTCATAGGTAAGTTCTAGGCTAGCTGCCCTAGTGGGCCATTTTAAGCTTGGCCAGATTCCCTTTTTGTGCTTGAAATAACCTATCATGCTTGGTTATAGATTGGCCTTACTCATCCCATGGTCGATAATTATATATTACCACTAATAAGAATAATTAGGATTATGTCGTAGATAATTTGAAGGGACCCATGCATTGGATAATTCATTTAGGATCTGCTTCTGTCCATTAGTAGTACAGGGGCCAGTCCTGGGGTAAATTTTCTGTTTCCCATTCATAGATCTAAGTTGTCCTTGAAAACAGACAGGAACGAACTTTGTTTTATATGAATGAGGTGTCTGTTCCACAGTAGCGGTATCATCTGTGAAATATACCTGTCCCAACAAACCATTTTGTTGATATTGCAGAAGAGGTTTAGATCCCAAGACTGAGTATTTTTGAAGCCAGTTGACTTGCTGATGTGCAGTAAGTACATCAGTAATTGGTCAGAGGATTCCTTGTATGTTAGACACAGGTCACCTCTTAGCAGGATAGGATACCGAGTATAGTGACAGGGCTTTGAGTTGGTCCACATAGGACATGTTGTTTAGGCCGTGTATCCTTTTAATAAAGTATCTCTGTAGGTGTTCCAGCTGTTATGTGTGTCTGGACAGATACATGCCAAAGGTAGCATTATATTCAATAACTAGCCTAATGAGGACTGAGTTAATGGGGAAAAGGACATTCCTAGATCTAGACACAATCCATTTGTTTATAAGCTGTGCAATATAGAAGGACTTTCTTACAACAATAGATACCTGTTAGTCAAAAGTTAGGTCACTGTCCACATAAGTTTCCACGTCCCAAACAACTGGGTCAGCTCTTAGGGCAGTATTATCAATGTGGTAGTTCCCTAGGGAAGATGACTTCCCAAACTCCTGGAGTTCCATTCCACCCAAGGTACCTTTAGAAATTTCATTAAGATAAACTATCTAGTCCTAAGTTATACAATGGCAAGCTTCAAATCCCCACCAAACCCAGTTATGCCACTGAATATGCAGAAATGTACACTGCACCATACCAGCATATAAACAGCTGCATAGATGCAGCTGTACCCTGTAGGAAGAAGTGCAGGGCAAAAGCCAGAAATAAATCCATGTGGTAGAACCATAATATCAACAAGCTTTATTATAATAAAATAATTTTGACCAAAAGTAACAAGAGTAATTCCCAGAATGTTAGAGCCCTTGTCACTGAAATAAACAAACAACTCAGGAGCTTATTAATACCCACCAAAGCCACATTTAAGGCTAAAGCTACCCAAGCCAAAGAGAATCACAAGGTATTTTTTAGTTATGATCATAATCTCAAAAGCACAGAACAGCAATGCACTAAGCTGATTGTGAGGCTGAAGATATAGCGCACCTACTAGCTGATAAATGTAGCTCTAACTTTACCCCTCGCGTTTCTTCATCTGTCCCTCAAGATATACCTGAAACTGGCTCACCTTCAACTATTGCACAAGACCAAGTCCTAAAAGTGCTATCAAAAGCTAAAATAATGCATCAGTGGGTCCTGACAATATCTCTGGATGCATCTTAAATAGCATGAAGCATGATTTAGCCACACCCATAACAACACTGTTCAGTCTCAGCCTCCATACTGGTTTTGTACCAATGAATGGAGAACAGCTACAGTCATTCCCCTGCACAAGGAAGGACCTTCCACAGACCTAGATAATTATAGACCAATAAGTCTGACCAGCCTTGTAAAACCATGGAAAGACTTATCATGGAATTAATCAATCAGGACTTAGGGAACCTCCAAACACTGTACCCATCTCAGTTTATTTTCGTCAAGGGCAGGTCATGTTTACTCAGCCTAGTGGATTTTTTTAAAAGGTCACCAAAGCAATGAATGAAGGGAAATGTTTGGGTGCCTCCATGATAAAAAAACTAAAAAAAGAAAAACAAAAGTTATACTCACCATAATGATTGATCTGTATTATCCATTTCCATCTTTTCCTCAACAGATGGGTCTCAGATCTGGCCAAGGCCACTCTCCAAGCTATGTCTCCCTTGTTCAGGCTTTCCCCGTCCATAATCTCTGTGAATAGAATGAGCTACCTCAGATCAAGTTTGCCAATCTCAAAAAAGGCAATATAAATTATAAAATATATCTGTAAGCTACCTTAAAAGAGCAGTTGACTTAAATAGTGGTAACATGTATGACGAAAGAGAGGCAGAAAAAGACAATACTCTCAGGAGCCAGAACCAAGTCAGTTAGATCCATCTCAGAATAAAATCTTATTATTAACAAACCATACTGCCACCAAGACAAAATAAGGAGGGGAAAAGTGGGAGAGAAGTTGAGGAAAGGACAGAAACAGACCTCACAGATCTGTCATTATGTTGAGTACATAACGTTTGTATCTGATGTTGCCTTTTCCATCAGTTCCTTAATGGATGGGACAGAGTCTCCTGCTACTTTTATACTTGGGAGGATTCATGGAAGGGTATTCTGGAGCTCAGATGAACCAAAAGAGGCCCTCAATCTGAATTGCATATCTAGTTTGTAATGTGAGATGAAGGTATGAAGCTTGGACCAGGTGGCTGCAGCACATGTGTCATCAATTGCAATGCTAGAGGAAGTGATTTTAGATGAAGACACAGACCTGGAAGAGTATGCATTTGGAGTGGAAGGAAGAGCAATTCCATTTTTAGAGGGTAAACAAATGAAATACACTGAGTCAACCATCAAGAACGAGTCACCTTGGACACAGCTTTTCCTAATTTAGCATTGGAAAAGGACACAAATAACTGGCCAGATATTTGAAGGGTTTAGAGTGGTGTAGATAAAAATGTAATGAAATGAACCATGAACATCAAGTAAATGTAGGGTATAGTCACCCTTCTTTGAGAGACTTAGGAAAAAATTGGAAGAATTATGGAATGATTAATGGATGATTCCAAAGCTACCTTGGGGTGGAAAGAAGGATGATTTCTCAGAGACACTCTGTTCTTATGAAAAATTAAGTATGGAGGCTTTAAAGATAATGCATGCAGCTCTGAAGTTCTCCTGCTGGAAGGATCAGCCATCAGGAATAAGGTCTTCCAGGATAAAAACTTAAGATCCACTTTTACAGCAGGTTCAAAAGGAGGGCCCATCATGGCCTGAAAAAGAGTAGTAATATCTCATGGAGGGACTGGGTCTCTAAGTGGAGGATGGAGTAAGAAAGTGCCTCGAAGAAAGGCCTTGAACAATCTAAGAGAAGCTATAGGTGTGTATGAGTCTTGCCTATGTGAAATGAGGAAATTTCAGCTAACTGAACTTTAATAGTGGAATAGCCGGCATCACTTTGAAAAAGATGTGTGAGGAAGTCCAAAATAGAAAGAGGAGGAGTTGAAAAAAAGGATCACTGTTTTTCTCTACAGCCCAAATAGCAAACCTCTTCCATTTACTTCTATAAACCTTCCTAGTGGATGGTTTCTGAAAGTAAGACAAAATGTCTACAATTGGGGATGATAACCTGAACTGTTGAACCATCATTGGAAGTGGAGAAACCATCCGGTTAGCATGAGGGATTAAATATTTGTGTGATGCAGCTTGATGTCTGAGAAGGTAAATCTGAGTCTGAAACCAGAACCCAAGGTGGTGAATTGCATGTGGCCAGAGGAAGGTAAACCACACCTGTCGAGGCCAAAAACAGACTCAGAGGATTACCTTGATCTTCATTGATGATGTTTTCTGTAAGAACTTTGTCATCAGTGGTGTTGTGGGAAAAGTGTAAAGGAGACCCAGGGGTCAAGGATGCATTTGTGAGGATTTAAAGCAAAGAACTTGCTGCATTTGGTGTTGTGGGAGAGGCAAATAGATCACAACAAGGTTGGACCCAGTGGCTGAAAATCCACTCCATTACTGATGAGTTGAGGGACCATTTATGAGGGAGAAAAATAGATGTGCTTAGCTTACTCCCTAGTGAGTTGGATTTCCCCAGGATACGCATTGCTGCTACAAAGCGGATAGAAGATATTGCCCATTGCCACACTTTCATGGCCTCTTGACACAGAGGATAATATTTATTTCCTCCCTGTTTGTTGATATACCAGATGACTGGCATGTTATCAGTCTGTATGGAGATCACACCTAAGAGGAGAGAGAGTCCTGAAAGGCCTGCAGTGCTAGGACGACTGCTGTATACTACAAGATATTGATGTGAAAACAGGCCTCTGCCTGAGACCACGTGCCTTGGATTGTCTTCCACAGATAATGCCCCCCCCACTCCAGCAGGGAAGCATCTGTGGTCACTGTCACTTGGGGAAAGAGCAGAATGAAAGATCACCCCTGTGTAACAAGTGGAGACTCTAGCCACTATTGGATGTATGTCCTGCAGATGTCTGTTAGACTTACAGGAAAGGATAAACATTATTCTCTGATTCACCACTGAACTGCCAGGGTTCACTGAAGATCACTCATAAAATCTGGCCTGCAAAACTAATGTGATTGAAGAAGCCATGGAACCTAAAAGATGAAGGACTAGTCCTGCTTGTGGCTTTTGTTAGGATAGAAATTCTAGAGCTTGCTGGTGGAGAGGTGAGATTCTTGAAGGAAGATGTTTCACTATCTGAGATCCTGTGTCCAAAGTTGCTCCGATGTATTCCAGAGATTGAATTGGTTGTAACCTGGACTTTTCTAAATTCACTGTGATTCTTGAGTCTGTACAGAGCTGGAGCAAGGAGTCCATGGCTTGAATGAATAGGTTCCTGGTGGGAGAGTTATCAGCCAGTTGTCTATTGGGAATACTTGGAAACCCTGTAGTTGTAGATGATCTGCTAACACTGCCATACACTTGGTGAACACCTGGGACACTGTGGAGAGTCCAAAGGGTAGTTCTCTTAACTGGAAGTGACTGGCTTCCATCTGGATGTGAAGATAATTTCTAGACTAGTAATCCCAAGGCAAACACTCCACCAGGCAGCAATGACACCAATGTAGTTCAGTCAATCTTTTATTTAGCACTTTCGTCAGGTAAAATGACTTCTTCAGAATACAACCTCCGAAGTTGCCATAGTTTCGTTTTTACTGAGGTGCTTCTGTTTCTGACCAAGGAAGAGAACAGTACTACACCTGCAAAAGAAACTGAACACATTTCTAGACTACCTGTCCATCTTTATATGGTAGTAAGCATACTGAAGCTCTGTTGAGCACATCCAGTTGTCCTTCCTTAGTAATGGGAGAATGGACTGAATCATGACAATCTGGAATTTTGTTTGTTAAACAAATTTGTTTTGTAGACTTAGGTCCAAAATTGGCCTTAAGTCCCCATTTTTCTTTGTCTCTAAAAATAATCTTGAGTAAAATTCTGGATCCTTTCTGGTCTGGTGGGACTTCTTGGATCACTTGATTTCTTAGTAGCTTCTCTATTTCTGAAGCAGTTGCTTCTTTTTGTGAGGGTGGAATATCAGAAATTATTTTCTGAAGAGATGGGGGAGTATGGAAAGGTGTGATGCAGCCTCTGGTTACTATCCCCTGTAACCATTTGTCTTGATGAACGTGCAGGTCGTTGGGTGCAGAGATAATTGCCCCCCCCCCTGGCAGCCTTCAGATTATGACAGCAGGGCAAACGTTCAGGAGCACTGGAAAGGCATCTCTGAAAAAGGTCCCCTGAAGCTTTGATTTTGTGCATCACCTTGGTCTCTTAGATAATGCCAATTATAAGAGTTTCCCTCTCTGTCTCAGGGAGCTCTTTCTCTATAACTGTCTGATGCAAACCCTTGTGATTTATGAAATCACATCCTCTTACCTCCCTTTTGATCTCTGGAAAAGGTTTAGTGAAGTGTAGAGAATTAGATCCCCACATCAGAAAGGGATTTCCATTCTTCTCACTTCTGGAGATAGTTTCTTTGACTTTAGGATGAAACAAAGTCGATCCATCATAAGGGACATTGATGAGGGATGTCTTGAAATGTTCTGCAAAATCACAAAGCCACATCCAGACATGCCTCCTGATGGAAATGCCTGTACCAGCTGCTCTAGACACACCCTCTGTAGCATTAGAGATAAGGCGCATAGAGGCATCGGAAAAGTATTGCAGAGTTGCCAACTGTGAATCAGTAGCTTTCCTTTGATCCACAGATAGGGTCCCTGGAAAAGATTTAGCAATCTTCTTGGTCAAACCTCTCTCTCTCTGGAAGCAGGTGACATGTGCCAGATAATTCAGTGCTCTCACTGAAAAGGTAGATCAGGCGTACACATTTCCAAAATCTGTCCAATGCACAGTCTCTTCCTCCAGCTGCTTCTTAGTGGCTGCTTCCACTACCATGGAATCTACGGGAGGACCCTTGCTCCAATGGAGTCTGTCTTTAGGAGTGGCTAAAAATGTATCAGACTTCTTAGGGATACATTCAGCCATGTCTGATTCCTTCCATGTCTGCAATGAGATTAGGTCATCATCTCTTGGGGGGGATTCAACCAAGAAGTAGGTGGGCCAAAGTCAAAAGCTTCAGGGAACATGGACTCATCTAGAGAAGGATCTTGGGAGGACTACACCCCTTTCTGTATAAGAAATTTCCAGAATCTCCCCGAATAAGACATCCTCAAGAGGGACCTAGGAGAACCTTCTCCTTCATTGAAATTAGTGTCAGTGGAAGAGATTCCCTGTGGGAATCTAAGTACCTCCTCTTGCACTTTTATTTCCAGTGGACCTCTGTTGTGGGAAGTTCAGGAGAGGACCTGAAACAGAGATGGATTCTTTATGGAGAATAGGTTCAATAATTTCTGAAACTGTGTGTCCTGACAAGACAGAAAGACCAGGCTTTGGAACCTGGGTGATCCTATTGGGATGGGTAGGATTAAGTTCAGAAAGGACAGATCTCTCTCTTGGCTGGGAGAGGATTCTGTCAAAAGCCTCAAACCCTGAGACCGAGATCCCCACCTCCAGAGCCAAGACCCCTGAAGGTGGTTTAAACCTGGAAGCCATCTGATTTGGATCCAAGGCTGACTCTAGAGCTGAACTACCTAGAGATAAAGCTCCTAAGATGAGAAAGGAATCCCAACTTATCGGAGTAGGCATTAATAGTCCTGCTCCAAGACTCTGATGGCTCTGTGCATGCCAGAGCTGACTTTGTCAGTGAATTCATTGGAATTAAGGAAGAATGTAACCTCAGCTCCAATGCAGACCTGCCTTGGGTTAAAGATGGATCACAGGGCTCTGATTCTAGATGACTAATCAGAGAAGGAGCTATTAAAGACCTTGACAATGAGACATGTCTCCCAGATCTGATGGTGAACGATGCTGGGAGAGCCCCCATCTGGATCTGGGTTCAAAGGAAACAATTCATCATCCTGTTCATGTCCACTTCCATGAGGCTTTGAGTGTATCTGACTGACCTTCAGGAAGAAGTGGCGGAAGGAGGCCTGGAAGGATATCTGGGTCTGTCATGAAGAATCGGAGACTAGAGCCCAGGAGTTACAGGTTCTAGTGAAAACATTGGTGGTGTAGTAGACCTGATGAATATCAGATTCAAAAACAGCTCTGGCTCTGAGGGTTTAAATATTTTAGCTGGTGGGGTTGGAGCCGATGAAGTTGTCAGGTCTAGAGACCTCTTTTTTGAAGACATGGGCTTGTCTTCTTTTTCTCTTTATGTCTCTCTTTCTTATCAGCCATTTTGATGAATAAGAAGAAGAAGGGGAAGAAATAACAGGTGCTGACTTTCCTGATAAGTAAGGGAAAAAGTACCTAGAAAAAAATATGATACATAGATAAAGATTTTTGTTTTGAATTTTAAAATAAGGAAAATGATTAATAAAGAAAGCAAGAGAAAATACTACTATAATAGAGGAGGATTTAGTAATAAAAGGAAAGAGGAAAAAAGCTCTACATCTTCATATATATATATATATATATATATATATATATATATATATATATATATATAGATATATATGTATATATATATATCTATATATGGGTCTACTACCGTAGATCGAAATTACACTATTTTGAAATATGATAGTAGTGTCCCACTAATGCGAAAGTGCACTTCAACAAAAGTGCACTTTCGCGAAAGTCACTAAGTCGAACGGGACATTTCCTGCACTGTGGTGCGGTAGTGACAGACCTTAGGGTTAGGGCTTGGGTTAAGGATAGTGGATAGCTAGTAGGGCTATCCACTATCCTTAACCCAAGCCCTAACCCTAAGGTCCGTGACTACCACACCACAGTACAGGAAATAGGTCCGTAACTACTGCTCAGTGGAAGAAATACAATTTCCTGCACTGTGGTGCGGTAGTCACGGACCTTAGGGTTAGGGCTTGGGTTAAGGATAGTGGATAGCCCTACTAGCTATCCACTATCCATAACCCAAGCCCTAACCCTTCATTCATTCTAGTGACGTTCGCGAAAGTGCACTTTCGTTGAAGTGCACTTTAGCGTTAGTGGGACACTACTATCGTATTTCGAAATAGTGTAATTTCGATCTACGGTAGTAGACCCTATATATATATATATATATATATATATATAGATATATATATAGATAGATATATAGATATATATATAGATATGTGTGTGTGTGTGTGTGTGTGTGTGTGTGTGTGTGTGTGTTTGTGTGTGTGTGTGTGTGTGTGTGTGTGAGTGTGTGTATGTGTAACTATAAGGAAAATGGTAAAGGAGAAAGATTTATTTAAAAGTGAAAACGTCAAATATTCTTTGCAAGGCTGTCCTGAGCACCAAGATTTGTTGTAGCTCTTCAATTAGCAAACGAGATCTGGGGTTGCCCATTCTGTTCACAGGGTTTATAGATAGGGGAGGAGCCTAAGCACTGGATCCAAAGCTTGGAATTGGCCATGGCTGGATCTGAGGTTGAGTCTGAGATCCATCCATTTAGGAACAGACAGAAAAGCACCATCGTATCAAAGATTATGCCAGCCGTCATCCTGCAATTTCAAAAGAACGTATTCAAAAAATAAAAGATTGCAACGCACTGTACTTGTTACAAATGTGTGGTTTGACATACAGTTACACATGGCACAAAGAGGAAGGGAAGGACAAAGACAGTTAACACCAGAATGCTTCAACTCATTCTCAGATTCCACAGGGATGACATATTTAATACTAAAAATGAATGAAGAAACTAAAAAACACAAAATCCCAACTGAAACCAACAAAGAAAGGGACACAGGTCAAATATACAAACAAAAAGACAATTCCATTATGCCCAGTAGCATCATAAGACAAATACTTTGAAATATTACCATAAAAATACCCATAATATTCCTACATTCCAAAAAATACCGGAACATTTTCATCTTCAGACATGCTGGTACACCAGAGAACCTATGGGTATAAATTACCTAGCAAGCATGATGCCATGCATGAGCAACTTAGCAAACCTTTTAAGAAGATATACCAGTCATAGCATAGGAATGACGGTCATACAAATCCTTGCAGAAGCAGGAGTAACTGATACAGTGACAAATAACAGGACACAGATCAGAAGCAAGCCTTATACTGGACACCAACACATGAAGACAGAAAAAGACATAATGTCATCAAAAAAGAAACATTACAACAGGAACAAAAAACAACAACCATCAAAACAACCAAAATGAAGAAAAAGTACAAAACCTGAAAGAAGAAACAACTTACTTTAAACCAACAGCATACATTTTCAATGGATCTATAGCATTTTGTGTAATAGAAGATAAAGAAAAATTATGATTGCATAACTAAATATATAAATCCAATTTTTTTATTAAAATATTAGTTTTCATCATTTAGTATGTTTACTTAAAACATGTTATTAATAGAAAAGTAATATGAAAGCAATAATACCCGACAGAGTGTGTGTTATTGTGAAAATAACACCCGCCCAGGGGTGTTCTGAGGACTGACGCTGCAGACAAATCCAGACAAACTAACACATGTATACACATACTAGATGGACTTCTTGCAAAAGCACTGTTTACTGGTACTACATTTTCAGGATATTATGTCAGCATTCAGGTTTTACTATTCTCCGATCTGACAATATTGTCTAACATAATGTATTGTGTTCCATATACTCACAGTGTTGTGGTACAAAGGTATCATTGTAAAGCTACTTTTTTTTTAAATCTGGTGTGCCTTTTTAAGTAAGATGAAATCATTATCTCATGAACTTTTTAGCGACCATAAAAATGGCCTCTGTTTTTTTCAGTCCATGCTTCACACCACCTTAATATGATGCTGTGAAGTGTTGGACTTGTTTTTCAGCAGGCATTACTTGTAGATTAACACCCCACTGGAGAATGTTCAGTCTCAAATATGATGTTAATATTACAATGTCGGTTTTCTAAATTGCAGTTCTGTAAATAAATGTCTATTTTATGTCAAAACTGTTACAAAATTAATTAAAGGAAATTAAAAAAATGTGAAATCTTTTTTTTTTAATTTAACCAATAGTAGCCCATTTTCTAAGCAAAATAATGCCCTCCAGTGAGTGTGTCATTGTCGAAATAATGCCCTTCATGGGTGAAGAGGACGTCTGCCTGAGGTGTTGAGTCTCAGAACACCCCTGGGTGGGCATTATTCCCAAAATAACACACACCCTGATAGGCATTATTACTTGCGTGGAGCAGGACAGTACTGCTGTGGGTCTCCACTGAGCTCAAATAGCCTCAGTGTTGCCTCACAAAGCCAGGAGGAACGGGTACACAGCTGACACATAGTAGAGCATATCAGTGCTGCAGCAGGCTTCTGGTGAATTCATTCCAAAAAAAAAAAAATTCAGTACTGCTACACAAGGGAACAAGCCCTTTCATCTTATAAAGCATAGCAGAAAATACTTAACATACCATATATTGACATACTCTTCTGATGTGATCATACTTAACTAGTACTTGAGGAATTATTTTACAATATATACCCTACCTAAGTTATTTTGGAATTGGGTCATCACACCAGATGTGAAACTTTTAAAAAGATTGCTCCTTGTCCTTTGTTTCACATATCACTGATTGACAATATCTGCTAACTATGTTGTTGTTGTTTGTCTTTTGGCTTTTCCCAATTAGGGGTCGCCACAGCCGAACTCCGGTCCGCTAATAATTGGCAGTAGATTTTCACGAACGCCGAGGTGCCAGCTGGACGTTCAACCTTCAATAAAGGCACGCCCATTTACGCATATCTTTTGAACGCCCACCCAACCGCGGGGAGGACATGCAGACTCCACACAGAAGGCACTCCCTCTGCACCACCGCGGATATAGTCCATTAATACTAGCTTCATGTAATCCTTTCTAGCTAGTTCTAATGAGAGAGTTAAGGGAGGTACCCCCTTTACAAACCAAATTAGTGAAA
>NC_056725.1:1407712088-1407922088 GCF_019279795.1 Protopterus annectens
TGGGAGCAAACCCAGCTGCATGGTGGTGGTGGTGGTTGGAGCATTCCCTTCCTTTATTCTATGATTATTCTATGATTATTGATTTTATTCTCTCCAGAGTTGCAGTATAACATTCACTAGGATAATTGGGGAATTAGTGAGTGAATAAAGGAATGAGGGTCTGACACACATTCATCATTAAGAATTGTCTTAACAGAAATCCTTGTACGTTAGTGTTGAATCATTAATTTACCAAAAGAGATCCCTATAAGTGTAGAGTAACGCGTTTTAAACATGCAATAAGCCTCCCATTTAAAGTTGTTATAAGTATTCCATGATGTACCTATTTGTTCTACATTATGATAAGTAATTTAACCCATTTTGGGGAATGGAGGTTGGTAACTATGCAGAGAACTGAAGCCATTCATTTTTAATGTAATTGTTACAGTGATCAGGTCTGGGATTGAATGGCAGTGAATGAATGCCACATGCACACCTCTCAACTGTCCTTGTTTGTATATAATGTTCCTGAAAAGGGGGTTGATGATGGTGGTGATGATGATGTTCCTGATTTTGCTTCATATTTGTGGTCTGTTCCTTGCAAAAGCTGTACTTTTGTGACAAATTGATGAAGACTGCAGTCACCAAATAATGGCAGTCATTTGAGTTTCAGTCCTCATATCCATCAGAAAATGCATGCTAATACAAAACTTTATATTTTAGCAGCTGTCTCATTATATAAGAGCAATATCTAAAATGTGTCCTTGATTTGGGCCTTCCCCCACTACTTCTGTTTTTGTCCCTAATTTTTTGCAGTGAGAGCTTTACAGTTAAGGCAACAAGCAAAAATGCACTGTTGTGGCCTTGTTTTTATGATGAGAACAAGTGAGTGCAGTATCTAAATCTATCTAACTGATATTATTAAAGGAAAACTCCACCTTCTCCTACTGTTTAACTCAACTCTTAAGTTGCTTTTCTCCCTACAATATGATTCCAGTACTGTGTAGGTACTTGAAACCTGCTTGTATTTTATAAAACTTTTATTTCCTCACTTTGGTATCAAAGGAAGAGAAAGATCACCCACTTTTTTAAGCTTAACTTCTCGTATAAGTTGCATGGGAATTTGCCTACACCTGCATGACATACCACAGACACAGATACATTTGTAGTTGGGAGCTCATGCTGCTGTAAACAAGACAGAGAGGTGTGAAACTGTTTTGCATTCTCTTTACTGCAAAGAGGAAGAGAACTTACACTGATCCACAGCTTCTTCCAATGTAGCCATGCCTTTCATAGCATAACAGAGCAATTAGGTCAGTCAGTGGTTCAAAGGCAGTTCTCTCCTCTTTTGACAAATTTACATAAGCAGCATCACTGTATTGAAATGTTAAGTTTAAAACTTTAAATGTTTGTTGTTTATACTACTTTACATTTTAAGATGACTGAATGTAGTATCAAAGATATCTGTGACATTTAGAGAAAAGTCAGAAAATATTTTATCTAGTAGTTCTTGTAAAGTATCAGCACATTTAATGAAGTGTAGGGGGGTTGTCGATTCATCTTGAACTACAAAAAGATACTTTGAACAAAGGTCCGCAATTTAGCAACTGTTTTGGTTACAGCTGTATAATTACTTATTATACTATAAAATAGACCTTAGACCTACATGCCATTATACATCCATCTCAATTTAAAAAGGAACTTAAACAGCATCTGCTCAACTCCAAAACTTGTCCCTGACATAACCTCTCCTAACCCCCACTTTCAAAGTTCATAACTCCTACCCATTCTACCTAGACTGCTAAAAACAGTCTGCCAAATCTCTCAAAGTATAAACTAATACACTTTCTAATCACATGGTATTCTTCATCACTAATATATATATATATATATATATATATATATATATATATAGATAGATATAGATATATATATATATTATCCCTCTTTTGCTTTTTCCTTAGATATGGCTTGAGATTTCTAGATGTGCCTGGACCTTGTTTTACCATTACTACACAACTTTCTCATACTGTAGACTAAATGGGAATCTTTTTTCTGCAAAATGTTAAATGAATGTAACTAACTGTAAATTGTTTATCTCTGTAAAACGTACACTGAATGTAACTAAATTTATCTTGTATTCTCTCATAACATGTATATTAAATATAACTGGAGCTTTTCTCCTCGGGCCACCACTGAAAATAGGTTTCTAACCCAGCTGGACTAACCTAGTTAATAAATGTCAATAAATAAATATAAATAAATAAATAAAATAAGCCCTGAGATGCACACAAATGAGACCCATTCAAGAAATAAAAGAAGCAGTCCTGTTACAGACAGTATATAAGATGACAGAGACTGACACTAATCCCATTATATGTCAATGGAATTGGAATACACCACTACTTCCTTATGTCTAGCATGACTCATATAAAGCAGACTTGAAATGGATTATGGGAAAGAGAAAGGCTTGAAGAAAAATAAGATCATGTATGCCAAGCCCCATTGGCAGCCATTTTGCAGAAAACATTAAAATTCTATAAGAAGCACTCAAAGTGATTTTGAGATATTGAAATAACTCAGAAAACAGATTCAGAGTGAAAAAATACATTTTTAGTTCTAAGATGGAGTTTTCTTTTAAGAAACCTTCAAAACCAACACAAAAGTTTAGACCAGTCATTACTAGTATTCTGGAAAAGTATAGAACTGATTTTAGCCGGGTGGCCGCGGTGGTGCAGAGGTTAGCGTTGTCACCTCACAGCAAGAGGTTCTCTGGTTAAATCCTCGGCTGGGGTGCCTTCTCTGTAGAGCCTGTATGTCCTCCTGTGGTCATGTGGGTTTCCTCAGGGTGCTCTGGTTTCCTCCAACATCCCAAAGACATGCTGTAGGTGGATTGGACACTCTAAATTGGCCCTAGGCGTGAGTGCGTGCATGTGTGTGCCTTCTGTGGAAGGTTGGGCGCTGGGCTGGCAACTCAACATAGTAAAACTCCACTGCCAATCATGAGCGGACAGGTGATCCGCTGTGGCGACCCCTAACTTTGAAAAGCCAGAAGAAGAAGATAGATCTGATTTTAGCCATCCAATAAAATACATGGTCATTGTTTAGTGTCTACTTTCTTGTCTCTACAAAGGCCTATAATCAGACTATCATATACAGTATCACTAGTAGGTCCATTTCACTCACAAAGAATATGTGCTAGTGGTAGAACTGGTTGCTAGCCTGAATCATGTTATGCACCACATAATGTAACATCAGCCTCCAGCAGCTTGGAAATTGTTGTTTAATATGGGATTAGTTACATAGGAATGGAACCACTAGCCATTGTAAATGAAGTTACAAACCTTATTGCTTCAGCTAATTACATTTCAGAACTGATTTGCACAGCATATCATGTTAGATCCATATCACTGAATGCAGCCAGAACCTATGCAGAAGATACCAAAGATCTAGTTTATTTAGATTTTGAAAATATTTACAGAAAAATAGTCTCTTTCCTAATGAAATATTTGCAGTTGTATCATTATCTGTATTTGATGTGTTTTTGTCTGTGTGTGTGTGTGTGTGTGTGTGTGTGTGTGTGTGTGTGTGTGTGTGTGTGTGTGTGTGTGTGTGTGTGTGTGTTTTTAACAGGGAGAGAGAGAGAGAGAGAGAGAGAGAGAGAGAAAGAGAGAAAAAAATACCCATTGTCTGATTCCTATGCAGAAGGTATATACCATACAAATTTTGTTTGGTAATGTATTCATGTAAACAGCACTCCACGTGTGTCTCAAGTAAACATAAATGTCTGATCCAGCTGTTTTATGCAGCAATGCTTTCATTGTATCTAGTTAGCATCCTTATATCAACAGTAGATAGTCTAATTATGCTCTTTAAATCAGTAATTAATCTACTTTGATTAGCAGGTCATCTTTAGGAAACCTTGCATCAACTGTATGCAATATCCCATTTTTGTTGTTTTTGGGGTGTAAGTATTAAGTGCATACTGAGTCACTGACCTGGACTTGCTTGAAAAGTCATTAAAGTTGACTGTAACCATTTTATACATAATTTGCACATCTCCTGGAGCTAAGAAGCAATTATTACTTGCAGTCTGTTACAGATCTTGATTAAAACTGATATATATATATATATATATATATATATATATGGGTCTACTTCATTTGCCCTAACTTCCAATTGACTGACACCCTTTTGCCCGAGACCAAATGACTGAAATTTAATTTGACCGACACTTCATTTGACTGACAAGTATTATTGGCAAGTAAATGGAATATGTCCCCTTCCCCACTGTAGTGCGACCCTGGAGTTAGAATATATAGTTAGGGGTGTGTGGGGGGCACAGGTACAAATATGACTCTGTCATTGTACATGTGGGTGTGAATGATCTGAGACATACCTCCCAGGAGTACATGAAAAGAGACATGGAGGAGCGCTCGTTTTATGCAGCCCAGGCAGCTATTACCCTAGCCCTAAGCAGCATCCTACCATCACCCAGAATGATACCACAGTACAAGCAGAAAATGATTGATTTCAACAACTGGCTAAGTTTCTGGTGTCATTCTAAGGGGATCCAGTATCTGTCTGCCTGGGATGACATGATTGACAGTCCTCGATGCTTTGCCAGAAATGGCCTGCATCTGTCACCCCTGGGCTTCCAGACACTGGCCAAGGTTCTTGCCACCCCTATAGTGCCTTTTTTAGGTGGTGTTCCAAAGAACAAATTACCACCATAACAGCTACAAACAAATGCAATCTGAGGGTCATGCTGCTCAATGCTAGACGTCTAAATCTCAAAATGCACTCACTCAAAGCACTCCTTAAAATGGAGAACATCGACATTTGTGCTGTAACTGAAACTTGGATCAAGGCAGCAGAAAGCACCCCTGCACTACCAGGCTATAACTCATTCCATACCTTTCGGCTCCAGAACTTGGATCGATGCTCCAAAGGCGGTGGTGTTTCCATATTCATAAAAGATGTGCACACCTCCTGACTGGTAACCCAACATAACGCATCAGAGGTACTTCAGGTGCAGCTAACATTGGGTAAGACAGCGATTCAGGTCGTAGCCTGCTATAGGCCCCCAACCATGTCCCAAAACTCACACTCCATGTTGCTAAGCACACTGGAGAATATTACGGTCCAAACTAACACTCTCATACTGGGCGACTTCAACTACCCCTCCATTAACTGGGAAAACTACTCATTACCAATACACTTGCCCAACGTTTCCTGGAATTCATTAATTTCAGTGCCCTGGAACAGCTAGTTTTTACCCCCACTAGAGATAGCAACATCCTTGACCTGGTCATTACTAACATGGGCGACCGTTGCTCTACACCAATAGTCAACTCCTTCCTGGTTAGATCCAACCACAAATTAATCACCTTGGAAATCCACATCCCTCCCAACCCCCACAAAGGTAACCACCATGAAAAACTTCTCTAAAGCTAACTTTGGGCTCCTAAAAACAGAGGTGACTAACTTAATGGCACCCATGCAAATGCAGAATAGTTGCATGATCGCTGAATCATACACCAATGCACTGTACGAACACGTAATGAATGCATGGATCTTGCCATACCCAATAGAACCAAGATGCTCTCCCCCCAAAAAAGGAAGCCAAACTAGTGGTCCCCTGTCATAAACAAACTCTACAACAGAAGGAGAAAACTGATGCAGAATAAGGTGAAGCTCCAAGACTGGAAAAACTCCCTTATCAGCCTCAACAAAAGGTTGAACCAAGATGCTCTCATCCAAAAAAAAGAAGCCAATCTGGTGGTCCCCTGCCATAAAAAAACTCTACAACAGAAGGAGGAAACTGATGCAGAATAAAGTGAAGTCCCAAGACTGGAAAAACTCCCTTATCAGCCTCAACAAAAAGTTGAGATCCCTCATCAACTTCTCTAAGGCTAGCTATGAAAACAGAATTGCAGCAGATAGTAAAGACGACCACAAGAACTTCTATATTTATGTAAGGAATCTCTATGGCAATACTCAGATTTGCTCTGAGCTACTGCACAATGGTACCTCCTATACGAGCCAACAGATATTGCCAATATACTGGCCGATAGATTCAGTGCCAACTTTACCCTTCCCTCCCAAAGGACCAATCTCAATACCAGTAGATTGCCAGGCACCCAGTATTACTGCTGCACAGATTAAAGCAGCACTGTCCAAGGCCAACAATACAGCTTCTATGGGACCTGACAATATCCCTGGCTGTGTTCTACATGAACTACAGAGTGAACTGGCACCTCACCTGTGTGCTCTGTTCACTCACAGCCTCACCTCAGGCATTGTCCCTACTGAATGGTGCACTGCTACAGTCATCCCTCTCCACAAAGGAGGAGCGACTACAGTCCCTGGGAACTATCGCCCCATTAGCCTGATGAGTCTTATATGCAAAGCTGTGGAATGCATCATCATGGACCTAATAAACAAGGATATAGGGAATCTCCAAACTCTGGATCCCACACAGTTTGGTTTTGTGAAGGGTAGATCATGCCTGCTCAACTTGGTTGACTTCTTTGAGTCAGTCACTAGAGCTGTGGATGAAGGCAAGGTGGTTCATTCAGCCTACCTTGATCTGGACAAGGCCTTTGATAGCATTCCCCACTCAGGAATCAGTAAGCTAGGCATCAACCTCTATATCACTAGGTGGGTTCTAAACTGGCTCACAGATAGAATCCACAGTGTGAAAGTAGCTGACTCCAAGTCAGACTGCCAACTAGTCACGAGTGGAGTCCCACAGGGTTCGGTCCTGGGTCCTCTCCTCTTTGGTATCTACTTTTCTGAAGTCCAGGCCAATACAAAGGGACTCTGGCTGACAAAGTTTGCAGATGATTGCAAGTTGGGAGCTATTATTAACACAAAAGCAATGAAAGTCAATAGTGTAGCCACTCTCAATTAACTCCCTCTCACACCAACGAACAAGTTTTCTTCAATAAAATGAATCAGAGGAAGAAACACGGCAGAAATAATATAAAAAACTTTAATACGGTTAGCGCTTTAACATCACAGATGCTTCTCCAGACCATGAATGAAACAACATAAACTGAAACCACTTTATATACTTCCTAAGTTCTACCAAATTGCTGTTAATTAATTACATCTATTTAACACTCAAGTTAAAGAGACAGCATATTAATAGATATCTAGTCTGAGACATACTACAGCTTGCTAATTCAAACAATTTAATATACAAGCTGATATTTCATCGCTAAAATAAGAAAAATCAATAAAAAACATGTATGTACATAAAACAAGTACAAAGTTATCAATAAAACATGAACAATGTAAGCAGATTTTATAAACGTCTTGTTTTTAAATAGGGCTTAATCGATGTTTTATCATTAAGCCCTGGTTCTTTTTCTGCCTGTAACTCAATAATCCATTTTAACTCTCTCAATTCCAGTTTATTTTTCATGTCACCCAACCTTGAATCTTGAAAAATACATTCAATGACTTTAAATTGAAAAATGATGCATCCCCCCTGCACAAATAGCATGTTTGGCTAGAGCACTTCTATCTGGTTCATTATTTCTGATGGTAGCCAAATGCTCTCTGACCCTCTCTCTTAGTGAGTGAGTGGTCATGCCAACATAAAAGGAAGGGCATACTAAACACACAGCCAGGTATACTAAGTTCCTTGTTTTACAGTTTACCTTGACTCTACATTCATACTTCCTGTTTGTTACAGGATGTATAAAAATCCTGTTATCACTCAGGACATCACAAACACTGCATTGCCCACATTTATTAAGACCATAGATCACATCCTTGGACTTTTTTGGTTGACAAAGTAACCTTTTGAGATTCTTTTTGTTTTTATAACAAAACCTTGGTCTCTGGCCTACTATCCTAGCTATCTCAGGGTCTGATTGCAGGATGGACCAGTTTGTATCAATCACATTTAGGTTCATAGGCTGATACTAGGCTATCTGTCCTAGGGCATTTACAAGCCTAGCCAGAGTGTGTTTGGCTTTCGCCACCCTTCTTAGATTAGTTGACTGTGCCTCTGTATAGTAGGTCACAGAAGATAGCCCATTTAAGGTTAGTTTACTGTGCCTCTGTCTAGCAGAGGCACAGAAGAGATCCCAGGGGTAAATTTACGATCTCCCATCCAAACATCAAGATTCTTCTTGAAGAGGGTCATTGAGGGGCTCTGTCTGACATGGATTGGGATTTTGTTCCAGAGTGAGGGGAGCCTCTGGGATATGAATCTGTCCCTCCAGCATGTTCTATTTATTTCTGTGCTGAGGTTTAAGTCACTGGAGCATGTAGTTCTGATGGATTTGGATTTCTTGAGGTGGAGCATGTCCATTAATTCTGGGTTGGACATGGCTTTATACGTCAGGCACAGATCGCTTCTGAGTAGGCGGTAAGCAACTGAGTAGAGCTGGAGTTTCTTTAGCCTAACTGCGTAGGGCATCTGTTTGAGTCCCTTGATCCTCTTGGTGAGGTACTTTTAGGGTCTTTCTAGTTGTAGCAGGTGTCAGGTAAGGTACATCCCAAATGGGTCATTGTATTCAATTATGGGCCTGATGAGTGATGAGTAGAGGGGCACAATGACCTCTCTTGATCTAGATGTGAACCCCTTCTTGATAAGGTGGGCTATACAGAATGTCTTTCTAACCACTTTGGCAGTGTGATTGTCAAAGGAGAGATTGCAATCTACTTGGGTCCCCAAATCCCTAATTACTTCTTCCGTACTTAATGGATTACCACCTATGTGGTAATTTGTGGGCACTTTGTTTTTCCCAAAGGGGATGACTATGCACTTTTTGGCATTTAGCTTTAGGCCATGGCTCTGGCACCAGTTATCTGTCTCTGTGAGACCTTTTTGGAGGATGCTTGTGTCAGCCGGCGAGTCGATTATGGCCCCCAGTTTGCAGTCATCTGCAAACTTTGTCAGCCATAGTCCTCCTGTGTTAGCCTGTACCTCAGAGAAATATATACCGAACAAGAGAGGTCCCAGGACTGAGCCTTGTGGGACGCCACTTGTAACTGGTTTAGAGTCTGACATGGCACCTGCAATTCTGACCATGTGGGTTCTATCCCTAAGCCAGTTTGCAACCCATCTTGTGACATAGGGGTTGATATTTAAGCTGGTGAGCTTATTTATGATTCCCGAGTGGGGTACTGTGTCGAAGGCTTTTGCAAGGTCAAGGTAGGCTGTGTGGACTACCTTCCCTTCGTCTATGGCCTTGGTGACTGTTTCAAAGAAATTGACCAGGTTCAAGAGGCAAGATCTGCCCTTAACAAAGCCGAATTGGGTAGGATCCAGTGTTTGGAGGTTCCCAATGTCTTTGTTTATGAGTTCCATGATGATACGCTCCATAGCTTTGCAGACCAGGCTAGTTAGGCTTATAGGGCGATAGTTTCTGGGGTCCGTTGTGGCACCACCTTTATGGAGTGGGACCACTGTTGCTGTACGCCATTCTTTGGGTACATATCCTGTTGTAAGCTGAGACTAAACAGTGATTTTAAGTGAGGGTTCAGTTCTTCTTGGAGCTTGTGTAAAACACAGCCCGGGACACTGTCCGGTCCCATTGATGCTGTGTTTTTTGCTTTGGAGAGGGCGGCTCTCACCTGTGCATCTGTGATGTCAGGGAGGCTACACTCTGTTGGGATAGTCATTTGCTCATTTGGGGGGGAGAAGTTTGCACTGAACCTGTCTGCCAGGATGTTGGCAATGTCTGTGGGTTCAGTGTATTTTTTGTCATTTTGCACTAACTCAGAGCATATCTGGGAGTTTCCACCCAGGTTTCTGACATAACTAAAGAAAGCCTTGGGATTATCTTTAGCATCTTGTGAATTTTTTCTTTTGAAGCTAGCCTTAGATGATTTTATGAGGGATTGTATTTTCTTGCTAGTACTGATCAGAGTTGCCTTCCCTTTCAGGGATTTTGCTCTATCATGTAGTAGCTTCCTCCTTCTGTTGTACAGCTTATTTATGGCTGGGGTCCACCAGACAGGTCTCCTGCCTTTGGAGGAGTGTGTCTTGGTTTTATTTGGGATAGCATGATCCATGCATTCCTGTAGGTATCCATAGAATGCGTTTGTAAAGAATACTGCGGTTTGGGCCGTATTTTCCACTGGCCCTGGGGCTCTGAAGGATTCCACCTCGGTTTTGAGAAGTGGGAAGCTTGCTTTTGAGAAGTTTTTGACCATGGTTTCCTTTGCTGGGGGTGGGGATGGGATATGGATGTCCATAGTGATTAATTTATGGTCTGATCTTACCAATGAGGGGTATATCTCTGGTATGGAACATAGAGTCCCCATGTTGGTGATGATCAGGTCCAATATGTTTTCCCCTCTTGTGGGAGTGGTGACCAGTTGTTCCATAGCATTTGAGTTTATAAATTCTAGGAACCATTGGGCTAGGGTGTTGGGGCTTGAGTAGTTCTCCCAGTCTATGTTTGGGTAGTTAAAGTCACCCAATATAATGGTGTTTGGAGAGACCTTCATATTCTCCAGTGTCTTCAGGAAAGCCGAGTGGGGTTCCTGAGTTTGGGAGGGTGGTCTGTAGCAGGCTATAAACTGGAAGGCAGTTTTGCCCACTGTTAGTTGCACATGGATGGTCTCAGATGCTTCGTGCAGTGCCACTAGCCTGGAGGTATGGGTATCTTTGATGAATATGGATACTCCCCCTCCTCTTGTGGTTCGGTCAAGTTTTGGGGCCGAAAAGCATGGTATGAGGTATAGCCTGGTAGTGCTGGGGTGCTCTCGGGAGCTTTGAATCAGGTTTCTGTTACTGTACAGATATCAATATTTTCCATACTGAGGAGAGCCTCGAGTGCATGCATCTTGAGGTTTAGACTTCTGGCGTTGAGCAGCATTACCCTTAGTTTCTTTTTCCTTGTGTTGTCTAAGGAGGTGGGTTTGTCTTTTGAGCCTTGCCTAAAAAAGGCACTATGGGGGTGGCAAGAGTCTTGGCCAGTATTCGAAAACCCAGGGGTGACAGGTGCAAGCCGTCCCTAGTGAAGCAACGTGGCTTGTCAAGCATGTCATCTCAGGCTGACAGACACTGGATCCCCTTTGAGTGACACCAATACTTTAGCCAATTGTTGAAATTGATAATTTTGTCTTTATACTGTGATATCATTCTTGGTGAGGGTAAGATGCTACTCAAGGTCAGGGTCATACCGGCCTGGGCCACATGATCAGAGAGCTCCTCTATGTCTCTTTTCATGTAATCCAGGGAGGTACGTCTCAGGTCATTCACACCAGCATGGACAATGACGGAGTCATATTTGTACTTGCTTTGGAGTGACCTGAGTGCTTGTGTTATGTGGCAGATCCTGGCACCCGACAGGAAGCTTACAGTGACTTTCTCCTTGTTCAGCCTGGTGAGAGGGACGTCAGTGTGTCTGACAATAGAGTCACCTATTACAAGTGTATTAGGTGTGTTGTTTAGCCTTAAGGGCTATGACTGTGTGGCACACTGACTTTGTGAACTATGTGATACGTGGGTATTGTTGTGGGGTAGCAGTTGCTTGGATGTCTGCTTTGGAGGTCTCTGTTGCTTGGGCAGATTTTTATTTAGAGCCTCCGAGTATGTTTTTGTGTGTTTATGTGTTTGGTTTGCTGTTGCGATAGGTCTATGTGAGACTGGATTTGTGGTGTGTGTGATTACCTTCTCCTCCAGACTGACCGTGCCAGTACTATGTTGAGAGAGCTCAGCCTCCAGATTGGCTATATAGTTGCATCTCTCACATATATTTGAGCTGGTTGGGAAGAGGAGAGGGTGGTCTGTGTACATAAGGCAGTTGTAACATTGCCTCAAGATTCCCATATTCACCAGCTGGACTGGAGAGTAAACCTGAAACTGACTTTTGGACATGCCAGAATAGTATAAGGAATTACTTTTTGATTTGATCAAAAAGGACCAATAGGGAGCCAAGTACTTAAAGGGAGTATAAGAGGGTGTAGTGCTTTAGTTTATTAGTGCTTACTTGTAAGACACTTATCCTAGCTACTGCTGGGTTTTAGAAGGAAAATAGAGTGCTTACTTTGAGATTTGGAACAGTTCTAAGGGAAAAAGTGAAGAGCAGACTTTGTGGAGCCGGGAATACTTTAAACCTGATTAAGTGGCGCTGCCCGATGCTGCGCTATGCGCAAAAATGCGCCAAAGAGGGTTTTAAGAGAGGGGGGTCAAGGAGTTTGGAATTGACCCAAAATGGCCAATAAAACTACAGTTTCTAGGCAGTAATACTCAGTACTTTTCCAACATTCCCAGCATATTCTAAATGAATGGGTAGATTTTTAGCAGTATAATTTTCTTTAAACTGTTGGGGAGAGGTCCTGAGTATTACTGATATATGGTTTTGCTCTACACTTCCTCATAGATTTAACTTGCTGAATCCCAGTATCTACCTCACTTCTCAGATATTTCCTCTGTAACAATTCATTTCTGAAATTTCTCATATCCTGGTCAAAATCTTCCTCTTCCATATCTAACTCAGATATGCGCATAGCCTGACCTTTTATAATATTCCTATAGATATAAGTAGGATGCATACTGTCTCTACTCAGGATATTATTTTTTCTACATTCTTTTCTAAATAATCTGGAAGATAATTTTCCCTTGATGTCCATGAATATGGTCACATCCAAAAAAGATGTTTCAGTCGAGGAGACAGAATGAGTGAATCTCAAAAAATTAGTAGTGGTATCTAAAAACATAAAATAATTCACCTAACTCACTTTCTGTGCCCCCCCCCCCCCACACACACATACACCAAAAGGAGATCATCAACAAATCTTCTATAGACCAGAATTTTATTAGCAAATGTCGCATGTGTCAGAATAAACTGTTCTTCCCAATAGGCAAGAACCATGTTGGCGTAGCTATTGGCACATGGTGTGCCCATAGCTACGCCAAACAATTGTAGATAGTACTTCTGTTCAAAAAGAAATATATTGTTTTCCAAAGTTCTTTCTATTAGCATACATAGAAAATCAATTATTCGACAGAGGCACTGGGAACTAAGGTTGGGTGGCACGATGCCAGGGTAATCCTATGGCTAGGCTTGTAAAGGCCCCAGGGCCATTAGCCTAGTACATATCTATGAAACTATGAACCTATGAACATGCATGTGTGGCTTGAGTCAGTTCAACAGTGAAATAACACTATGCCAAGATTTGGTTATTTCAGCTGTGTATGTGCATGTGTACATTTGTACGTGTGGTGCTTCGGTGGGTGTCATTTAGAGGGAACATCTGTACAATGTAACATATGCTGTTTTGTATGGAGAGGCCAAAATTATTTTTCTGATATTTAGGGAAAGCTTATATATAGACTTGCCTGTGGTTTGTGGAAGATTCACTGTGACAGTGACTGAGAATGTAAGATGTCATTTAGTCATTCATTAATTCATATTCTGATACCCACCTTGCCCTATCCTAGTTTATGGAAGGCCTGGAGCCTCTCCCAGCAAGTCAGAGACAAAAGGCAGAGAACCATTTTTGGAATGGTGCCAGTCCATTGCAGAAATTATATTGTAACACATATAATTTTTAAGTTTTAATCCAGAAGCCATTTCTGTCTTACCTGTACCCACTCTTAGGCCTTACATCCCTTTTTAAGGAGGGCTAGGCTAGTCATACCCAGAGTGAATTTATGAATACTCATATAGTTGTCCAACTTTTTTTCAAAAGCAGACTGTGTGTCTCACTGCTTAACCTGGGGGCGAAGTTTCCTCCAGAGAAGGCTAGGCACTGTGTGATAAATCTATCCCTCCACCTTGTTTTATTTGTTGGAGTATATTTAGATTTCTGGTGATAGTGTTAGTTGAACTGCTTGAGTTATATGAGTTCTTGGACTACTGGATCCCTTATAGCCCTGTAAGCAAAGCACAGATCATCCCTAAGGAGTTTATGTGATGCTTAATATAGAGATGAAGTTTCCAGTCTTTCTTGGAACTCAGGTCTTTTATACCCATGATTATTTCTTTCATTGCAAACCTCCGGGTCTTTTAATTTACTTGATATACTTAACAAGGTACATCCCAAAAGGATCGCTTTAGTGAATGATATGTGTAATCACTGGAGAGTACAAGGAGGTAAAGATTTATTTTGAACTGGAAAAAATACCTTTTGCTATGAGCTGTGCAAGGTTAAAGGATTTTCTAACTATTGTTGCAATGTGATGGTCAAACATGAGGGGGTTATTCACCCAAGTTCCTAGGTTTGTCACTCCTTTTTCATTTTAAAGTGGTGTCTTATCTATACTATAAGCCAGAGCTGGGGTGGGTTACCAAATTTTACAATACTGCACTTTTTGGTATTGAATTTGTGCCCAGTTTTTGAGCACCAACTATTGACAAGTGTAAGCTCCTTCTGGAGGGGGAATTGACAACTCCCAGCTTATAATCATCTGCAAACTTTTTAAATCAGAGATCCTCATTTAAGAAATGAAAATATGAAAAACAGATACTGAATAGAAAGGTTCCAGATCCCTGATGAACTCCATTGACCCCCCCCCCTGCTCTTGCTGTGTGAGTTATGTCCTAAGCCATTTAGCAATCTACCTAACCCCATATGGGCTGATTTGGAGCTCTTTCACCTTGTTTATTATATTTGGTTTAGATATGGTATTGAATGTCTTGGCAAGGTCAAGGTAAGCTATGTGAACAGCTTTTCCATAATTTGCAGACTAACTAACTCAAAGAAATTCACAGGATTCATTAGATAAGATCCATTTTGACAAAGACAAACTGCTGTTGGTTGAGTCTGATAAGATATTTGATATCGGTCACTTAGGATATGTTCCATGGCTTTGGGTATAATACACATTAGACTAGACTGACAGGTCTGTAATTTGCAGGGTCAGTTTTTGGGTCATTACCACACAAGGAATTCCAGAAGTATGGCAGGTGCGCGGACCAGAACAAGTCAATGAAGTACAAATAAAAATGTCCAGCACCAAAGGGTGAAGAAAATATCCAATTTAATGTGGCAGCTCCAGCAAATGGTGTAAAGTTTAAACCATGTAAGCAGACCGGTTTGGGCAAAAATTAGCCTTCCTCAGTACGATAACAATAAAAGACACACCAAATGAATTTAAATAGTCATCCTGATCAGAATACCAGTGTCTCATTGGATAATCAACTTAACTCATTTAAACCAGGTTTAAACAAACCCCCCAACCTAATAATCTAACTGGATTCTTTTTTATTTAACATGGTATGCCAGCCTGTCTTAAACATTCTGTTCCCTGTGACCTTGTCAATAATAATAAATTTGAACTGGGCAGTGGTGTGGGTCATAGTGTGTTTAAATAATGAATTAGACATTCTTTTATTTTTTATGTCACTGAGATGCTCGGAAATACGAACCCTCAATGACCTAGAGGTTTGCCCCAAGTAGAAGGCAGAACAGGAGCAAGTGCTAAGTATATGACCCAGTCAGTGCTACAGTTCCCAAAACACAAAATATAATATACCTTAGATGTATTGCTGCTTGTGAATTGTTTGCTCTTAAGTACATACATGCATGCTGAACAATGACTGCAGGGTATACACCCCACTAATTTGTCCCCAAATAACGAAACCTACTGTGTATTAGAGGGAATCTTATGTTTGTAATGATTAAAATAAGAGCCCAAAGTTGGAACCCATCTACAGGAAAATAGACATTTCAGAGAAAGAAGCTCAGAAAGCTTATCATTAGCCAAAAGAATGTCCCAATGGTGATCAATGATTTGTCTTAAAGTGTTAATGTTTCACATGTGT
This sequence comes from Protopterus annectens, assembly GCF_019279795.1. Taxonomy (NCBI): domain Eukaryota; kingdom Metazoa; phylum Chordata; order Ceratodontiformes; family Protopteridae; genus Protopterus; species Protopterus annectens. The sequence continues at coordinate 1,407,727,811 of NC_056725.1, forward strand.
TGAGCAAATGCCTATTAATTCAATTTATTTGTTAAGTGGGTAAATTAATGAATCCTTCTTCTCAGATCTTTTCCTGCCACAACCAAGGCCACAAGAACAAGGACATGGATAAGTGCAATATATATATATATATATATATATATATATATATATACACACACAATTTAGAGTGGCTAAGCAGCCAGCTGTTTTTTTGAGGCATGAGGGAACCTGACTACCTGGAAAAACAATGTAGACACAGAGAGAGCTTACAAAACTCCACACAAACAGTGACAGGAGGTCAGGATGGAAGCCCAGACCCTGGAGCAGTGAATTCAAGACCAAAGCTACCACATTGATCAGTCATTTATTTGTTCCACTCAGAAGCCTCATACTTCAAGTAGTCTTCCAAAGAAGTGGTGATAGACTTCCAAAGATGTGGTGATAGATTACACCTCTTCCAAAAAGATGATGAAAGATTACCCCTCTTCCAAAGAGATGGTGATAGATTACCCCTCTTCCAAAGAGGTGGTGCTAAATTACCACTCTTCCAATGAAGTGGTTCTAGATTACGCCTCTTCTGATGAAGTGGTGCTGGATTACCCCTCTTCCAACTAAGCAATGATAGAGTACTCCGCTTGTGTTTTGTGAGGTAGAAAATTATGAAGTAGCATGTCTTAAATCTGAGTAACAAAATTATTGCAATGTACAGTATTTCTTTCAGGGGCAGCATAGTATTTCATTGCTTAGCATTGCTGCCTCAAAGCAGATTCACTAGACAATCTCGAAATACTGAAATATCGAATTTCAGTATTTCGAGAATGAATAGTAGAAAACCCACATACCCGAAAACCCAAAACAACAAAAATCACAATCACGACCATACACACACACACACATACACACACACACACACACACACACACACACACACACACACACACACACACACACACACACACATACACTTACCTAACTACACTGCAACAAACAAAACAACACACACAAACACAACATAACACACAAACACACCTACCCTACCTATAAGAAGGGGGGCAAGCCCCCTGCACCCCCCATGTGGGGTGCTGCGTCCCCCACACCCCATACTTATATATACTAACCCCGAGGTAGCACTAAACACACAAACACACAAAAAACACCACTACACACACACTAAAATCCCTACCCAATACCCTTACATAAACACTACTTACCTGAAACTCCAGATAAATCCACAAACCGCACCGCATGTCACAAACGCGACACCATGATAGCGGATTCGACATTTCTGCATTCGACATAGTGCAGCTTTGCGTAACTGCACTTTCCACTATTCAGTCTCGAAATACTGAAATTTGACATTTCAGTATTTCGAGATTGTCTAGCAAACCCCTCAAAGCACTTTGCTCTCCATTTCACCTCTTGGCTGGGGTACCTTCTGTGTGGAGTCAGAATTTCCTTTCTGTGTCCATATGGGTTTTTCAGTGGGTGTCCTGGTTTGATTCCACATAGCAATGATGTGTTGTTGGTGAATTGATGATCCTCCAAACTGCAAATAGATGTGTGTGTGTGTGTGTGTGTGTGTGTGTGTGTGTGTGTGTGTGTGTGTGTGTGTGTGTGTGTGTGTGTGTTTCTGTATACTGGGAAGGGCTGATGTTCAGTATGGACGGAGATTCCCTGCCTTGGTCCATTTAGTTGCAGGATAGTACCTGACTTGGATTAAGCAACTAGAGAATGAATGAATGAATATTTAATTGAGGCTTATAGCTGTGGAAGTCACTTTGCTGCTGAGCATTCAATACAGACTTTCCATCATAATACGTTAAAAATGTAACAGCCCTCACTTTTACAGAGTCTGTCCAGAATGGACATTGGCAATAGTTATTTATTTCCTTGCATGATGGGTTTCCATACTTTCATTTGTGGTTCAGAGCTTCCATCTAGTGGTCTTCAGCTACATTACTTCAACTCTTTAAAGAACTTAAGCATTTTGCTGTCTGATCTGATTTTGGACCATTTAAAACAGCACACCTTTCGTTATCCTGGAAGAAATTTTCTATTCTGTTATCTTTGTCCTGGGCAATAATGTATATTAAAACACTGCATTTGAGTCAATAACTTCCTAGCTCGTTAGTTCAGTGAAAAGTATAACATCTCGATGTTCCTCTGTTTTCTTCCAGTAGACCAGTGTGGAATTTCTCCATTTTTTTTCTTTTTCCAGCCTTACTCAGCTCAAGGTACTCACACTGGAGACAATATCTCCTTTCTTCAGTATCTTTCTATTCATCATAGAATCATAGAGTCACTGATATTTCAAGGCTATTGGGTCTTATTATCATTTACGCCTTACTAGTACCCTCCTTCAGGCTGTACCTCCTTTGTCCAGGATGGCATTACCAGTTAATCTTGGTGTGAATGTGTGTATACCCATCCAGTTACCCAGCTTATGTTTAAAGGAAGATGGTGAGTCTCAGGGCTTAATATGCAGGGGGACATTTATTTCAGAGGTTTGTGAGGTGGTGAGTTATAAACTTGTCCCTCCATTGTGTTTTATATATATATATATATATATATATATATATATATATATATATATATATATATATATATATATATGGGTCCCCTTCATATGACTGAACTTTCAAAATTTCAACTTTCACATGGCCGAGACCATATGATCGAATTTTTGAAAGTTCGAACATTCCTAATGGAGATCTCCATACAGTGCAGAATGGGAAGATTTCCCTTTTATGTACTGTAGTGTGATCTCAGAGTTTATTTTTATTTATATATTTTACATTTGTTTACCGGGAAAGTCCGACTGGAATGAGGTCCATTTACAGTGGAGGCTTGGGGAGAAAAGCTCCACATCAAACAATATGTACAGTGGTTATATATATATATAATATACAATCAAAAAGATATATCATACAATAGTTTGTTCAAAGCAAGCTTAATTTACACATAGTAGATCCTGGATGGCAGTATTTGGGAGAAAAAAAAAACTACACATTAACTGATGCAATCACAGAGACATCAGACAAGACATAATAGTTTACACATAGTAGTCCCTGCATGGGAGTGTTTGAGTGCTGTATAGTAGAGATAGTAAGCAGTGAAGACAGGAGGGTAGCAAGAGTTGGAGGAGAGCAGCAAAGCATTTATGTGATGGTTTCTATATTGGTAAATATATATATATATATAGATAGATAGATAGATAGATAGATAGATAGATAGATAGATAGATAGCAGGCAGTGTGGGGGAAGCCCCCCTGCTAAAACTGTTCAGGTAATTTTTTTTTTTCTTTTTTTTACTTTTTTATTAGATGTTTGAACTTTCAAAAGTTTGATCATAAGGTCTCGGCCATATGAAAGTCGAACTTTTGAAAGTTCGATCATCTGAAGTAGACCTGTATATATATATATATATATATATATATATATATATATATATATATATGGGTCTATATTATATCAGCGAATGCTTAAAAAAGCGAAAGCTGATTGATCGACCTTATGTAAGCGAAAGCTTACAATCCCGAACTGTCAGATCAGCGATTTTTTTCTTAGGGAAAAAAATTGCTGATCCAAAACACATACATACAACACAAGCACATCAAACAATCAGAAATCCACACACATACACCTAAAATCTGACACCTAACCCTACACTAAACTATGCACACACCACTAACTATCCACTTACCTTAACCCAAACCCTAACCCTAAGGTCCGTCACTATCGCACACTCACCTCACACACTCCCTAACCCTCATGTCCACACAATCGCACACATACCTAACCCGAGCCCTAACTCTAACACACCTAAACCACCCTAACACTCACATCCACACAATTGCACACTTACCTGAATCGGACCCGTAACTTTCCACCACAGCACTGAAAATACCAAAGCAACAGAAATGGACAACCGAATTCTTTCCCTAGGAAAAAAATCGAGTTTCTGCTGCTTCGATATTTTTCACTTTCGCTAAAATAAGGTCGATCAATCAGCATTCCCTTGTTTAAGCGTTCGCTGATCTAATATAGACCCATATATATATATATATATATATATATATATATATATATATATATATATATATATATATATATATATATATATATATATATATATATATATATATATGGGTCCACTTTGTAATTTCGATAAACTGAAATCCCGAAACTCAGTATTTCGAAATCACAAAGCCGAAAACCCATGCACAACTCACAAATGGGAAAACACACAACTGCGAAATTCAAAATCCCGATACTACTTTACTCATACAGTACACACATAAACAAACACAACCCCCCCACAATCAAACTAATGTATCTAAACTGGGCCCCCCCCACACCCCTCTACTTATATATTCCAACTCCGAGACTGCACAAACAGAAACACAAACAAAACTCACACACACACACATCTTACAGTCCCTCACACACAGACATCACAGTCACAACACACACTTAGACACACTAAAGCCCCTAACCAACATACTTACACACAAACTTACCTAAATTAAACCCAAACATTCATACACTGCACCAGCGGAAATGGAAATTCAAAATCTCTGTGCTTCGGGATTTTGAATTTTGTGCTTCTGCCGGTTTCGGAACTTTGAATATTCGACTTTGTGATTTTGAAATACTGAATTTCGGGATTTTAGTATTTAAAAATTACAAAGTGGACCTATATATATATATATATATATATATATATATATATATATATATATATACATATGCTGGTGTGCTGGTGAAGTTGTTTATATTATTGGTGGAGCCACTAGACTTTTGAAGCTACAGGAAGTCCAGGACAGCTGGGTCTCTAATGGCAGAGTAAGTGAGATAAAGATCTCCCCTCAAAAATGAATAAGACATTGAATTAAAGGGATAGAGCTTCTGGACTCTTTTGATAGCTCAGGGACTTTAGGTCTGTGATCTTTTTGATTAGGAACCAGTGAGGTCTTTTTTACTGTTAGACTATTTTTAATGTTTAGTGAGATACATCCCGAAGAGAACTTTGGATTTGACAACTGTTGGATCAATGCTGAGTATAAGGGATTAATTACTTCTTTAGACCTCATTGATATTAATAGCAAGCAAGCTGGCACTTACAACCTCTCATCTGGATACAAGCAAAAACACAGAAGAAGACAAATCTGAGTTTAAGTTCAACCAGAGAATAAATTTATAATATTGAGTGCTTTCATCCATAAACTTAGAGGACTTCATCAGAATCTCTGATGAAGTCCTTTATGTTTATGGATGAAAGGGCTTAATGTAATAAATGTATTACCTTGATGATATTCCTTTCACAATTAGATGTGCTAAATAAAAGGATTTTGTGACAACTGTTGTCAAATGATGGTAAAAAAACAGAAAATTATCAACCCAAGTTCCTATGTCTGTGACTACATTTTTGTTTTGTATTGGAGTTTCATCTGCACAGCATGGTGAGAAGTGTGTGTGTGTGTGTGCGTGTGTGTGTGTGTGTGTGTGTGTGTGTGTGGGGGGGTGTCTACCAAAAATGACAATGCTATACTTTTTAGCATTTAGTTTGAGCCCATTTTTAGTACAGCAAGAGTCTACTAGGGAGAGTTCATTTTGGAGGCTTTGGGAGTGACTAAACAACAGCCCCTCAGTTTGCAGTTGTCTGCAAACTTTGTTAAACAGAGATCTTGGCTGTATTTTTGAAATATGAGAGTTAAATGCTGGAAAAAAGAAGTCCCAGCACTGAGCCATGAGGGACAATGCTAGTCACTTTCATACTTTCTGAAAGGGTGCCTGCAAATCGCATTTTGCTATCTATCTTACTACAAACGGGTTGAATTTTAAAGTATTTATCTTCTGTACAATACCAGTATAGGGAAAGATTTTGAAGGCCTTGTCCAGGTCAAGGTATGCAATGTTTGCCATATGACTACTGTCTACAGCTTCCATAACCTTTTTAAAGAAGTTTCTCAGACTCACTAGACAAGATGTACACTTTACAAAACCAGACTGTTGGAGGCTGAGTCTAATAAGAGTCTAGATATTGCAGGTTATGGTCCATGGCATTTCAGCTGAGCCTTGCAAGGCTGGTAGGTCTGTAATTACATGTATTGCTTGTAAGGCCATCCTTATGAATAGGTATCACCACTGCAGTCAGCCATTCATCAGGGATAAAAAAGTAGCTAAGCAGTTTAAGGAGTGAGTATGCAAGGGCGTGTTTATCACTATTAATTCAGCAACCAAGTATAATGTCAGGTCCCATGGAAGACTTGGTCTTGGTTTCAGTAAATGATCTTTAGAGAGAATTGGGGATAAGGTATTGAGCTATTTCAGGACTTTGGATAGAACTGCTGGGATGAAGCTGGCACTAAATTTGTTTGCAAGGAAATTGACAATGTCTCTTGGGTTAGAACAGGAGGCATCATGATGAATCAAATTCAGAGCAATGAACATTATTATTTCTTAGTTTTCTGTTATAGCTAAAGAAGGACTTATTTTTTACTTAAGATATCAGTCTAAGTTAATGGGCTCCATTAATGGACCTGCCAGTGTTTTTCCTTTTTCTTTTTTTTAATAATTTTGATTTTTTTTCCTTAAGAAAGGGGTGGATCTTCTATATAGTTTAAGGAGTTTCTTTCAATTGTTGTAGAGTTTATTTGTGGTGGTGGACCAACAGGGTGGCTTATTTTTTAATTTTCCATGACATTTTGTTCTGATAGGAACTGCTAGCTCTATGTATTTTTAAGGTCAAGAGAGGTACAGTCATAAGTGAATTTTGGTATTTCTTCATTGAGTAGGTTGAGGTTGGCTCGTTTGTAGTCCTTAAATTTAGAGGGGGTTGTTGTGTGAGTTTTTAGAAGTTTAAAGTAAAGGAGAAGGTCACAAATTTGTTGTAAGAGTTCACTGGGGAAGAAGATACCAGAGGAGGAGTAGTGCAAAAGGTTGCCATCTTTATAAGAATCAGATCCAGAATGTAATGTCGTCTGGTAAGTTTGTTTACTAGCTGTTCAATGGAGTTTTTGTTTAAATCTAGGAATCTGTGGGCATAATCTACTTTAGAAGTATGTTTGTGCCAGATTATTGAAGAGTTCTTGGACTCACTCTAAATAATGGAGTTTTTGCTAATTGGGGGATCCTTTAGATTTAGAACATTGGGGAATCTTACATCGTGATCTGGAGACAAAGAAGGTGCTCTATAACAAGCTGTTAATTGATAATTAATTCTATTTAAAGTGATATGTAATTCAGTGAGTGAGTGAGTTCAGTTTGGGTCCCTTTGGATCTGACTGGAAGTAATAAGTTCCCTGACAAATGTAGAAATTCTGCAGCAGTTGCCATTGGATTTACACATAGGGACTACTATGTGTAAACTTCCTGGATGAAAACTTCAAGACTCCATTACAGAGGGAATGCTCTGTCTATAATTAAACCAAGTTTCTGTAACTACAAAGACATTGATACTTTCCAAATTCAGAGGTACCACAAGAATGGGCAATTTGTTTAGATTTCTGGTATTGAGGGCAGCCACCTTAATGTAATCCAGTTTTGAAATTAATATCTAGTTATGCTGGAATGTCTATCAGCTGGACCGTACCTAAAAACAGCACTGGGAGACAGCAAAGGCTTGAGCCATTATAAAAAAAAAGCCTTGGAATGAGAGCAATGCTGGTCTGTTGAATATCCTGTCCAGTGATGTCACACACTGGATTGCTTGGAATAATACCAACTATTTAACAAATTAACAAAGCCAAATATATTTTCTTTGTGTCTAGGCATCATTCGAGGTGAAGGAAAGGTTCAACTCAGGACCAATGACTTCCTGCATTTGTAACATGAATTGCAGGTTCTGAAATGTTTTTTTTTTTTTTTTTTTTTTTTTTTAGCATTCCAGTCAAGGTTTTGCATCTCAAGTTGTTCACTCCCACATGTACCACTACTATGTTATAGTCATATTTGTCCAGAGTTAGGATCCTTATGGCCCTTGTAATGTCAGAGATCCTGGCACCTGAAAGATAACTCACTGTAACCCTCATCTTGTCCAGCCTTGTGAGTGATGAGTCAGTATGCTGACAGAGACACCTGTCACTAAAACACTTTTGTTACTACCATGGTTCAGAATGCTAGATCTGGACTGTTTTTGTTCAGGGTCACTCTTTATGGTAGGTATTCATGAGGTGAATGAGTGGCTTGATTTTTGCTGAGACTTAATTTGATTTCTAGGAGGCATTGGGAGTGATATTGTATAGGTTTTGGGAGTGATATTGTATAGCCTCAGCATAAGACAGTTTGCTGTGATTAGTTAAGGATTGGGGTAGACAGTATGTTTTTAGGTGAGAGGAAAACCTCCAGATTAATTATCTTTTTATATCTTTTTTATATCTCTCACAGATGGAATTATTAGTATTAAGAATAAGTTCACTATTTGTGAGCATAATGCAGTAAGTACATTGTCTTAAGAGATGTACTAAAAGCCTGGTGACAAAGGTGAAACTACTGGGGCTGACCTTCCATCTTGCCCAGTACGTAAATATTTAGACAAGGAAAGTAAATGCAGCAGTGGGTGTATGTAAGTATGGAAGAATACACAAACCATACAGATGGCTGTACGGTGGTTGATAGTCTTCTCCCAGCTTTTGCAGATTTTAAAAGTAAGATATAAAAAGTGGCTAATACTTCTAGGTATTGCATTGTATGCACTAAGCAGGTAGTAAGATACAAAAGACAAGATACGTTGAGCTTTAGCAGTCTAAGGGGAAGAAATTATCATCTGACCTTCTAGTGCTGACTAGTATAAGTAAATGAGATGAGACTAGGAGAAGCGTCCAACGATTAATTTATTGTAAAGGTAGAAACTCAACAGACATTAATTTTTAAAAGAACAACAGGGATTGACTGTCTGGGCACTCAGTACCCTGGACCTCTAGAATATAAAGGGAGAACAAATGTATTTAAATTGCTTGAGGGGGGTAACTTCACAAAATTATACTTTTTGTGCTTACTGAAAACTGCCAATGAAAGAAGAGAAGAGTGGAATGTTCTGGTCAAATTAACATAAGGGCTACACAACAAGACAGTAGCTGAGATAAGAACACATACAAATAGAGAGGGGGAAATTCTTCAGACATCGAGAGCCATTGTTAGATGGCATAGAACTAGCACAGCTCAGTAGCAGAATTGAAAATTTGTCAAGACACTTGACTCTGTTGCTAAATAGCCTAGAACTATTTCAAACAAGCAACAGCTTGAAACAAGTGCAAAGGTTTAAGCTCTTGTCACTCAATAGCCAGTAGTAAATACAATTCCGTTAGACCCATCATAGAGTATGATGCACCCTTCAGTATGTACCTGACCAGACACATGCAGCAAATGTAATGTCCACAAAGGTTCCTTACAAAAAAAGAATACAGGGAGTAAACACAATGTCTTATGCTGATCACCTCAAAGCCCTGTCTCTTTACTTGGTATCACACAGACTTTTGAGAGGTACTCTTTGCCTGGCATGCAAGGCATCCCTGGACCCATTTTGATGAATCTTTTGCACATCTGTAAAACAAACAGCATCAGAACCATTAGATTAAAAGACCTAAATTTTGCTTGCAACATAAATAGGACACACTGGAGACAGATATGTTTCTCAGAGAATTTCCCATTCTTTGAAACATGCTCCCGATCCATGTGAAGCTGATTTCCTCCCTAACCCTACTTAAGTGCAACTTGGACCAATGGATGGTAAATGGAAATTCACCCCAGTTTGGCGCCTATGTCTCTGATGGATAGCGGCAGTCAGTATCACCACCTACATAAATCAAATTTGTGGGTCACATTTAGGTTTCATGGCTAGGCTTATACGGGCCCTAGAGGTCATTAGCCTAGTATACATCTATGAACCTGAACTAGCCTGCTATTATTCCTCTTACAAGAAAGTAACCAGGGTTGACTTACAACAGCTTGACCACTTAAAATGGCAAAATCAGTGCAGCTGCAAATTGGAATTACAGAATATTTGTTAAAAAAGCTTTAAAACCCCTTTTCCAGTTGTTGAAGAATCTAAATTAAAAATGCTGACGAAATAACTAAATAATGACTTTAAAACAGCTACAACTGTTAGAAGAAACTGTTAGAAATTCACTTAAAACAGATACGAAGAAATGAAAACAGCTAAAACAGATGCAGAGTGTTAAAATAAACTTAAAAACAGAGAACAAATAAATGAAAATTCTTCATATGTTTAACTCTGCTGTTGAATGGCTTAGAACAAGCTCAAGACAGTATCAGAAATGAAATTTCTTAAGAAAATTCATCTTTTTTCTACTTTATATTAGTGTTCTAATATGACATTTCTTCTTTTTTGTTTTACCATCCTTGAACTTCATCCTCTGTTTTTTTTTCACATGTTCACATGTACAGGAATAACACTATACAGTCGTACAACCGTTATATTGCTGATTGTGCTTGTTACAAAAGGAAATATTGCCAGCCCAGTTTGCTGGAATTTTGTAAATAATTATATGTCATTTGTGAATATCAACATGATTCATATAATTATGTTACCAATGTATTAGAACTGTATGTTATGTGTATATCAAACTGCTGGTACAGAAGCATGTATAAAGAAAGCACTGAGCTTAAAGATGTATCCATAGTGTACTCTACTGGAAAAGAACAGAAATGTGTATACACTATTGTAATTGTGTAAATGTGTATAAACAGTGGAAACTGTAACATAGAATGTTAACTTGCAAAACTTCAGAAAAATTGTTGAAATTAAATTGTTTTATAACTGCACCATAAAAGTGCATACAAGTTTCAATGCAGCAAGGAGACAGGATGTCTAAAATTAGGCAGCCTTCCACATTGTATTGTAAGTGTTTTATTGTTTTTGTCTTCCAGCAGTTGCAAACATCTGAAGGTTATGTATTTTCACAGGGAGATGCTAAATGCTAGCAGTTTCTAGCAATGGTTGTTGAGCCTGGGATCTGAAGTCAGGTGACAAAAAGTGATGTTGTGCTGCAGTATCCCAGTAGTAATATTTGATATTAATTTAAGAACTCTCTGAGAGAGTGACTGTGCATTTTGTATCTGTCTTTGACCTGACAACAACATCAGCTAGAAGATTCATTCACCAAACTTGCCTTGCTGTAATAGTAAGTTTATATGTATAGTAATTATTTTTAGATTCAGTAAGGAATATAGTAAAGATTAGTTTAGATGCTTTCTGTATTTATTTGAGACTGTCCTGTAATGTTATTTTAAATATTTCCTGTGATTTTGAACTCTGAAGTTACTGTGATTATTTACTGAGTAGTTTCTTATTCTTTTATTATTTATTATTAAATATATTTAAACCTATCATTGTGGCTATTTGTGAGACATATTTAAGCTCTTAAAGTACTTGCATATCTATTTGGTGACACTGTGCAGGCCACTCCTAATAGCCTTGTTCTTGGTCAAACTACCATTTGGATTAATAGTAACGTTACACAGTAGGATTGGACACCCTTTGTTAAGGTTCTTAAAGTAGCTGATAAGGGGTTCTGGCTGTCAGTGATAACTACCTTATAGTCTGGGCAGAAGGGGGCATGGCTAGTAAACCTGTGCCAGCCTTTCCCAGGTGTGTGTGTGTGTGTGTGTGTGTGTGTGTGTGTGTGTGTGTGTGTGCGAAACAAATCTCCAAGAGTGTGTGTGTCAGCTACTTGGACAAGGACACGAAGCACTGGTTGGACAGAGAAAGAGGGTGTTGGAGGACTTGGCTTGGAACTCTGGTTAAGGACTCAAATCTATAGCTATGGCAGTGGAGAGTCTTACTGGGGATCTGGAGAAAGAGGGAGAAACCAGCCACAGACAGACTGACTGGTGTCTCTGTGTGCTCTTAAGGGAAATTGCACTTTACTGTGTGTGTACTTGCCATCCTCCCAGTGTGTACATCCCCCACTATTGCCAGTGGTGAGGATTAAGGCTCCTTGATTACTGGGCCAGTGTTGGGGGATCACAGTGCTGTCCATCTTAAAGAAGATTTTCAGTATTCGTTTAGCTTCAGTTTATCATTTAGCTTCAGTCATTCAACAAGAAAACTCCTTTTGTGTCTTCTGACTCCTTGCAGAGGCTACATTCTCATGCCTTCCAAAGGAATGGAGTACAGAGTATGCAAACACCCTGTTTTGAAACTAGAAATTAAGTAGACTATGACTGTAAATGGGAATGTTGCTGATTGTACAGAAAGTAGATAAGTTATGACTGTAAAAAGGAAGGTCACCATTAGTAATTTAATTGAATGGAACAAGTTACCTCTGTGTTTTATTTTGCTTTATTTTTTTTATTTTATTTATTTATTTTTTTGTGCATTGTTGACTGGAATTCCACTAGGGACCAATGGCCTGTTTTCAGGGGGCACTCATACGTACATACTTACTTTGGGAAATTTGGCCAGGGCACTGAGAATATTCCCATGTTTTTTAGATCTTCTCACATTTTTAAGATAAGTATCATGGGATCTTTTACATCTACCTGAGTTACCACCATCTCAGGTAAATGAAACCTTGGTTTAGCGTTTCATTTAAAGACTGTCACACATAGTACTGCAGCTTCCCCACCCGTGATACACTGCTGTATCCACACTGAAGAAGAGAATGCATGTATGTAATGTGAAAAGGAACACACACAGTCTTCTAATCTTCCAGCATTAATAGTGAGTCTATTACCTGATGAACCATGGACAGTGGCGATTGTGGAGATGGTTAGTTAAGAAAGGGTTAAAAATAAGACCTACTGCATGCTTCATCATTCAGAGAAATTATATTTGTTTGCTTTCTTTTGGTCAAGTGTGGTTCAAAGACTTGGTTTCTGGTGAAATATAATATCTGTCACTATTTAAATGTTTAGCGATTTTGTAGACTTTACCATTTCATAGTAGGCGTGTCACACACACATGCATGCACACACAAAGTGTGGCAGAGTGAAGCTGTTTGTTGATGAGGGGTGCACTTCACTTTTGGTCCCTGTGTGTTTGACAGCACTAAGTGGGTTATAGCTTTCAGTGCTATAAAGCACTTCATGCTCTTATACTTTTTGTCTTTTTAACTGGTAAGCAGCTAAAACTCTCCATGTATGATGAAGAATTATAATTGTGTTGCTGCTTGCTATGTGCATGAAATGCATTCCGACAGTCACCTCTTGAGCTTTGCTGTTGAGGTGTATTTCTTGGAATTCATTTTTCAGTCACACAACAAAGTGGTTATGGTCACCAACCTGATCATAATTCTCTGCATAATACATGGGGTCTGCTGATTACACTCCAAAATCATGAAAAAATAACTTTCTTATAGCAAGATTTTTTCGTAGGAAACGTATTATTAATTCTCAAGCCACCTCAAACAAGGCAGCCAGGATGGAACTGCATCAGAAACCAGCTAACAGCTTTAGAAGCACTTGATCACCGTTACTGTGCTGCACAAACATGAAAAAAGTGTTAACAGTGTGGTGTCTATCAGCTTTTAGAGCTGCTGCTTGAATAGAGATGCATTTTGCTTCTGGCCACCATGTGTGTGGCAGTGCTATAGGTTTGTTACAGTTTTTTTCGTAAAGGTGGTTCATGCTGCCACCTATTTTTTCAACTGGGAATACATTTGAACAGATAAAACTCCCTATGCATTACAAAGAACTATGCTTGGGTTTTTTGATTATAAGTTTTTGTTAATGTGTTTCTGAAATCAGGTAAATTTCTTGAATCAAGTTCTACAACACTTTAACAAACCTATCCTCATTTAAACTATTCACCTTTGCAGAAAATAAACTATATTGTGTTAGCCATGCTTTATCCCATTACTATTCTGTTTTTTTTTTTTTGTTTGCACAAGATATTTAGCGATGTACAGGTAGAAAGGCTGGGTCTCATGGAGCTGTGGTGCATGCCTGAACAAAGCTTGTGCATCTTAACAGTGATGCACTGCACTGTAAAATGGAGATGAATATATAAACAATGACAGTCTGCAAGGCTGAGCACCTAGCTTTGCTCCAGTGTTGAAAATGGAACAAGCCTATAATGACAGAGATAAAAACAACTGGAACTGGGATCTCTAGAAAAGGGGAGCAAATTACACAGGAAAAATGTGAATTGTGGGAACAATACATACAGGGGAGGAACGAGGTTTAAAAGAAGGCAAGATTTGAATGAGCTATGTAATGGTTGACTAACAATGACTAGATAGATTATAATTGATGTATAATGTTTGTAACTAAAATGATGCAAGTATGGTCTGTGATGTTTAATGTTTGCAACTAAAATTATGTTAATATGGTTTGTTTTCATTTATATAAATGTACAATTGCCTATGTTATCTTATTTAAAAAAAAAGAAAAGAAAAAAACTGCAGCAAGCCTCAACAATCACACCAGTGCGCAGCAGAGCAAACAACATGTTTTTTGGAGCAAGGTAATGACCATGCACTAGCTAGAGCAGATCTTACAGTACTTGAAGGTAGCAGGAACTGTGAGATGGAGTGTGGTGGAGAAGGCTGCTAGCAAGCAAGGTGTAGTACTAAGTGGCAGCACATTACAAACACCTGCTGTTAGGTGTCTAGTCACCCAGACAGTTATGGTTCCATAAAAGGGAAAGAAAAGGGAGCATAGGGTAGTAGGAAATGGGGAGAATAGCAAGCAGAGGTACACACAGAAGGATAGCATAAAGGAAAATTAGGTAAGGGAAGGCAGAGCATAGTTCTGTGGAGATAAGGAGCCCTATAAATATAAACATATGCACACACACACACACACACACACACACACACACACACACACACACACACACACACACACACACACACACACACACACATATATGAATGTATATATATATATATAGGGACAGTAGATTTGGTTGTAGCAGCACACATTCATTGCTTGCCACTTTTTTTGTTAATTTTTGCTGTTGGTGTCAGTAGTTTTGCTATATTACAGTTGAACTGGAAAAAAATTTGACTGTAATATACTGTTATCCTCTTTTTCCATGGTTGTATGACTCTTGAGTTAGTATATTTAATTTAAAGATGTGTGGGGGTGAAACCACCCCATGTCAAAGCAAAGTTTCTGGTTATTTTAGGTGATGGCAAATGTAATGTATTCTTTTTTTCATTTGGGGTGATCTTACTTCAATGTGTTTACTTTTTAAGATGAAGTGATTGCTGCTGAACTTTTGTGACATATTTACTGTCGATGAAAGTTCATCGGCGATGTAATAACATGCACTCATTTGCATATGTATGTATGTGTGTGTGTGTGTATGTGTGTGTGTGTGTGTGTGTGTGTGTGTGTGTGTGTGTGTATATATATATATATATATATATATATATATATATATATATATATATATAGATAGATATACACACGTGTGTGTGGGCGTGTGTTGATAAGAATGGTGGAAGGGTGATGGGAACATGGTGATAAAAAGTGAGGAACATAGGTACCGAGGGTTACACAAACACAAAACACTACAGACACACAGGAATGGATCTGCACCCACTAGGAAGGGGAGACATGGCTGGGCTGTGATAAACAGATGGAATACAAATGATGATGGGGTGGAGTGGACAATGCACAGGGGGAGGGTTGTAGCACAACCTAGAGATAGGGTAGGGTATGGGCAGTACGCTGGCTACTGACCATCCCAAAGGGATATAATTTTGATGCAAATGGTTCAGATGGGTCATGGTTGCTTATGACAGGAGCTATACCCTGATGTGGTATCCTGATGACAGAGACCTGCTGGTTAAGCAGATCTGTAGTGAACCACAGGACTGACATGGTGGTAACTGCCTTGTAGGACATCCCTTGCACCATCAACCACCTCCCACACCCCATGCTTTTCTGTTGACTGGTCTACACTAACTGATCCAGCTGGGTTACCTGCCTTGGAGAGGTTGGAATAGAACCTTCCCCAGCAAGACACTCACATCTGCGTCACCTGCCACAACCGCAGCCACAGGGGCAGAAACTATCTGTGGCAGATCCACCTGTGACTCCTCTGTATCATAACCTGCAGGAATGAGATACAATAGGAATGTTAATATTACTAAAGATGTCCTACAAATGGTACAAACAATGTAGTACGAGTTAATGGGAATTTGTTAACTAGCCATGATTTGACACAAGTATCAGCTGTCTTCTACATCAGCAAACATGAATGGGTCTGCTCATGCTGAAAGATGCAAGAGGCAAAACGGCCTTCACAGATTGGTGTTGGTAAGCTACAGGAGACAAAGAATAACTACCCTCCCACGTGTACATGCTTGGTAGCAGAAGCTTGGAAATCTACCCACAACTTCAAAGTAGAATCCTTAGGACAGAATATTGTCGACTATCATTCATCTGTGAGCTGCACTAAGTAGAGCAGAATTCTTAGTATCATTTTCAGCTGTACCTAAAAGTTATCTGCTTATTATTGCACACTGAAATCCCAAAGCTACTGAAAAAATCATAACTCAAACTAAAGAATATCTTCTCATCAAACAGGAAACTGTCATAACATCCATATAGCAATGGCCGAATGTGACTACAATTTTGTGTTTCAACAGGGCCCATACATTATCTGCCTGCTGCTGCACACTGCAAGCCCCAAAACTACAAAATCATAATTTCTGTCACCAGAGAATATTATATCATCAAACCAAACACTTTCATAACATCCAAATAGCAATGGCTGAACATGCCTACACTTTTCTGCATGCCAAGTCAGTGCTACTAACTATTTACTATCATAAAATATGTTAGTGGAGTACACAGTTGGAGCAGTTGTTCCAATATCCCTTTCCACTATTAAAATGCACTCTGGCTTTTTAGCACACTATCCATCTAGGCCTATAGCTATTTTATGTAGCAATGTCAGTTATAAATTGTGACACGCCTCTTCTCAGTTTTATATCTCATTGAACAGTTTCCATAGCTTCTTTCTTTCCTCATGGGAAGTTGCAAATATTTCCTTGAGATCCCTCTTTTCTGCCCTATAAGCAATTAGCAGCTGCTTCTGTTTATTTCTTCTTTACTTCTGCCATGTTTGTCACAAACAATTTAATTTCACTTTCTTGTGTTTTGGAGCTATACAAATTGTTCCTTTAAATGGAATCTGCCCTGCAATGCCTAGGGTAGAGATGGGTTCCCCTACCTAACTTCCTTTGTCCATGTCCGCCCTCCCCCCTTTAGTAGTGCTCCTGCTCAAGCACCATTTTCAAAACAGCATTCTTAAGAGTACAGGATACGGTGACCTGCCATCCAGGTATTAGCTACTCTATATACAGCACACTTCTTTTTAGACATACATCATGTTTTTGCCTGGTTTGAGGACAGAGTTTATACAGCACCAGAAACCCTAAGGGTTAAGTTTAATATTGCTTTACTGTTTCAAAAAGTAGGCTTTCTTGTCTTTATATATTAATGAGTTATCTTGGTTCTGGGGAGTTCTAAGGAGTGGTTCAGAGAAGAACTTGTATGCCTGTGCTGCCAGACTCAGTCTCTTTCTGCAAGAACCATTTAGAGAGTCTGGATAGCAAGGGGGACAGTTTACTCTTGATGTGTTTTCTTCTAAGACACGGTTTGTGTATTTATAATATTTAATATGAAGGTTTCAGTAGCTTCATCTAGGGGGAGCTGTTTAAGAAACTGCCAGTTGCATTGACCAAAGGTGGCTATGAAGTTATGCAGACTGAATTTAGTCATACTGCATACTAGGTTGTATTTATGCTTAGAGATGGGTTTGAAGTAGGTCCTGATAGTGAGGGATGGATAATGGTCACTTATGGTGTCTGTCAGAATCTCAGATTCCTGAATATTTTCAGGGTTAGTGGTCATTATCCAGTCAAGTGCTGAGGAAGAATTAATGGGTTTGTTGTATCTTGTTTACTCGGTTATTAGCAGAGTGAAACTGTGCATAGTAGTCGTATGGGCTGAAGATGTCTTATTTGTTTGGTTCCAGCTTATGTTAGTGTGACCAAGGATGAGGGATTCTTGCTTTAAGTTATTAGACACCTAGGGCAAGATGTCCTCAGTGAGTGTAGGCCTGTTACTTGTGGCAATTTACAGTACTTTTAAGCATATATATTTGTTTGGGTTGAACAACAGATTGCTGATTAGAAGCTCAGCATTACTGAAAGACGGTGTGACATGTTTTTATATATTGTGGCTAAGCTTCATCCTCTTTTTGCTTTTCAGTCTGATATAAGTATATATTATAGCCTGGGGGTATGGTTTCTTTATTTTTTATGTTGGTTTCAGCCAGGTTTCTGTGGATATTAGTATGTCTGGATTTTGCATGATAATCTTTGCATGTAGGTCAGCCATTTTGTTACAGAGACTCTGAATATTGGGGTTGATGGAATGTTAGGATACCAGAGCTAGAAGTTTTTTAGAGCCATGATTTTGTTTTATTTGGGTAAGAGTTGGAGATGGCAGGATGCTTGTAGTAGGATGATTAAAGCACAGGTCTAAATTAGGATGTATATAATCACATATCAGCAGTTTAATTTGTAGAGTTTTCTTCTTAGTGATTCCATTTTATAAAGATATTTCTGCTTGGACTGTTGATTCTGGTTTTAACAGATGGTATGGTATTTTGAAGAAATTGGTAGGTAAGTAGAGTACAATAGAGTTCAGGGGTTATGTCTTGGTACAGTTTAACTATGGAAGGGTACTTGCTTAAATTAAGAGTTGCAGATGTCTCTGAGCCAAGCAGGTGGTATGAATGTTTTACGCAGTGTTGCAGTGAGGTATAGCAGGCAGACGAGTATGACAAAATTAACAGAACTGATATAATTATTTGTGTGGGTATCATAATGGTTGACTGGGCAGGGAGGACTGGATGAACAAGCAATTGTTTTGGAGTAGCTACACAACAGGTAGACTACTGTTTTGAAACTAGGAGCAAGGATGAGAGCTAGTGATGACATAATTGCAGACAGATGTAATATAAGTATAATAAGCACGATAGCTAAATGAATGCTATAGTCTGAAACCTGTATTAAGTTTAAGGAGGCTGAAATACTGATGGAGACTGGCCATCAGTGTTATCAATTATGATGTCCTCTTTTCAAATGTATAAAAGCAGTGTGTTTTTACATTTTTTACAAATATTTGTAAATCATCTTATGTGCGAAAGCGCTTTTGTTTAATAAAGAAGTATCCTATTCTGAATGTTTCCTGGATGCATTTATTCATTTAAGCTAATAAGTGTGATAGAAGGAGGAAGAAGGGGCTCTTGGAAATGTGATTGGTTCCTGATGTGTACAGCTTCTTAAATGAAGAGAAGGATTGGGTGGTTGGGGATTGGGGATAGGGTAGTACATCCAAGTAAGAAGAAGCAGTCACCCTCCAAAAAAAAGCAGTCAATTTGGTGTAAAGTAAAATGGCATGAATCTTTTTTGTATGATCTCTAATTTCTCAAATATACCTGGAAATAGTTTTAATATGGGTAGCTGTTGACCTGCTACCAGCATGATAAAATATTTTAAGCTGTGAAACGCCAACTAAATACTGGGTTTGACAAAATATTGCAGCTATTTGATTTGAACATATGTTGCTGAAAGTCTTACTTTCATGAGACAAATCTACTTCTTAGCCTTACAGCTGTTTAATTTTAATGCTACTGGATGGGATGACCACAGTGATGCAGTGGTTAGTGTTGTTGCCTCACAGCAAGTGGTTTTCTGGTTTGATTCCCGGCTGGGGTGCCTTTTGTGCAGAACCTGCATGTCCTCCCTGTGGTTGCTTGGGTTTCCTCTGCATGCTCTGGTTTTCTCTCACATTCCAAGGACAAGCAGTACATGAATTAGATACTCTAAATTGGCTGTAGGTGCGAGTGAGTGGTACGGATAAATTACTGCAGCAGGGCTAGTCAAGTGATGGTATAAACCTTGGCTCGAGATGATTGTTGCTGTTTAAGTGACACCCCGACCCCATGTGCAAAATCAGAAAAAGGGGTTGAGGATGGATGGATTGTTCTAGGTTTACTCCTGTGGCATAAATCTGCTTCCTAGCATGGAAATAACACTTGAGACCTACAGCAGGTATATGTTAACCTCCAGCCATGTACATATTATATATAATAAATGTAATAAGGCCATTACCCACACACACACACACACACACACACACACACATATATATATATATATATATATATATATATATATATATATATATATATATATATATATATATATATATATGGGTCCCCTACACGTGATCAAAATTTCAAAAAGCAGATTCCCATATGGCTGAGACAATATGATCGACTTTTGGAATTTCGAACATCGTTAAAAAAAAAAACCTACCTACACGTTGCCAACAGGGGGGCAAGCCCCCCTGCACGCCCCCCACACTGCCTGCAAGCTAAATATACCAACTCAGAGATCACACTACATTCCACACTATATGGAGATGCCCATTCTGCACATTCAAAATTCCAAAAGTCGATCATGTGGTCTCAGCCATATGGGAATCGGCTTTTTGGAATTTTGACCATGTGTAGTGGACCCATATATATGTGTGTGTGTGTGTGTGTGTGTGTGTGTGTGTGTGTGTGTGTGTGTGTGTGTGTGTGTGTGTGTGTGTGGTGAGCGTGTGTAATGGCTTTATTACAGTTATTCCAACATGAACTATTGTGTTGTATTATGGGCTTCTTTTGCTTTATTTTCAGTATCTGCACACTAGATAAACGCTGAAGTGGAGAGAGGTTCTTGTTTAATGAATAGTATGTTGCTCCATTACCTAATAAATATTCATAACTTATTAGTCCCCAGACCCTACAACACGAGCAAATCCATTCCTTCAAACAGAAGGCCTACATAATTTATTTATTCAAGTTTAGTAACCAGGATAGAACACTGATCCAAATGAACCTATTTAATTCTCTGCCTGGACAAATTTAAAATGATAGTAGACAAGCAAGTCCACAAGTATTATGAATACAAACAAAATATTTTGTGAAGATAAATAACAATAGTAATATACACAGTATAAGTGACATTATGTGAAATGGCAAAGGAATAGAACACAATGTGTAAAAGAAATGTAAGGGGAAACATAAATTAACTATATACAATATATACAAATGTACTCATAACATATTTCCATACATTAATCATGTTAAGAATGCACAAATTTGCACGAACCAAAGGGGCATACTACGCATTTTCCCCATACCAACACTAAGTATAATAACTTCTCGCCAGGCTGAACTTACTTGTTGTCTCCCTGCTTCAGTCCACCCTCAAACTCTTTTCCAACTTACTACTCTGATGTATATATACCTTCTGACAAAATTATTTGTATGTTATTGGAGAAACATCATTGCATAACATTCCATCATATAGTATAGCAATAACCAATGACATCAGTGTGGTATATTGAAGATTTACCCAAGGTTGATGTGGTTTAATCACAAGGGTGAAGCCCGAGTGATTAAACAAAGGCAACCGTGGGTGAATCTTCAATATACCACACCACAGAGTCGGTTATTGCTATTATACAATGACATTATTTAAGAAAAAAATGACTTAATTTTCTTAAATAATGTCTATGTATAACGGTGCCATTGTGGTCTTCCACTTTTCCCTGGATATCCTGGAGTGTTGCTGATGCACTGCACATCATATGGGGCTTGCATTCCTATGCTTTTGCAGTACATCAGTGCTGTGTGAAGAAGCAATGGAGAAAGGAATATCTCCAATGCTTTTTTTTTAACTAAAAACAAAAAAGAAACAAACAAACCAGGAGGCTTTTAAAGTACCGGAGAGATGGGACAGAGGAAATAAAAGTATAATCAGGTACGTTTATTTAATGTTGTATAATGTACCTGATTATCCTTTTATTTTTCTCTGTTGTTCGTTTTAGTCTCCAGTTTTGTGAACTTATTTAAAAAAGTGAAATAAAAGTAATTTTTTATTGCATATATTAATGGAAAAAAGTCCGGGCAACTGGATCTTTTTCCATTGGTATATGCTCAGATTTACAATGGGCACGCTGACTGGGCTGACCAATCAGCATGCTCATTTTCAAATATTAATGGCCAGTCATTGTATAATACGCTTTTCTCTATGAGCTGTATAATTTTCTGACTAACTACTCTGATGTATATAAAACTTCTTATAAAGTAATTGTAAGTTGTTAGACAAACATTATTGAAAAGTTTTCCATTGCATAGTATGCTTTCTTTATGATCTTTATAATTTTCTGACCTGTATAATTACATGCTTTTATACTGTGTACATTTATGTGGAGCTTTTCTCCCCGGGCCTCCACTGAAAATGGGCAACTATCCCAGCTGGACTTTCCCAATAAACAAATGTTAAATAGAAATAAAAATAAACTGTATATAGTGTTGCCACCCATCAGAAAATTTTACTGACTATCAGGAAATCAGGGTCTTTGTCAGGAAATTAAGTTTTGGTGAGTACTTGTCAGGTATTTTGAGTTATTCTGAGAGTTAACTTATTTCGGAAGTGTATTTCCCAAAATGTTTACTGTTTCACTTGGATTTTCTATTTACATTTAAATTATCTTGTCAGAATAGTCTTATCGTGTTTTTGCTGGCACCCTGGGTGAAGTGAAATGTGACCATTAAGCAGTTAGACTAATTAAAAAAAATATTTTCATCATGTGTTATAGATGAAGTACTCAAATTTATATTTTCATCTTTTTTATATAAGTGAAACAATGGATTTGTTCTCCAGTTAAACCCTATGTTCTCTGAGATTAAATTGCATATACTTTTTTATCTTTGGTATAAATACTATAAGTACGAATAAAACTTAGACTGAGGAAAACTTTAAATTACACATTACAGGAGACAGCGTACAAATAATAGATTTTTTTTTAGATCCCCCAAGTCCCCATGTATATATATATATATATATATATATATACACACACACACACATATATATATATATATATATATATATATATATATATATATATATATATATATATAGGTTCATAGGTAGGTACTAGGCTATCTGCCCGAAGGCATTTATAAGCCTAGCCAGAATCTATCCCTCCAGCACATCCTATTTATTGTTGTGGTGAGGTTTAGATCCCTAGAGCGTGTGGCTCGATGGGATATGGTTTTCTTTAGGTGGAGCATGTCCATCAATTCTGGGTTGGACATGGCCTTGTATGTCAGGCAGAGATCACCTCTGAGTAGGCAGTATGCAACCGAGTACAGCTGGAGTTTCTTCAGTCGAGCTGCATAGGGCATCTGTTTTAAGGCCAGTGATCCTCTTGGTGAGGTACTTCTGTGGTCTTTCCAGCTGTTGCAGGTGTCTTGTAAGGTACATCTCAAATGGGGTGTTGTACTCTATGGGGTCTGATGAGTGATGAGTAGAAGGGCACAATGACCTCTTTTGATCTGGATGCAAACCCTTTTGTGATTAGGTGGGCCACATAGAAGGATTTTCTAACCACTTTGGCAATGTGATTATCAAAGGAGAGATTATTATCTATTTGGGTCCCCAGATCCCTTATTATGTCTTCCGTATTTAGGGGACTACCACCTATGTGGTAGTTTGTGGTACTTTGTTTTTTTCCAAAGGGGATGACTATGCACTTTTTGGCATTTAGCTTGAGGCCACAATTTTGACACCAGGTATCCTTCTCAGTGAGACTCTTTGGAGGATGTCTGTGTCAGCTAGAGAGTCAATTATAGCCCCTAGTTTGCAGTCGTCTGCGAACTTGGTCAACCATAGTCCTCCTGTGCTTGCCTGTACCTCTGAGAAGTATATGCCGAACAGGAGGGGTCCTAGGACTGAGCTCTGGGGAATGCCACTTGTAACCGGTTTGGAGTCGGACCTAGCTCCCATAACTCTCACCATGTGGGTTCTGTCCATGAGCCAGTTGGCAACCCATCTTGTAATGTACGGGTTTATGTTCAGACTTGTGAGTTTGTCTATAATACAAGAATCGGGAATGGTGTTGAAGGCCTTTGCAAGGTCTAGGTAGGTTGTGTATACCACCTTTCCCTCGTCTCTAGCCTTGGTAACTGTCTCAAAGAAGTCCACCAGGTTTAGGAGGCATGATCTACCCTTAACAAAGGTGAACTGGGTAGGGTCCAGTGTTTGGAGGTTCCGAGTGTCTCTGTTAATGAGTTCCATGATGATGCCCTCCATAGCCTTGCAGGCCAAGCTAGTCAGGCTTATAGGGTGATAGTTCCCAGGATCTGTTGTGGCTCCACCTTTGTGGAGCGGAATAACCATTGTTGTGCGCCACTCTATAGGTATGTAGCCTGTGGAGAGGCTGAGTTTGAACAGTGTGTTTAGGTGAGGGGTTAGTTTGTCTTTGAGCTCGTGTAGGACACAGCCTGGGACACCGTCCGGTCCCATTGATGCTGTGTTTTTGGCTTTGGAGAGGGCTGTTTTAACCTGAGTGTCTGTAATTTCAGGGGCTCTACATTCTTCTGGTATGGTTATGGGCCCTTTTGGGGGTGAGAGGGGATGAAGTTTGCACTGAACCTGTCTGCCGGGATGTTGGCGATATCGGTCGGTTCAGTGTATTTTGTGCCATTCTGCACTAACTCCGAGCAGATCTGGGCATTGCCACTTAGATTTTTGACATAGCTAAAGAATGCCTTGTGTTTATCTTTGGAGTCCTTGGCAATTTTTCTTTTGAAGCTCGTCTTGGATGATTTTATGAGGGATTGTAGTTTCTTGCTGATACTGATCAGGGATGTCTTCCTTTCTTGGGATTTTACTCTTTTCTGTACTAGTTTCATCCTTCTATTGTATAGTTTGTTTATGGCAGGGGTCCACCAGACTGGTTTCCTTTTCTTGGAGGAGTGAGTCTTGGTTTTGCTTGGGATAGCATGATCCATGCATTCTTGTAGGTGCCCATAGAATGTATTAGTAAAGGATTTTGCAGATTCAACAGCATTATCCTTTAGCATGGGGGCTTTGAAACTTTCCACCTTGATCTTAAGTAATGCAAAGTCTGCTTTTGAAAAGTTTTTCATGGTGGTTTCCTTGTCCGGGGGTGGGGGGAGGAATGTGGATATCCAAAGTGATTTGTTTATGGTCAGATCTAACTAGCGAGGGGTTGACCTTCGGTGTGGAACACTGGTCGCCCATGTTGGTAATGACCAGGTCCAATATGTTGTCACCTCTGGTGGGAGTATTGACCTGTTGATCCAGGGCATTTGAGTTTATAAATTCTAGGAAATGTTGGGCAAGGGAGTTAGTACTTGAGTCGTTCTTCCAGTTAATGTTTGGGCAACTGAAATAACCAATATTAGGGTGTTTGGTAGGACCTTTAGGTTTCCCAGTGTTTCCAGAAATGCGGAATGGGGGTCCTGGGACATGGTGGGTGGTCTGTAGCAAGCTACAATTTGAATTGCAGTTTTGCCCATTGTTAGTTGCACGTGGATGATCTCTGAATCATCGTGCTGTGCCACTAACCTGGAGGTGTGGGAATCCTTAATGAATATGGATACGCCCCTGCCATTTGTATTTCGTTCTGGGTTCTGTGGCCGAAATGTATGGTATGAGTTGTAGCCTGGTACTGCTGGGGTGCTCTCTGGAGCTTTAAACCAGGTTTCTGTTACTGCACATATATTGATTTTCTCCATACTGAGGAGTGCCTCGAGTGCATGCATTTTGAGGTTTAGAATTCTGGCACTGAGTAGCATTACTCTCAGTTTTTTGTTACTTGTGCTATTTACGGCGGTGTGTTTGTCTTTTGAACCTTGCCTAAAAAAGGCACTATGGTGGTGGCAAGAGCCTTGGCCAGTATTCTAAAGCCTAAGGGTAACAGGTGTAAGCCATCTCTAGCAAAGCAGTGTGGCTTGTCAAGCATGTCATCCCAGGTGGACAGACACTGGATCCCCTTTGAATGACACCAGAAACTTAGCCAATTGTTGAAATTGATAATTTTTTTTTTTATACTGTGGTATCATTCTTGGTGAGGGCAGGATGCTACTCAGGGTCAGGGTCATACTGGCCTGGGCTACATGATCAGAGAGCTCTTCCATGTCTCTTTTCATGTAGTCGAGGGAGGTACGGCTCAGGTCATTCACACCAACATGGACAATGACAGAGTCATATTTGTACTTGTTCTGGAGTGACCTGAGTGCTTGTGTTATGTGGTGGATCCTGGCACCCCACAGGCAGCTAACAGTAACCTTCTCCTTATTCAGCCTAGTGAATGGGACATCAGTGTGCCTGACTATAGAGTCACCTATTACTAGTATGTTGGGTATGTTATTTTGCCTTAAGGGCTGTGATTGCATGGCACACTGGTTTTAGGAAGTATGTGTTTCATGGTTTGTGTTTGGGGGTGGAGGTTGCTTGGATGTCTACTTTGGAGATCTCTGTTGCTTTTGCAGATTTTTATTTAGAGCCTCTGAGTATGTTTTCGTGTATTTATGTGTGTTTTTTGCCGGTGCTGGTTTAATGGGTCTATGTGAGACTGGTGGTGTGATGCAAGTATTTTCCTTCTCCTCTTGACTGTCTGATCCAGTCTTGGGTTGAGACAGCTTAGCCTCCAGCTTGGCTTTATAATTGCATCTCTCGCATGTATTAGTGTTTGGTGGTAGGAGGAGAGGGTTGTCTGTGTACATGAGGCAGTTGTAACATTGCCTCATAAAGCCCAGATTCACCAGTTGGACTGCAGAGTACACCTGAAACTGCCCTTTGGACATGCCTGGATAGGTACAGTGAACTGCTTTACTGAATGGCTGGTAAGGTCGAATAGAGAGCCTTGTCTTTCTATACAGTAAAGGGGGGGGGGTCTAGTGCTAGGGTTTATAAGTGCTTGGTATGAGTTTTGAGCAAGCACCGGGCTGAGGAATGAATTTACACTATTAACTGCTTCTTCAAAACTGTTACTAGCATTATCATTAACTTAGAAGAGAGATGCAATGCACATTTATTCATTGAAGTGGGTGCGGCAGTATGTGCAATAAAGGGTGGAGGGCTTTGTCAGGTTTTTCTTTCCAGAAGGTGGCAACCCTGACTTTATACAGTAGTGCATATAATTCCTTTGGTGTTATACCTTAGTGACTTTACTTTTTCTTTGCAATCTGATGATTATCCATATTACGTACGTATATGTTCATTGCATCTCTGTTTGCATTCACATTCTGTTGTTACCTTTTTAACTTAAGCATTTTGTTGTTACTGCTTGGAATATAGGTTCATAGGTTCATACTAGGCTATCTGCCCTAGGGCATTTATAAGCCTAGCCAGAGTGTGTTTGGCTTTCGCCACCCATTTTAAATTAATTTTGCTATGCCCTTTTTCGAGGTTAGTATACTGTGCCTCTGTATAACAGTGACACAGAAGTGATACCTGGGGTAAACCTACGATCTCCCATCCACTCATCAAGATTCCTCTTGAAGAGAGTCAATGAGGGACTCTGCCTAACCTGGACTGGGATTTTATTCCAGAGTGAAGTGAGCCTCTGGGTTATGAATTTGTCCCTCCAGCATGTCCTATTTATTTCAGTGCTGAGGTTCAAGTCTCTCGAGCGCGTAGCTCGATGGAATTTGGATTTTCTGAGGTGCAGCATGTCCATTAATTCCGGGTTGGACATGGCTTTATACGTCAGGCACAGATCGCCTCTGAGCAGGCGGTATGCCACTGAGTAGAGCTGGAGTTTCTTTAACCAGGCAGCATATGGCATCTGTTTGAGCCCTTTGATCCTCTTGGTGAGGTACTTTTGGGCTCTTTCCAGTTGCTGCAGGTGTCTGGTAAGGTACATCACAAAAGGGGAATTGTACTCAATTATGGGCCTGATGAGGGATGAGTAAAGAGGCACGATGACCTCCCCTGATCTAGATGTGAATCCCTTCATGATTAGGTGGGCTATATAAAATGTTTTTCTGACCACTTTGGCCACGTGGTTGTCAAATGAGAGATTGCTATCAACTTGGGTCCCCAGGTCCCTAATTACTTCTTCTGTACTTAATGGATTACCACCTATGTGGTAATTTGTGGGCACTTTGTTTTTGCCAAAGGGGATGACTATACACTTTTTGGCGTTTAGCTTGAGGCCATGGCTCTGGCACCAGTTGTCTGTTTCTATGAGGCCTTTTTGGAGGATGCTTGTGTCGGCTGGAGAGTCGATTATGGCGCCCAGTTTGCAGTCATCTGCGAACTTGGTCAGCCACAGTCCTTCCGTGTTGGCCTGTACCTCCGAGAAATATATACCGAACAAGAGAGGTCCCAGGACTGAGCCTTGTGGGATGCCACTTGTAACTGGTTTGGAGTCTGAACATGGCTCCAGCAATTCTAACCATGTGGGTTCTGTCCTTGAGCCAGTTTGCAACCCATCTAGTGACATAGGGGGTTATATTTAAGCTGGTGAGCTTATCTATAATGCCCGAGTGGGGTATTGTATCGAAGGCTTTTGCGAGGTCCAGGTAGGCTGTGTGGACCACCTTCCCCTCGTCAATGGCCTTGGCGACTGTTTCAAAGAAATCGACCAGGTTTAAGAGGCAGGATCTGCCCTTAACAAAGCCGAACTGGGTAGGATCCAGTGTCTGTAGGTCCCCAATATCTTTATTTATGAGGTCCATGATGATCCTTTCCATAGCTTTGCAGACCAAGCTAGTCAGACTTATGGGGTGATAGTTTCCAGGATCCGTTGAGGCACCACCTTTGTGGAGAGGGACCACTGTTGCTGTACGCCACTCTTTAGGTACATATCCTGTAGTAAGGCTGAGATTGAACAGTAGTTTTATGTTTGGGTTTAGCTCTTCTTGGAGTTCATATAATAGGGAATGAAGTCTATAAGTGTTCATGTTAACTTATGACCAAGTGCTCTGTGAGTGTAAACTAGGGTTGCCACCTTTTCAAATGCCCAAAGTGGGACATTTTTGGTAGAAATGAGATTTTGCAGGACAAAACATAACCACGGCCAATGCGAAGGACAGAGCTTCACTTTTTGACAAAATAAAAGCTTATTTTTGTAGCATTTGAGTTGCTTATGTTACTCCATATAATATTTATGTGTTCCAGATACAAAATAACTGCATCATGCAATGTTTAAAGAAAACTTAAGAAATATATTGTCTTAAAATCTCAAGAGATTTGCCATTCTTTAGTTTTTTTTTTTGCTGGACACAACTGCCCAAAGAGGGGACACGTGGTAACCTTAGTGTAAACAAACAGGATGCGGTTCCCTCACAAGATGCAAGCGGTCATCGACAACCACTAGGAAGCATCGGTGGTGCAACTGTTAGCGTTACTGCCTTATAGCAAGCAGTTCTCTAGTTCGATAATGGGCTAGGTTGCTGTCTGTAAGGAGTCTGCATTCCTTTGATGTGCTCCCATTTCCTCCTTACGTGGCTTGGACACTCTAACCTTGGTCGTATGTGCGAGTGAGTGGTACTTATGAAATACTGGGGAGAGCTACCCAGTGGCGTAAATCTTCGCTCGAGATGATTGTTGCTATTGAAGTGACGCCCCCAACAGTTTGACGGTGAATCACCACCCACAATGCTCTGCATTTTCAAAGGCACGTGACATCTATCAAACGAAAAATATTTATTTAGGTTTCGTAATCGGTGGACAGCACTATTTCAAAAACATTGATAAAGATTTTGCACCACAATATAAAGATCACAGTCAGTATAGAAATTGCAACATTCAAAATAAGATTTGGTGTACAGACTCTTCTTTCGGTTGCTCCCGTTAGGGGTCGCCACAGCAGATCAACTGTTTCAGGTATACATTTGGTGTACAGACTATCACCATTAAATGTAAAGCTAGTCAATGAAACGTACATTATAATAAGGACGGCACAACGTTTCGGTTAGATATTAAACAAAATAATGAAAAAAAATGGTGGTAATGCTTAATACTTGCTAGCAAGGGCAATTGGGGTAGCTGTAGTTGCCTAAGCCACACAGTAAAGGTTACCCGTGCACGAGCTTTTCAAGTATTGCCGAGTTTGAAAGTGATGTTGGCAGCCAAGTCGCTTAGAATCATAAACTCGCTGACCCTACCACCATTACAAAATTCTGTTTACACGTTATAAGGTATTATAAAATACTCATATTGTAATGTTTGAATGCATTTTTGCCGAGGGGTGTCTAATTTCCTCTATTATCGGCCTTACCCTAGGCAAAAGAGCTCCACGGCGCCCCCATCCTGTTATACCTACACCAAATAAATACTGGAAAAACCGCCCCTGCTACAGCGGCGCCGCGGCCGCCTAGTTGCCCTGGGCTCTTCGTAAACCACTTTTCATTATTTCTTGTTTAAGAAGGTTGTAATTGCGAAATAATCACATCAGTAAATTGGGGGTGTTTTTCACCAATCCTGTCTGGGTGACACTACTTTACAACCTCGATACATGAAGAGTGTTAATAGGGCACTACATTTTTACAGAGTGTATGTTTTATTTACCAGCGTAATGCTGATTCATCTTTCTCCTTAATCTTTCCTCATCTAAAGCAAATTTTAATTCAAAAGATAAATAGCCCAGTTCCAGCAACAACTACCGCACGCGACTTTGAAAATTCGTTTTTTTTTTTTGGTGGGGAACAGCAGAGAGGCGTTTCTGTGGCATACCCGCGCATTTGTAGGGCGAATGTTTGCCCTTAGCGGAGTATTACAAACAAACAGCGTGTTAGTTTTGTAATAGTACGACTTAACGATACAAAGTTGCAGTAGTCTGGTCAAAGACCAATATTATAAAACCATGTATAAACTCAGAATTTAAGTGAATAAATATAATTGTCCTTTTAATACTAAGGATATAATACTTGTAGTTCAGCTCGTTATACACCTGCCCGGCTAGCTCAGTCGGTAGAGCATGGGACTCTTAATCCCAGGGTCGTGGGTTCGAGCCCCACGTTGGGCGGCTATATTTTTTTTTATTTAACTTTTTGGCTTTTCTTTTTTCATAATTAAATGTTTCAGGTTACTGATTAAATCCCAGCACAGTTCAGTTTTATGTATGTAGAAGCAGTATATTATTATCACAAAAGCTGAGCTGCGTTTATTAGTGACTACAGTTCCTTACAACTAAACTGTGGAGATTTTGCTGTGCTATTTTACTATACCCCCCCCAAACAGTGTCACTTAAATTTGCAGGGCATGTCACTGCAACCAAATCTGCAAACTGTATTATCCATTAATTCTGTTCTGGGATTTGATCACCCTTAAAAGGTTCATGGGTAAGTACTAGGCTAGTTGGCCTTGCGGACCATTTTACGCCTAGCCTATCTAATTTGGGTAGAGATTGGTCTTCTGCATTCCATGGACAATAATTACATATTACCCCTAATGAGAACAACTGGGATCATACTATAGGTAATTTGAGGGGATCAATGCATAGGATAAAGCATTTAGGAACTGCCTCTATCCATTAGTGGCATAGGGGACAGTCCTGGGGTACATTTTCTGTTTCCCATCCAAATTGTGTTTGAATATGGACAGGGATGAATTTTGTTTTATGTGTATGGGGAGTCTGTTCCAGAGCAGTGGTATCATGTGCAAGATTTAACTGTCCTGCCAAACCGTTCTGTTGTTGTTGCAGAAGAGGTTTATATCCCTAAAATGAGTATTTCTGATGTCATTTTACTTGCTGATATGCAGTAAATCCATCAGTAATGGGTCGAAGATTGCCTTGTATGGCAGACAACGGGTCACCCCTGAGCAGTCTGTAGGATACCGAGTATAGTGACAAGGCTTTCAATTTGTCCATGTAGGACATGTTGTTTAAGCCTTATACTGAGGATGTGTATCCCAAAGCATGAGCATTTCTTTCTAAAAGTAACCCAATTGGAATGACAACCCATATTCTCAAAACATTTTAGGTGTTTGTAGTGGCTGTGGTGGGGTACTTTTTTTTTGCAGGAATTCTTCTCAGTTCACCAGATGAAATCTAATGAAGGTGTGAGAAATGAGGAAAAACATTACTGCGACTTTTGTTTTTTAAGTGGGATAAAGCAGAAGTCTGTTTTCTCTAGTCTTGGTGCTGAAAAAAATGTTCCTTCTTCAGTCTCTCCAGTTAGTCATCAACTTCCAGCAAACACACTGGCAGGTACATAAAACAGAGCTAGCCTTTCTTTTAACTGCAAATGTAGTTTGCAAGTAGTAAACAATAATCTTCATTAAGAACTCTGGGAAGTAAAACAAACTGTCCTTCATATGGAACACATCTGTGGTGTAATTAGAGCTGCAAGTTGTGTAAAGATGTACTGAAACTCTGCATACGGGCCTACTATGCAAGAACATGTATCCCCACTTATGTGAGTGTTCCATTAATAGTTCTTGCTCATATCATGCATGCCTATCCCTCTTCCAGCTCACACACACAGACACACACACACACACAAATCTCTTTTAATAATAAATTACAATAGTCCCTAGGATGAAACAATTTGTGCTTTGAGCTCCACATTAATAATATTTGCATGTTGCTTATATCCTTACTTTTTTCCCTAAATCATAATGCGATCATTCTCATATTTATGTTACAATCCTTCCCAACTGCATGTGTCCAGTGCCTAGTGGAGAGCAGAACGGATCAGGATCATAACATAAAAGAGTATTTTTAGTTATAACTATTGTGCCAACATGTCATGGTATACTTAAGTTTATAGTCAAAAATGTCCATTTTGTACCCACAGCCTCAAATTAAGAACTATCAACTGGAGACAGTGACATAATGTCAAAGTTATATGGGGGTAGGGAGAAGATGGGATATATATACTTGTGTTGGTTTTGTAGCACTAGGTTTATCAGGTAGGGACCTACATGTATGTACTGCTTTATCCGCCTACACCTTAAAAAGATAAATGCATCACTTTCAACGTTTTCTGTTCTACAATTATAAAAGTTGTTTTAGGACAGTGGTGCACAACCTTTTTGTGGAGAGAGCCACTACACGAATTCTTAATGCATCTGCAGGCCACCTCAAAACATCGTAAGTCGTTACGAGTTAACAATAGGTACAGGTGACTGGCATTTTTACTTAAGACAGCAGTTAAATTGGCTGTTTTCTACATCAGCTTTGCATTTAACTTTATTCTGGCTTTCAGCCATGACTTATTACAAACTCTTGCAGAGAGTTACTACTGTTTACAGACTACAAGTTATAAACAACAAATAATAGCTACTTCCGCAGCTAAAATTAGAGGTGTGCGCAACTGCAGTCAATTAGGTAAGTAAGCACGTGCTGGAAAGTTTGTGTGACTGGAGTAAGGCATAGCATTTTTTTCACTTTTTTAAAAATTTTTGGTTACTCTCTGGGGGCCAGATGTTGTTGCATGGAGGGCTGGATTTGGCCCCGGGCAAGACGTTGTGCACCACTGTTTTAGGACAGTAGTCAAATTTCAAACCATTATGTGTACAGCTAAGTACAGTAGACACTACTTTAGATAGTTCATTTGTCTACGTGCATTTAACTGAGACTACATATTGATTCAGCACCCAGTTCCAAGCAGTCACATCTCCACGTAACATAACTCCCAAACTCTTACCTCTATAATTAGAGACAAAGCCAAACATAATCAGGGGATAAGGCCAAAATTAATTCCACATTCTAGATATAGAAACTATTCATTTACAAAGTTAAGTCATGATTTGTCATACAATTACACATTTAATACAGAGCAAAATTTTGAAGCAAAATCAAGGGTATGTCAGAGGTATGCCACAAAATATTAATCATAGCCCTCCTTATTCATACCCCATCTAGTAAAACCTGGTCAGCTACCAATTTGGTATTCTTAGTAAGTAAACTGTCCTTCTGACTGTCTGTGATATTTGTATAATGCTGGGATGAATGTCATTTTATAATACATCATAAAGCCTCCCTGATTAGGGCTCCTCATCCCCTCCCGTAATGCCACTGTTATAAACCTCCTTCTCCTCCTGTGTTATTTTGGTCCGTAACTGAAAAAAAATATTAAACAAATACTGTATGTAAATAGGTTTGGCAAAAGCCAGAGCAGCCTACAGAGTGTTTTGACAATAAAATGTAGGATTTAGCAAAATATGCAATATGGCAGGGCTGCACAGTATGGCAATACAGGTACATAGGTATTTTAAACAAAATAAGAAAATATTTTCTCTCTCTCCCATAAAGTTGATCAGTTTAAAATATGTTTTAATTTAACGCTCAAAGGTAGTCATTATTTTTGACTAATACACAGATGAAAATCAGCTGTTGAGGATAATAATTACACAATGTTAGTAATCCGCAAATACAACTTTCCTTAAGCATACTATTATACATTAATCTTTCTATATTTCCTTTTGAAAGAAACTGCATTTGATGTAGTTGTCCAAAGACAAAAATGGCAGATTAAATGTGTTGTTTGAAGTAAAAGTGCTTGTACCAGAACGTTAACATTTTTTCTGTTTGCTCTTTGCACCTTTAAAATGACTAATAATATTTGTCATAGCCATTAGACTGCATGGCAGATGTGCCTAGCCATGTTCTGTAAACAGAGTATGTACACTTGACAAGCACCATTTGTCAAACCTGTCATAAATATGTCCCACAGAAACAATGATGAGCAAGTACTGATATTAAACTGCTTGAGTCCCAGCACTGTAGCGGCTAAAATAAATAAATAAATAAATAAATAAATAGTAGTATTATCAATAACTAGAGCACAGTGAAATGTAGTCATAAATAAAATCGCATAATTACTTGAAATTTATAGAATGTCATATTCCAAAGAAATAATTGAGCTTTCATGGACCTCTTGAAGCCAGACAGTGTGAGGGATTTCTTCAGTCACAGGGGGGGTGGAGGTGTCAGAGGCACAGAACGTGATATCAGAAGGAATGAATACTAGTTGCCCCCAACCACAGTAAGAAAGTCTTGGACAATCCTGGGAAGGGGAATACAAGGGCCTAGCTGTAAGGAACCAATATTGTTTTGAAATGCATACAGTCTAATCAAAGAAACCATCTATCCCAACATCTGCTGTCAGTACTCTTTGATTTGGATATGGCTGCTTCAGTCAACTTCATGTTGCCCTAATAAATTTCTTACTGCTTTCAATTAATAATACATTGTTACTATCTTCATCTAAGCATAAGACAAAAAAAAAAAACAGATACTGATGATCACATAAGAATAAATCAGAAAAGTCATTCCAGTACAAGAATGTTCAGTATACAGGGACTAAAGGAAATTATTATTCCTATCAGTACTTTATATGTCCTAGTACTAGAGCATATCTGCATGAGCATGGCATTCACTTATCTAGAGGCATGCTGCTTGTTTTTAAACTCTTTACTGCAGTGGTGGTGCTGCGGTAGAGTTGTCGCCTCATAGCAAGACGTTGTCCCGTTCGATTCTCAGCTAGAGCGTCTTCTGTGTGGAGGCATACGTGAATGGGGCGTGCCTTCGTTGAAGGTTGTGCGTCAGGGCTGGAAACCCGGTACGTAAAAATCCACTACCAATCATTAGCGGACCGGAGTTCCGCTGTGGCGACCCCTAACTGGGAAAAAGCCGAAAGACACAAACAAACTGAGTTGTTTATTTGGTAACTGAGAAAGTGTAGTAACTTAATAGATCTTTCTAGTTGTGATCCCCAGTGGTATTTCCAAAGAATGGGCAAATCTGGATACAATACCATGGAATTTTCCTTGCTCTTTCAAAGCTGAGTTTCCGTACAATGTTATTAGCAAACACTGAAACCACTGCATGGAAACTCAGTGGTATTACCAAACACCGAAACACTGTCTAAGAACACTTCCATTTGTGTGAAGGTGCAGAAGGAGAGCTGCATAGAGCCTCAGCCACTACTTCCAGTGAGAGTATCACAAATGAGCGATTTGACTGTGCATGATAGTAGCGCTGAAAGTGATATGATGAGGCAACCTAAAATGTTTAGTCCAATGTCTCTGCTGACTGGACTCTATGAGTTGATGTGTGGAAGGGCAACACTGAAGGTGGCACATGCTCTGTTGGATGAGATAGTTTCTATGACTAGTAATAGGGAAAGGGGCTCAGGTAAATCTGATGCGTATAGGATACAAACCTGAACATACTTGACCAAGGACTGAATTTAAGGACTACTTTGGAAAAATTGTTAAAAGAAGAGAATGCTGATAGATTATGGTGTAGAGGCTAGGATGTTACATTTTGACTCATTTTATCCACAACTTGGTGTGGATTGATTTTCAAAGGTTTTGGGGGTACAAGGTGTCTATACAACTACAACATTAGGTGTGGCTGTAGTGATTTTATTTGGCACAAGATGAAAATCAGAAGGGGATGTATATACCTGGCTTACATGAGGACAAGTGAGTTTTTCTTTTTAGAAAAAAGATAATGATAGGTATGATGGAGTGAAGATGATGTTAACATATATTTATAGATTTTATTAAAGTGACTAATGCTCAGGCAGGAAGGAACGGTTATAGTGTTTGATAGCTAATATTGGCACATAAAGTCCTTTATCAACCAGAAAATACACCTGCACTAAAAAATATTATCAGCCCCTACACCAGCACCCGGCCACTGCGATCATCCACTAGACTCCTAGTTCAAACAAACAAATCCAACTACTCAGTTGGGGACTCTCTCTTTGCCAACTCTGTTGGAAAAATATGGAACAGACTGCCAGCTGACTTGACCCTAGAACCTTCACTAACTCAATTCAAAAACAAACTCAAGAAATATTTCAAAACTCATTGGTTATGTCCTTGCACTAACCCCGACTAGTGACCTCTCTATTTCTTAGGTGCCTTACCTTCAACTACTTATAACTTTTTTCTACTACTCCATTTCAGGAAGGGTCAATTGTATAACTGCTGCTCAGTGTGTCTTAGACCTGAATGTAATGTTATGTATGTTTAACTTTGAAAATAATGTTATGTTTTGTAAAGTGCTTTATAAGAAGTACTATATGTGCTAAATGCTGGTATTGCTTATGACTGTAATCTGCTTGAAACTAGCATTTACTAAATGTTCAGTGTGTATTATTATCTTGGAGCTTTTCTCCCCGGGCCTCCGCTGAAAATGGACATGTATCCAGTCGGACTATCCTGATCAACAAATGTAAAATAAATAAAATAAATAAATAAATGTTGCACTTGATGATAATGATGTTAGGGTGAGCGTGGTCTGTGCTCCTTAGCTGATGTATAAGATACTGCCTTTGTCTGACTAAACAGGAAGAATTCTGTTTGAGTCAAAGAGCTGTGATTTGTGTACATTATTTCAGTACTGACTTAGGTAATAGGAATGGATCAGTAGAATGATATTAGCAAACATTTTTTAATGGAAGAAAGGGATAGGGTGTGTATCAAAGGAATATGTAAGACACAAAGGATGGTCTGTTGAAAGGAATATGGTATGCTCTCAGTGAATAAAGGATAAAGTGATTTATTTGAGGAAGAAGTATGTCATCTAGTCAAACTGAATGTACCTTTGCTGGCAGATCAAAAAGTGTTTTGCAGGTGGCAAAGCTGATTGTAGAAACAGCTGACTGTCATGGAAATCTATTTTTTGAGTGTTAGGAGTACTGGGATACAATTAAGCAGGAGATTGCGATTTTTTGATAGTAGTTATGTGCAAAAGTAAGGGTCTACTTCACGTTGTCGTAAACTGACAATATCGAGTCTGATATTGTCGGCACAACAATATCGAAAGTGAACATTGTGCAAGTAAACAGAAATCTCTGTAAGGGGAGATTTCCATTTACCTCAATGTATTGTGGTCTCAGAGTTGGTATATTTAAGTAGGGGGGTGGGGGTGCAGGGGGGCTTGCCTACACCACTTAGTTTCTTTTTTTAAATTTGTTTTTTTTTTACGTTATTCAATGTTTTATTTAATCGATCAATAAAGTTCGACCTTTATTGATTCCATTAAGTAAATTTTCGATAACGTGATATAGACACAAAAGTAAAGTGAGACAGACAGACCTACAGAAGTGAGAAGACACGGGCATGCAAAGATGGGGAACAAAAGAAAGAAATTCAAAATAAATTATGCAAGTTACACAGTGAAGCACCATTTAAGATAAATAAAAATTATGATTAAGTATGGCCTAACATAGCAAAAGGAAATGCAAAGGCAATTTAAAGATGAAGTGGCTCTCATTAAAACATGTACTTGGAAAGATTAAGAAATGACATAGAAGAGTCTGTTCCATATTTGTAGGAGCTGGATGGGATGGGAATGTATGACTTAGTCTTAGCTTGCCTATCTCAGGCAAGGGTGACAATCATCTCTCACTGTGGGACTGCCCAATAAAAGAAGGCTCAGAAGTCTGGTTCATATGTATAGGAACTCATAAGTGTAAAGCTGGCCAAGGAGTGTATGCCCTCCAGCAGAATACTGCTTGTGTGCAGAAACAGGTTTCCACATTGGGCTTTGCATAATGGATATTCACTGAGCTTGCTGACTGTTGCTTATCTTGGTTTACAATTGAAGATGAACAGGCAGGGTAATTCGTTTATATGCTTTATTACACAGAAGCACATCAGGATGGATAGCAGCAGTACAAAATATAAATGAACTGATTAACTGACAGACTACACAGACATGCATGCTTACATCTCAACAGTTTACTACAAAATGGCAGTCAGGCTCACACGAGCTCAGTATTTATACACATGTGCAAGCCCATGGAAAGCTTCTTAAAGGTATACATACATACTGCTCTACATCCTCCCTCTTTAGTGAATTGCCCACAATAAAATAACATTTGAAAAAGACATGCAATTATACAGACACTGAGAAATAAACACAATGTTCATGTCTAAGTTGCCGTGTATCTGGTCTGGAAATGCGACCTGATCTAGTGATATAGCAATCAAGACTGGGTTTAGCAAACGGGACAGTCATTGGTGAACAAACAGTTTCAGGAGTTTCATGATTCTTCTCAGCAACAAGGATATTTGCTGGAATGCCCTGTGGAACTGGAACGCTGGATAACACACTCTTAGATTTAGTGTCTTTCTCACAGGTAAGATGCTGCAATACAGGCTCGGACACTGGTACTAAATGTTTCCAATTTTGCCTAAATTCTGCTCCTTGTGATTCCACAATATACAATCTCCGTTTTGGACATATACTTTTCATGACTCCAATCCGATCGAAACCTTTGGACGTCTGCATCCTCACTATCTCTCCTTCTCGTAATGGATTGACTGGTTTACTGGACTTATCATAATAGGACTTCTAGGATAAGTGCTTCTTCAACAGATGGACTTTTACTGATCTGGTATTCTTGACCCATGGAACCAATAGATCACTGCAAGTAGGTAATGTGGTTCTGGTTTGTCTCGACAGACGTCTCTGTGCAGGTGAACCAAGATGTTTATTATGAGGAATATTTCTGAGATTTAAGAGATTCAGAAAAACATCGCTATTGTCTCATTTTGACTTCTCTAGTAACTGTTTCACACTTTGAACTGCATGTTCTGCCAAACCATTTATTTATTTTTATTTATTTTTATTTTACATTTGTTGACTGGGCTAGTCTAACTGGATATATGTCCATTTTCAGTAGAGGCCCGGGGAGAAAAGCTCCAAGCATAGGCAGTAACAAATAATACATTATATACAATAGTAACAATAGTTATAATACATTATTCAGATTGTACATGAGAGAGGCTAGTATAGAGTCTTATAGTAGGATTAAGCTAATAAAAATACTGTGAACAAGCAACATACGAGAGAAAAAAAGAGAAAATATATATATATATATATATATATATATATATATATATATATATATATATATATAGAGGAAACAGTACGGAGATTGGTAAAAAAATGTGACTGTGAGTACTCAGGGCTACTCATAACATGAATAAAATCCCACTCTTCAGCAAATCTCTTGAACTGCTGGCTTGTAAACTGTGTACCATTGTTAGAAATAACTTTGTGTAGACTACCATGTACTGCAAAATGATTCGTTAACTTAGTAATGACAGTACTGGATGCTAGATTAGAAAGCAAGTCAATCTCAAACCAGTTTGAATAAGGGTCTACTAACACCAAGTAATGTTGACCATTCCATTCAAAAATGTCTGTAGTTACTGTCAACCAAGGTAGTTCAGGAATCTGGTATAGCTGAAGTGGTTCTTTCTGTTGATGTGGCTTAGTACCATTACATACACAACAAGAAGAAAGTACACTCTCAATATCCCTTGACATAGAAAGCCAAAATACTAGTTCTCTCGCCCTTCTTTTGGTAGAATCAGTTCCTGGGTGGCCATGATGCAAGATGGTAATATACTCTTTTTGTAAGGACTTTGGAACAATCACTTTAGG
This sequence comes from Protopterus annectens, assembly GCF_019279795.1. Classification (NCBI taxonomy): domain Eukaryota; kingdom Metazoa; phylum Chordata; order Ceratodontiformes; family Protopteridae; genus Protopterus; species Protopterus annectens. Next base: position 1,407,768,023 of record NC_056725.1, read on the forward strand.
ACCTTTCATGATGATACCATTGCCAAACAAAATCACATCTCTGTAAGGACCATATGGTTACAAGTAACAAGGTAAAGAAGATTGCTTTGATGGCCATCATCAACTGATAAAGTGGTTGAGCTTCTGAAGAACTGGACTTGAGGCTGTATGACTTCTAAGCTCATAAAGATATGTGGAAGAAAATTTCTCACTTCCATGATTTGCACTTCCACTGCCTTGCTTCATAGGAATCCCCAGTAGTGTGCTCGCATTCCCCTCAGCAAAAGTTTCATCCTGTATCTTGGCCAACCTCCAATCAACCCAAGGATGTCTCATTGCCATGCACTGTGAGGCCCTGCATCAGTGAAACACTAAAATGCTTTGAGCTACACTAGTGCCCCTCAGCAAAAGTTTCATCCTGTGTCTTGGCCAACCTCCAATCAACCCAAGGCTGTCTCGTTGCCCTGCACTGTGAGACCCTGCATTGGTGGAACACTAAAGTGCTTTCAGCTGCACTAGTGTATGTTAGAGTTGCATTTAATCTGTCCTCTAAACTGAAGACTCTTTCCCCTTTCACTGTACGCGTGCACACTACTGCCCCCCCCCCCCCATTTTTCTCTTCCTATTGTACTCCTAGGTCAATTACTTAAAACTACTTTCTCTTGGTAAAAGTTTGCCTATGTACCTGCAGCCCATACTTCAGTTGTTTTTCCCTGTAGAAGTGGTGGTTCTTTTCACCACACCGTACTAGATTAGTAGCATAAGATTTGTAGTTATTAGGAAGATACTGTACTACACTGACCTGGAATTGATTTAGCGAGATTTTCCTGTTTTCTTTTTAGCAGCTGGCCTAGTCCAGTTTTTCTCACTCACAACCTTGTATTACTTTGTGTCTACCCCCAACCCCACCTTGAACCTGCACACCTCCCTCCCACTCCTGCTTAATTACAGAGGTATGAAAAAACCTGATGTAGAAAGGCACCATCTTTTGACTTAGCTTTTCTGCCTTGCTTAATAGGAATCCCCAGTAGTGTGCTCACATGTAAGTACTACCTGGTATTGTTTTTGTTTATGATTCTTATTGCTATTTTTGTAACATTCATCCTAAGGGGATCATGCAGTGCTTCTGTAACCACTCTGCCTCCCCAAGAACTGACTTTAAACGTGTATGTACCCTATTGTAAAACAAAAATATATCCTATACCTACCACTGTTGTATATTAACCCTGCATGCATTCGATAGCAGTCTACCATGGATTTTATCTCCCTTTACTTTCCTAGGCTCTTTCCCCCTTGTCTGAGTGCTTGTAGCTTACCATTATACTTACTCAGTTAAGCCATCAGGTGGCATTGTTCAACCACTACCTGTCTTTTAATACACGCCAAAAGTACTGTAACTGTTCTATTAATTTACCACTGCCCTGTTTTAGCCATATCAATGCTTACTATATTCTATTAAACTGCTACTGCCCTGTTTTCAGCTTCTATCCCCTTTCTCCCCTCTGCATCCTTCTAATTTCACACACACAGTGCCTTATGCCAGTGCCTCCTTTACCTCTGAGCTAGTTCTCAGCTTCACTGATAACATTTTGCTGTCTTTCTTCCTTCTCCTTGGCTCTAGTTGCTCCTTTCACCCTGCGGACTCACTCAGCTCCCCTAACCTGCCCCAATTCCCACCGCCCTCACTACTCCTACTTTTATTTCAACCACTCCCCACCCACTCAAGACAACCATCCAGTCAAACCCTTCCCTCTTTACTCCTCCTCCTTTCATCCACAGTCAACCATCCAATCAAAGCCTTCCCCTCCTTACCCCTCCTCCTTTCACCCACAGTAATTAAATACATCATTAATTAAATATATCACTCTTTCACTACCCCCTCTCACCCCACAGCTCTTCTCTCCAACTATAAATCCTCCCATATTAAACTATCTTTTTCTAACCATGCTTTCCTTACTGTTCCTAACACTCCAAACCCCCACCTCCCTCCTGCTACTCCTAACAACTTTATACCATGCTAGCTCCTATACCTCCAATCAGCTTCCACTCTCTACTCCTTACCATACTCCCACACAAAACTAACTCCTCCCTCACACAAATAATCATTTCTTTTCCATCTCCTCCTGTCTGCTTCAGCTCAACCCTCTGAATCATTTTAATCCTAAAATTATTTCCACTACTGCTAAGACAATCCAGAATACTCTAAATCCAAACCAAAACACACTAAAATAACTTCCTTCAATAACCCAGCCTTAGCTGGAGACATTCACCCCAACCCCGCAACTAACCCACCCACAAATAACAATTACCCTCCCCCTTTCTCTAACCTTTCATCCCCCTACACTACTCTTATTTTTTTCACATTCAATGCCTAGAGTCTCAACAACAAAGCACATCAGTTTCAAGCATGGCTAAGTCATAACCAACCTGACATTGTAGCCATCTCTGAAACTTGTCTCAAAACCCACATCTCTGACTCTGAAATCCAACCCTCTGGATTTCATACTCTTAGATGTGACCACCCAAAGAAAAAAGGCAGAGGTGTTGCATTAATCTATTCCAATTTACTTACCTTAATTCCCCTACCAACCCCCATTCCTAAATTTGCCAATGCAGAACTAACAGTTGGTCTATTAAAAATGAATAATCACAAAAGGCTCTGTATCATTGCCCTTTATATCTCACTCGGAAATAACGTCTCAACCCTTGAAGACATACTCCAATGGACATCAGCTGAAATTAACTTTGAAACTTACATACTAGGTGATGTAAACATTGACTGGAATAAAATTAACAGTCCCATACCCTCCCTGTCCATTAACCTCTTTAACTTTACTGAAGTAACCCACTTCATCACCAGACCCAATAAAGCAAATCCCCCAGGATCCACTCTTGACTGGCTCTTAGTCACCCATCCAAATAAAATTACCAACTCTGGTACAATCCCTGACTCTGTTAGTGACCACCTCCCAGCTTTCATTTACCATGCAACCACCTCCCATCCACACCAACATCAATATATTCAGACCAGCAACCTTAGTAACTTTGAACCCAAAACCTTTTCTAACTATCTCAAACAAATGAATTGGAACATTGTAAAAACCTTTCCACTCGATAAAGCCATAGACCACTTTAATTCTACTTTCCTAGATGCTCTGAATTCCCTTGCTCCACCAAGGAAAAAAGAATAAAAGCTATAACTGCCCCTTGGCTAACCAAAGAAACAAAGCAAATTATGCATCAAAGAGACAAATCCTGGAAGCTTTACCAAAAGAATAGTCTTCCCAAAACCCTTCTCCAGTATACACAGCTCCATAACTTTGCAAAAAAACAAATCTTCAAAGACAAAAAATCCTACTACACTAAGCTCCAGTCTAACCATCCCCAAAACCCTAGGCTTTTTTGGAACTCCATAAACTCACTCCTCAACACAGGCTCCAAAAATAACCCCTGCCCGGACTCAAGTAAACCTGACCTCGAATTAGCCTCACTATTCAACTCTTTCTTTGTAGAGTCAATATATGACCTAATGAAAAGTTTTCCCAACAACGACCCAGCTCTCCTACATTCCACCTCATCTAACTCCCCAAATAATTTCCCCCCTATGTTTGAGCTTAAACCTGTCTCCACGAACTACATAAAAAGACTTCTATCCAGACCTAAACCCTGCTCCAATGCACCTGACAACATGCCCTCTTCCTTTCTCAAGTCTGCTGCCGATGGCATAGCTCTCCCAATTAGTATCTTAATTAATAGATCCATAAATTAATCCTATGTCCCTAAACTCTGTCATTCTGCTTTTATTCTTCCTCTCTACAAGGGAGGCAAAAACAGTAACATTTCAAACTTCCGCCCTATAGCTCTTCTCTCTCCAACCTCCAAAATCCTAGAAAAATGCATCCACCTCCAATTTATGCCTTTTTTGTCTAAAAAACAACTTCTTACCCCTACCCAACATGGCTTCCAACCAGGACATGGCACCATAACTGCTCTACTCTCATTCTTAGAAACTGTCACTCAAGCCCGAAATTCTGGGAACTTAGTATCCACAGTGCTCCTAGATCTCTCTAAAGCATTTGATACTTTTTCCCATAAGCACCTTCTAAGTCACCTCTCAAACCTAAATCTCTCCCAAAACACTCTTTTCTGGTTCTCAAGCTATCTGTCAGATAGATCTCAGGCTGTGAAATGGAAAAAAGGCACCTCACCTTTCTTACTCACCTCTACTGGAGTACCACGGGGTCCATCCTCGGACCAATGCTGTTTAATATCTTTATCAACAACTTTCACTCTGCTATTCCTAATGCCAAAGTCATCCAGTATGCAGATGACTCTACACTTGTCTGCTCTGCCTCTAACCTCCCTGAACACCTATCTAAAACTCAGATTGCCTTCTCATCTACTGAGATCTGGGTGCTCCAAAATCACCTTTCTCTCAATGCTAACAAATCTAAACTACTACTATTCACACTCTCAAAATCCTTCTCTTTTGATAAAAATTCCTTCCAAGTCCTTAGCCAAAGCAACTTTCCGATTGAAGTTGTTCCCCTTGCCAAACTACTTGGTGTAACTATAGACGAGCACCTCAAGTTCAACATCCATACTCAGCAAAATATAAAGAAAACGCATCAAAAACTAGGTATGCTATACAGGAGCAACCACTTCCTCTCTACTTCTACCAGGCATATTCTGGCCTCCTCTTACCTCCTTCCCTCCCTTCTGCATGGTGCCCCATTACTAACTAACCTATCCTCTTCCATCACTTCCAAACTTGAAAGCTGTTATAACAAAATTTCTAAATTTGCCACCAAAGCCAAACATTCCATTCATCACTGTGTTACCCTCCAATCCCTCAACTGGTTAGAATTCACAAATTACTTGGACTTCCTCCAGCTCACTACAGCACATAGACTAATATTTAATCCAACCAAATGCCCCACTCTAACTAACATCCTTTCCCCATACACCCCAAACAGAACTCTCAGATCTGAACACCAAAACTTAATTACTGTCCACAAACCTAAATGTCCTGCTGGCAACTTCTCCTTATGTAAGAAATGGAACTCTCTCCCTTCCACACTAAGGACAATGTCAAATACAAACAACTTCAAAACACAGCTTTACACCTACCTCTCCTCCAAATGGAAATGTAACTGCATTCTCCCTACCTAGAACTCTTTAACAAAAGCCCCTGGGAGGGTATCCTCCTGAGTTCCTAAGCACCTTATAGCTGACTATAACATTCTATAGCTAATTCCCATACGATCTCTCGCACTCTGTAAATATTGTAAATAGCTTTTGACTTTTGACTTTAACTGTGTGAATTTGTTAAAATGTATCTGCATGATATTTTTCCACTAGGGGCAATATTGCTCATGCTTTGTATTATTTGATATGTATTTGTACTTGTACTTTTATTTTTATTGAACTGCTGTCTTTACTGTAATCTGTTTCATGGAGCTTTTCTCCCTGGGTCTCCATTGAAAATGGGCTCTCTGGGCCCAGTGGACTTCCCCAGTAATCAAACTGGAAAAAAAAAAAATGACATTAAAATCAAGTTGCTCATTTCCATGCTGTTCAGTACTATTTCTGGGTGATCTGGATAAAGTATCAGCAAGATAAAGAAGTCTGCCTTTTGTATAGAGAAGGATGAAATTATACTTTTGCAATTTCAGCATCATGTGTTGCAGTCTAGCTGGAGCTGTATGCATAGGCTTTCTCAAAATAGTGACTAGAGGTTGGTGATCTGTTTCTATTTAGATAGGTTGGCCATAAATATAATCATGGAACTTCGAACATGCAAACACAATTGCCAAGAGTTCTTTCTCTATTTGCTCATACTGCATATTGGTTTGGGTTAGAGTTTTGGATGCATAGGTTACTGGTCTACCCTCTTGAAGAATGAATGCACCAAAACCAAACTTTGAAGTATCACAAGAAATAGTTACTGCTTTGTGAACATCATAGTATCTGAAAGTTGGTTGACTGGCAATTCTTCGGACATCAAATGCTCTTTGGTGTTGTTCTAACTGTGACCAGGATACATCTTTGCATGTCAGCTCTCTAAGTGCCACTGAAAGTTGGCTTAAATTTGGAATGAACTTGCCTAGGTAGTTAACTATGCCAAGAAAACATTGTAGGGCTTGAACATTGTCTGGAGCTGGCATCTCAAGAATTGCTGTTTGCTTGAATGGATCTGGTCATAAGCCTGAACTAATAAACAAATGACCAGCATAGGGAACTTCTCGTAGCCTGAATTTGCACTTCTGAGGATTCAGCTTAAGAGTCACTTTATGTACTCTTTCCAGAACTTTCTCGAGGTTTCTGTCATGCTCGGCTTCACCATTACCTCCTACTAGAATATCATCTACTATAATAGCACATGGATACCCAGAAAAAAAATTGTTCCATGGCATGCTGGAAGACTTCACTGTCAGAATTTATCCCAAATGGCATTCTCAAAAATCTGTACCTGCCAAAAGGAGTACTGAAAGTGGTTAACAATGAAGATTTTTGGTGAAGCAAAATTTGCCAAAACAGAAAAAACAGTGGCATTTGGCATAAGAGCAGCAAGTTTTTTGACTGTACACATTGGATGATGAGGTCTTTTCAGTGCTTTGTTCAAATCTCATGGATCAATACATATACTGATATCATCTGAACTTTTCTTATGAGCAACTACCATGGAAGATACCCATTCAGCTGGTTCATCAACTGGGCAAATCACACCTTGCTGCACCATTTTATCTAGCTGAGCCTTGACTCTGTTCTGCATAGCTACTGGAACTTTCTGGGCTGGTCTGACAACTGGAATGACTTCAGGGTCTAACTTCATGGAGTACACAACTGTGAGTTTGCCTAGTTTATCTTTGAAAAGATCAGCATAGGTAGAGAAAACAGACCCGGTGAAATTAGAACAGTGGTCTTTCAAGGTTACATGGTGCACTTCCTTATTAAATGAAAGTAGTCCCATTTTCAAACTGTCTCTGAGGCCTAATAATGACTGCAAGTGCCTTTTGACCACATACAATTGCAAGTCATAGCTATCCCCAGCAGAGTAACATGAAAGCACTACTGAACTTTCAGTTTGAATTTCTTCACCACCATAAGCCACAAGCTTCTCACCAGCACACACTCAAGCAAATGTTTGTGCTGACATAACATTGCACTTTGAACTTGTGTCAACTTTGAGCTCTGTGGATCTTCCATTTATCTGGAAAGTACAAAATACTTCATTCTTTGCCCATAAATCTACTGCAGTGACTGTTTCATTAAGCACAGACACACTATTAACATAAAAAGCAGGGTCACAGCTTTCTAATTGATCAACTTGTTTCTTTGAAAATTCTCTTTTAATAAAAGAATAAGCTTTATTTGATTTGCATAATCTTTGGAAATGATTCCACTTATTGCATTTGTGGCATTGCTGACCAAAAGCTAAGCATTTTTCTCTTTTAGGTTCATGATTTGCACCACAATTACGACAGTAGACTATGAAACTGGGTAGAGGCACATTCTTTGATTTTGCTGAGTCACTCATACTTCACTGTGAATGTGCGCATTCTGGAACTTGCTAGAAAACTAAGGGGTTTACCAGAGGGTGTTGCAGGGCTCACAGTTGCTGCCATGTGCTTCAGCCTGTTTCTTTTAACCACATGCTGCATACTATCAGCATTAGCACCATGGCCGGCCTTAAGCATAGGCCAACTAGGCGGCCGCCTAGGGCGCCGCTCTAGCAGGGGCGCTTTTTCAGTATTTATTTAATGTAGGTAGACCAGGATGGGGGCACTGGGTGGTGTGGTGGGGGTCGCTGTAGAGCCCTTTTGTCTAGGGCACCAGTTGACCGAAGGCCGCTCCTGATTAGCACTAGAAAATACTGGAAGCATGCATTTCTCATTTGTAAGCATATTTGTGTGCTTTTCTGTGAGCTCATATATCTGACAAATCTCAATGGCCTTATTCAAAGTTAAATCATTGTCACGAAGCAAAATCTTTCTCATGGCATCATCTTTAATACCACACACAAGTCTGTCTTTTATCAACTCATCCCTTAAATCACCAAATCTGCAAATTTTAGCTTTGTTTCTTAAGTCAGTTATATATGCTGCAAAAGTTTCACCATGTTTTTGATCTCTCGTGTAAATAAGTATCTCTCCATTGTAATATTTGTTTGGGGGTTACACATTTCTCTAAATTTATGTTTTAAGCACTCTGGGTCTTCCCTTGTTTCAGCCAGTACCACTATATGACTGTTTTCCACTCCCCATCAAACACAACAGGTGCATACCCAAATGAACACCCTCTTTCTATGGCTTCTGAACCAGCTAAATTAAGCAGAATAAATGCCTTTGTATGGTCATCTTTATCAGAAAATGCAGCTTGTACGAAAATATCGTACTCTTGCTCAAGCACTCTCCAATTCTCTGCAATATTATTATCAAATACAAGAGAAGCTGGTCTACAAAATCCTTCAGCCATGCCAACAAAGTATGCTTAAACACACTGAAAATATAGCCCTTGTAATTATGTATGAACATGCACACACAGCCAGTACTTGTAATAACATTCAAATGCACAATAAACTTTTCAAAATACTGTACTTTGTGAAATATGTTTTGAAATGGCTGTATTTTGCAAAATAACTGTACTGTAATACTGCACAAACTTTTGAACACCCTGTATACCTCAGATATCTCAAATAGCTTTAATTAATATGAAAAAGTACACATAGTGAAAACATTTGGTCATTTTCCTTATGTTTATACATTTTATGCGATTCAGACTTTATTTCAAACATTTCCGTTACTATTTCGAATATTTTTATCAATATGTCACAGCTTCAGACATTTTGTTTAACTAGAAATTCGTTTTGAGCATTCTGAGTGCTTTGTTTTATATTCTTCGAGTAAGAAATCATTTAAGCACGTTTTGGTATCTGGAATTCATTTCTGACCTGTTTTGCGAGTTGTACATGCAGTAGGGATGATTCCTTCCTCAATATTAACTGAGTGCCTCTTGGTCTTGAATCTGGATCCCATTCTGACACCATGTTGCTCATCTTGGTTTACAATTGAAGATGAACAGGCAAGTAGTTTGTTTATATGCTTTATTACACAGAAACATATCAGAATGGATAGCAGTAGTACAAAATATAAACAAACTGATTAAATGACAGACTACACAGACATGCTTGCTTACATCTCAACAGCTTACTACAAAATGGCAGTCAGGCTCATACATGCTCAGTATTCATACACATGTGCAAGCCCATGGAAAGCTTCTTAAAGGTATACATACATACTGATCTACACCGGCCAACAAGAAAACAGCTGTAGCAGCATATAGAAATCTCCTAGTTCCTTGCACGGAATGATGTCCAAGATCCCTGTCTTTTGCCTCTCCTTCTTGGTATTGTATTGAGTTTGATGAATTGCTCTAGTGGAAGAAATAAAACTGGATAAACACATGGTATGGGAGGACAGGAGCCAAGAACAATGGACTAAAAAGATGACTAAAGAGTGGTATAGAAAAATGAGGAAGAAATGGGTAAGATTATTAAAGAGCTTTAGCAGGGCTTTTACTCATTGGAGATACGGAGGAGTTGATGGTGTAGAGAGAATTAGTGGCTGTTGACAATTTGGAGGACTTAATGGAATGAGGCTGAGTGTTGTAATTCATCATTTGGTTATAGGAGTGGCCTTACTGTGTGGTGGGGTTAGTTAGCTGGGGAGCTGTATAACGCTTGATAACAGTGGGCAGGTTGTCCAGGTTTGTGGAAATGGAGTATCTGAAATTAACTTTTAAGACAGGTGATAGGGAGGCATAGAGACTTACTAGTTTATTAAATAAAAGTTAAGTTACTAGGGATTTTGGTACTAATTTAGAAAATGATAAGGGAAGTAACAAAGAAATAGCAAGCTTGTGGAATTTCACAGAGAAATAAAAGACAGTTTAGTTTTGTTGAGGAAATTATGGAACAGAAGTAAGAACTGATAAAACGGTTATTAAATAAAAGGTTATGTTCTGAATTTCAGTCAAAAGAAAGTAATTTCTAGCTGTTATTAGCTTTTTGGAACTTACTGTGATGACCCATCACTGGCCAAGTAATCAAGGAGCTTCAATACTCACCACTGGCAACATTGGGGGGCGTACACACTGGGAGGATGTCAAGTACACACAGTAAAGTGCAAGTTTCCTTAAGAGCACACAGAGATCACAGTCAGTCTGGGGCTGGTTTCTCCCTTCTTCTCCAGATACCCAATAAGACTCTCCCCAATGGCACAGCTATAGAGTTGCAAGCGCAGCTGAGTGGCCAAGCTGAGACCTCCAACACTCTCTCTGTCCAACCAGTCCTTTGTGTCACTGCCCAGGTAGCTGACACACACACACACACACACACACACACACACACACACACACACACACACACACACACACACTCTTTGAGATTTGATTTATATGCAAACACACACACACACACACACACACCTGGGAAAGGCTGGCACAAATTTACTAGCTATGCCCCCTTCTGCCCAGGCTATAAGGTAGTTATCACTTCCACTAGCCAGCTCTTTATCAGCTACTTTAAGGCCCTTAGCAAAGGGTGCCCAATCTTACTGTGTAATGTTACTATAAATCCAAATGGTAGTTTGACCAAGAGCCAGGCTACTAGGAGTGGTCTGTGTAGATGCAAGAACTCTAAGAGCTTAAATATCGCTAAACCAACCAGCCACAATTGCAAGGTTTAAATATATTTAATAATAAATAATAAAAGAACAAGAAAGTACTTAATAAATCATCACAGTAACTTCAGAGCTCAAAATCACAGGAAATATTTAAAACAACATTGCAGGGCAGTCTCTAATAAATACAGAGTTACTATGTCCTAGAAACTTACTTACAGCAAGGCAAGGTGAGTGGATGTTTCCCAGTCGATGCTGTCAGGTCAAAGACAACACAAAATACCCCTCTCTCTCTTAGAGAGTTCTTAAATTAATATCAAATATTACTGCTGGGGTAGCTTGGATGACATCACTTTTTGTCACCTGACTTTACTTCCCAAGCTAAATCCCCATTGTCAGAAACGATCATCATTTTAGCATCTCTCTGTGAAAAATACATATCTCTCAGATCTGTTCAACTGCTGAAAGACATAAAACAATAAAGCACTTACAAAACAATGCAGAAGGCACCCTAATTCTAGACATCCTGTCTCCTTGCTGCATTAAAGCTAACCTTTATAGCACAATCATAAAACAATTTAATTTCAACTATTTTCTTGAAGTTTTGCAAGTTAACCCTCTATGTTCTAGTTCCCACTGTTAAAACATACATTTACACAATCACAATAGTTTATATACATTTCTGTTGCAAACCTGCAGGGCATGTTGTGGTTATATTTTAGCTCAGTACATAACATACAGTTCTAACACAGTTGTAGCACAAGCATCTTACACAAAGCATGTTGGCATTCACAAATGACACATAACCACTTACAAAATTCCAGATAGCTGGGTTGGCAGTATCTCCTGTCACACTTGTATATAAATCATAATAATATTCAAAAATGACATACAATTATTTACAAAATTCAGATAGCTGGGGTGGCAGTATTTCCTTCTGTTACATTTCTATATAAATTATATTAATATTCACAAATGACATCGAATTATTTACAAAGTTCCAGATAGCTGGGCTGGCAGTATTTCTCTTTGTCACACTTACCATCAGCAGTTCCCAGTATTTCTCCTCAGTTGCTGTGTCTACTGAACCTTCTTACCTCTCCCAAACTTACTGTGACAATGTTTGGGGCTGGTGAGGAGATTGAATTGTCCCAGAGCAGTATCATACTGTTTCCAAGGGAGCATTTTCCTATAATTTTCTACCTCTGCACCTGCCAATAACATCTTGAAGATGGCATGTGCAATGGGCACTCCCTCTTTTCCTCAATGGGCTGACATCAACAAGATGCCACGCCCATCCTCAGGCAGCACTACACAGTTGTTTTTCCCAGTCTCCACTAGAGAACTCAAACCATGCAAATGTGGCCTGAGCATGGCCACTTCCCTCTGCTCTCCCAGGATGAGAACATCCATTCTCACTGACAGCTTAATCAAAATCCTGAACTACTATTTGAACTTGAGTCACATGGGCCATACTTAGGGCCTTATCCCTCTATGTCACAAGTTCAAGCTCAAAAGAAGATACTTGATAAGGAGAAGCATAGATTTGGGATTCACTTTTAGAATGCTTAAGTTTAAAAGAGTTTCATGTTGATTGTAAAGTACTATTATGGTCATGTATTCTGTAGCATCTGCAACATAGCAAATAAGGTTATTAAAATGACGAGACAGGGATATCATTTAAGCCTTGTTATTTTGCTGTTTGTTAATGAGTGGTATTTGAATAGTGTATGAAGTAACAGGGAGGCGAAGATGTAAAGGCAGTTGTATACTCATACAATGTTAATGTATTCCTGGATAAATGTTACACATGTTTAAAATAACTTTTTTATTGGACTTGCTACATAAAAAGCAGTCTCAAGCACAAATCATACACATGGGATTTTTTAAATCTTAGTTTTCAAATAATAAGGCATTTTTCAAGTAGCACAAAAACATTTTTGAGAAATAACATAACATTTTCAAATATCTAAATGACAAAAAGGGTATCTATGCATAGAATAAACACTGTACAGTAATATCATATATAAATATTCTACCAGCTTCTCAAAGGAAAACTTACTTGTCTTTATAAATAAATCACTGTGGTGTGTATCAAATAATGAATGAGACATAAAATGTAGAAATAAAGGAAACAATACTTACAATTTCCTAAAATATCTTAACCACACAGACACATACACCCAGACAGAGACACGTACAAATCATTTTGCTTCAAAACCTAATATTTGCAGGGATTATTCAAGCAACATTTTCAACTCTACAGATGAATCATTAGAAACACCATATAACATTGCTAATCACTGATAAATCGTGTAACATTACTTATCAATATGATCTCTAAATGAAAGTGAGCATCCAAAGTGAAACTCCAATATTAAACCAGGTATCGTCTTGCTAGGGGATTTCAATCACCCAAGAGTTAATTGGCATTCTTACACCTCTGAAAATATATAATGACAGCATTTTCTAGAATTTGCTAATGCTTCTAGACATTTCCTTACTGACCTAACCTTTGCCTGTACCCAATCCCATGTCTTGTCATCACTGTTTTGTTTATTTATTTATAATATAGTGTCGTCCCTTTTGGTAAAACCTCTGTACCCATGAACTACCACATAGGCGGTAGTCTACTTAACACAGAAAGTGTGATAAGAGACCTTGGGACACAAATGATTTGCTTGTGGTCGGATCTGACCAATGAGGAATTGACCTCTGGTGTGGAACACCAGTTGCCCATGTTGGTAATGACCAGGTCTAGGATATTGCTGCCCCTGGTGGGGGTGTGGATAAGTTGATCCAAGGTGTTGGAATTTATGAATTCCAGAAAACGTTGAGCACAAGAGTTAGTACATGAGTAGTTTTCCCAGTTAATGGTGGGGTAGTTGAAATTGCCCATTATTAGGGTGATAGGTAGTCTCACTCCAAATATAACATAATGTAGCATCTATATCTTAAATGTATATATTGTAATATAGTTTTCTAACTGTCATCTATTTCCCCTATCTTGTGGTGATTCCCTCTACTAGCAACTCATAATGTTTGATGGTACTTAACTAAAAAACTTCCACATCTCACATCCTATTTGATGATTTTTCTACCCCACCTTTTCTAGTTCTTAACTGTCTGTCTCAATTCTATACTTTTTAAATAATATACTTTCCACCTTTACTCACCCCCTCAATGCAAATTATATTTACAAATGTGAGTTTATAACTACGTTCAAATGAATAACTACATCCAAATGTATTTCAATTGTTATGTATAACCTTGCACATCACTGCAACTAATCAGTTCAACATGTCCCTATTCTAGTATAAAAGTATATATGTAGTGCATGTTCTACTATTCATTTTGATTGTACCTTACTAGGTTTTACTATGTAATATTTACTTTGTTGCTTATTGTTACTGTGTATTATGGAGCTTTTCTCCCCGCTCCTCCACTGAAAATGGGCTCCCTGAGCCCAGTGGACCTCCCCAGTCATCAAACTGGAAATAAATAAAAATAAATAAATATTTATTCTAAGATGTGTTTACTGGAGTAGAACACTGATCACAAGTGTTTAATTTCAGTCTCAGCCTGGGAAATTAAAGAAAATCAGAATTACATTTAATGAGAGACAGCGAGAGTATGATGAAAATACACATTTGTAAAATAGTATTATCAGCTAATAAAATGTAAAGAGTATCAAAAATTGTAATATACATTATTTACAAAAATCAAGACAAATCTCGTGCAAAGTGAGGTGTCTGTCTGATAATTAGTGCTGTATGTTGTCTAAGTGGGAATGATAGGATAGTGTTTGCAATGAAGAATGTTAGAGTTGGTGAGTAGCTGGAAGGGTAGTTATAGTTAGCAAAAGATAATTCAAATGAGAAGGAAAGATTGGTGCATTAAAACCTGCTATATGGGGGAGAGTCAGAGTGCTACTATTAAGAGAAAGAGACTGATGTAGCTCAGGTTAGGAGCTACAGCTGAGAGGCAATGACTTTTGGCAGATGAGAAGAGATGGGCCTTTAGTTCAGTCCTACATTTTGGGCTAGACGAGGTGCCTTTTATTTGTGGGGGAATACTTTCTTGACGTTTGGACCTAGTATAGAAAAGCAGTGATCTGTGCAATGGAGTTTAGTTTGGGTGAGGTTGCAACATGGGTCAGAGTGGTCAAAGTTTCTAAGCCTGTAACAGGAAGGTTAAATCTGGCCACAAGTCAGCCATCTTCTCTCTCTGTGGTGGTTCCACTTGAAACCGTCGAATGTTCAGAACATCGAAGTTCTGATCATCGAGACGGGAACATCGGTGTTCAGAACATCGAAGGTTCAAAATGAACCACACAAAAACAAAAAAAGCTTACAAAAACTATTTTATGCAGAAACCCCTGCACCCCCCCATACCCCCCTACTTTAATATTCCAGCTCCGAGATCGCACTACAGTGGGGTAAGGGAAATCTTCCATTTACAGCTATATGCGGTGGCACTAAACGGGAGATTTCCCATACCTTACCTGCAATACCAACATTAAGATGGCACACACACACACACAACATGCAGGGCACCTTGCTGCCCTGCATACACACCCAAAATTTTACAATTTTACTTACCTGGCACTTCCACTTTGAACCTTCAATGTTCTGAACATCGATGTTCTGGTCTCGATGATCAGAACTTCAATGTTCTGAACATTCGACGGTTTCAAGTGGAACCCTCTGTGGCACAGCGGTACCACCTAAATACTGAATGAGACAATATTTAGAAAATTCAACAGGGCAAACCTTGCAAAATTTGCAGTAATCTCCTGCAAATAGAAACATTGGAGAGGGCTGCCACATTCACTTCTGACTTTAATCCGCACCTAAACAGCTGCATATAAAAGTCAGTATCTGTCTACTCTTAATACAATGATAACTTCAGAAATAAACCTCTCTGGTGGAACTCTTGTATTAATAAACTGTATAACAGAAGACAGAAAATGATAAAAAAAAATTGTATGAAATACCCACCTCATCATCTCACAACCACATTGAAACATGCCAGCAAGTAACTTAAAAGTACTATTTAAAATTGTAAAACAGATTATGAACTTAAGGTCATCACAGATAGCAAAGAAATCTATAAATCTTTCATCATTTATGTCAGGAAATTAAGGAATAATGTCTAACAATGCACTGAGCTCATCTATCATGATATCACATATTCCATTCCCAAGGATATAGCCAATGTGTTATCAGGCACATTCATTAACACCTTTATCCTGCTTACTTACATTGTTGTCTCCAGTATCCTTGGAAATTTAGTGTCTCTGAATCTCCTTGGAACAAATCTGAAAATTCCTCTCAAATACTAAAAAATGGGTGACCAGATAACATTCCAGGCTGCATTCTCACTGGTGCCAAGTGTAAACTATTTGATCATATGCATAAACTGTTCAGCCTCAGCCTACCCAAAAGGTTTATGCCCAATACCTGGAGAACATCCACTATTTCTACCCTGCACAATGGGAGTCATGGTGGCTACCTACGCAAGGGTGGACCCTCTATAGATCCTGACAATTATAGGCCCATCAGCCTCACCAGCCTTATATGCAAAGCCATGGAATGTAAATATCAGAACTCAATTATGCAGATGCAGGCAACTTAGTTGATTTAGATCCCAATCAGTTTGGTTTTGTGAATGCTAGATACTGTCTTATGAGCCTTGTAAGCTTCTTTTTAAAGGTTATAGAGGCTGGACAGAGTGGTCCTTCAGTGCATGCTGCTTATTTTGATCTGGCCAAGGTTTATCCCTCTTATTGTGTTGTTAAAAATAGACACAGGAACAAGACCAAGATGGCTAACTGAGAGCAAAAATTGATGAAAGCTCTGTGACTGAAAAATTTTCTCTGACAGAAAATATAATTAAAAAATTAAAATTATGAGATACTTAGCCAATTTTATTCACTGAGAGAAAATATTTATAGCTTCAAGTTCTTTAAAAGCTGTCATTTTCCTGTCAGAATTATTTCAACTGCTTGGTTAAGAGAGAAGAGACTTCCTTTATTCAGCATGAGTCACTCAAGAAATGATACTCGGGATTCTTGTCTTAAAAAAGGCATACAGTCACTAATATCTAGTTTGCAGGATGTATTACTTAAAATAGACAAACTGGATACCAAATCAGAAAGTTTCAAGAAGACACCAGAAAGAAAATGGAACATTTAGAAATTCCTATGAAGCCACAAAATGCACAAATCAGTAGTATAGAAGAAGCTTTAAATGATCATAAAGGGATAATAACCAAATGTGAGTCTCAGACTGAATTTCTTTTGAAACAAAATAACTGTCTTATAGAAAAAAGATGATTTAGAAAATAGACTGAGATTAAATACCATTAGAATTTGTGATACACCTGAAAAATATGAGGGGGCAATATAATAAACATCTTAACCTGGCTACATAAAACATTAAATCTACCTGTAACTTTATCTTTTGGAATTGAAAAGACACAGGTATCCCTGAGGGCACCTTCAAAGAAGGAAAACTCGTGACCAAGTTCAATTATAGTTAAGTTTATGTCTAGCTTAGAAAAAAAGATCAAATGTTAAAAAACAGCATGGTCCAGCCCACTTATTAAAATAGGTGAACATGTAGTCAGATCCGACATTGACTATTCCAGTAAAGTAATGAGTAAAATAAAATTATGTTTAACACTGATCAATGAACTTAAAAATAACACTATTAAAGCTATTTTGGTGTTTCCTGCAAACATCACATTATTTCTTTCTAAATGAACTAAAATGTTTGACATGCTGGAGGAGGCATCTACTTTTGTCAACAACAATACAATCCTTAATAATACTGAATAAATGGAGAGGAACCCCTGAAGAAACACAGTGAGCCAAATTCCTTGAAAATTGCTTCTAAAATTAAAAAGCTCAAAACAAGTGACATTTATTCTCTGATTGTGGGACTTTTACTTGCTGAAGTGATAGATTTACCCTTTAAGTAAAAGGTTTACACTGGACTTTAAGCTTCAAAACATATGTAAGTATGTATTTATATTTTAAGCTAAAACATTTTTTCATGATGAGGAATATAAATGCTTAGTTTTACTGTTTTACTATATTTAGAGTGAAAGATTTTATTCATTTAATTTAACAAAACTGTACTGTAAGAGAATGTCATCAATTTATAAGCAATATAATTGGTAACTTTAGAATTATATAACTTAAGAATTTTATTTTTATTTGTTCAACTTTGCTTAGTATGTGCATTCCCAGATTAACTGAATATCTGATCTATGTAATATGCTAATTAGAATTGTTAAAGTGCTGGGGATTTAGTTTTCTTTGCTCCTGTGTAAGACATTTCTTTAATTTGTAATTTATGAAGCAAATAACACTTAAAGAAATATTGAGGACAAAAAAATGTTCCAGTGATGTCAGAATGCTGGATTCTTGCTTGCCTTGTTTTCCACCTTGAGCTGTTCTGAAGAAAATCTAGGTCATCAGTGATGCCTGTAAAAACAGAAGGGAACTTTCTTTTTATTTCTTCTTTCAAGTATATGTGTGTCAACTCTACTCAAAATAACTTTTTTTTTACTTTTCCTAGAAGTGAAGAATTAGTAAAATAAAAGCTATCTCTGTATACAACCCAGATATTATAGTGATTACAGAAACATGGCTGAAACCCCACATTAAAGATAACTCTATAACTCCACCTGGCATCAACATATTAAGAGTTGATAGACCTCACAGAAAAAGTGGTGGCATTGCCCTTCTTTACAAATCCAATTTAAAAGTCCAGCTTCTTCAAAAAGAAACCCCAGATTTCATCACTGCTGAGACCCTATTCAACAAAATCCTACTAAACCAACAGAAACAACTAAATCTACTTAGCATTTATACACCACCAGGAGACAACCTTAAGACACTAGAATCTATACTCCACTGGGCTTCCCACTCCCTGTCCCAAGAAACTTTACTCCTAGGTGATGTCAACATAGACTGGAACACTATACACTCATCCATAGCCACCAACCACATAAACCTATATAATTTCTTACAACTCATACACTCACCCACAAGAATTGACAAAACCACCAAACGAGAATCCACTGACTAACCAGCCCAATACTGCCCACCTATCTGGAATACTACCTGACTCCCTCAGTGACCATAATCCAACCTTTCTTCTTCAGCACAAAATAAAATCTACTAACACCCCCGCTCTCTTACAAATCCATTCCCAAAAAACATCTCCCCAGAACAATTCTCAGAAGCCCTAAAATCCTGTCACTGGGCTCCCATAAAAACCCTTCCCCTGGATAATGCAGTAGAATACTTTAATGCCAAATTCCTAGAGATTTTAAACCAACTAGCCCCACTAAAAACTATAAGATTGCGAAGTAACCCTGCCCCCTGGTTAAACAAAGCCACAAAAATCTTACTCATGACTAGTGATAAAGCTTGGATAACTTGGCAAAAATACAAAACTCCCGTAACTAGGCAAAGCTTTGCTGAGCTCAGAAATAAAGCGCAAAAACAGGTAAGGTTGGACAAGAAACACTACTATATTTCCCTACGAAGTAAACATAACAACAACCCACAGAAATTCTGGGCTGCAGTGAACAACATCCTCCAGCCTGGTAAAGCCACCACACCACCCCCAGATATCATAGGTACCAATCCACACATAGCCTCTAGTTTTAATAACTACTTTACCTTTTCAATACTGAACCTGGTAAGTACAATATCACCCATGACCCAACATCAACCCTTAAACTACCAGACTAACTCCATCCCTTCACTTTTAACCCAGTTCCAACTACAACCATTCAAAATCTCTTAGCTAAACTCAAACCTACCACCATAGCTGCCAACAGTCTCCCAGCTCAATATCTCCAAATTGCATCCAAGGCCATTGCCTACCCCGTCTCCCTACTCATTAACAAATCTATCTCCTTGCATTCCATTCCTTCATTATGGAAAATCTCATATATCATCCCTCTCCACAAGGGAGGTCCATCTAATGACCTCTCCAACTACCGTCCCATTGCTATCCTATCACCCCTCTCAAAAATTCTAGAAAAATGTATCCACCACCAAATCCTTACCCATCTGTTAACTAACAACATTCTAACTAAAACCCAACATGGATTCAGACCTTCCCATAGCACCAACACTGCTCTAATTAACTTCTCCAATACCATAAACTCACATAGGAACCAAGGGAAGCTGGTCTCTACCACCTTCTTAGACCTATCCAAGGCATTTGATATAGTTTCCCATAGCAAACTCCTCACCTGCCTAGCAGAACTCAACTTCAATGACTCCGCCCTAAAATGGTTTAACAGTTACCTAAACAACCGGTCACAATCTGTCAAATGGGGCAACTCCCTATCCCCCACTCCCTGTCACATGCGGTGTCCCACAAGGTTCAATCCTTGGTCCCCTTCTCTTCAACATATTTACAAATAATCTCCACCTAGCTACCACTAAAGCCAACATCATCCATTATGCGGATGACACTACTCTAGTCTGCTCAGCACCAAACATCCAATTACTACAAAGTAAAGCCCAGGAATCCTTCACTGAGGTAGAGAACTAGCTAAACAACTACCAACTAATACTAAACCCTCCAAAAACACAGCTAATACTATTCCACCCAATCAATCACTCCTCTGCCACCTTTACCATCATGTCACCCAATGGCACCCTCATCACCCCAGTAACTGAGGCCAAACTCTTAGGCATCACTATTGATCAACAACTTAAATTCAACAAGCACGTATCTCAAACTATCTCTAAAGTCCATAAAAAACTTGGTTGCCTATATTGTTGCATACTATTCCTAACCCCCAAAACTAGAACAACAATAGCCAGAACTCATCTCTTATCAACACTACTTTATGCCTCTCCAGTCCTCACCAATATTACAAAACTAACCTGAACAAACTCGCCACATGCTACAATAGAATAGCTATGTTCGCTGCCAATAATAGATCACATTCCCACCACTGCCAATCCCTAATTAAACTGCACTGGTTACAATTTCCAAACCTCCTACGGTACTACCAACTGATCATAGCCCATCAAATTCTTTTTCATCCGGGAAAGAGCCCTAGTTGACATACTAAACTTTCACAACTCTGAAAGGGAACTATATTCATGTAACAAAAACCTAATTGAAATTAACCCATGCAATAACAGTGCTGGGGAGGCCCTATTCTCTTATGATGTTGCTAAAGTATGGAACACCCTCCCTCCTGAACTCAGGCTACAAAGTCACACAAGCACCTTCGAGGGCCTTCTTAATTCACACCTCAATGCTAACCCTCTCTGCAACTGCAAAGACCCCCCTGAAGTCCCTCCACTCCATATAAGTGATCCGCTGTATGCCTCCATTACAAACACTATATTCTCACCTGATATGTACTTTTTTTGTAAATATTGTAAATTAGGGTTCTACTCCTGAGTATCTTATTGTTTTACAAAATTGTTCTTGTACTTCTTTGTTTCTCTTACCTTGTATACCAGTTTTTTTTATTGTTATCTAAACAATGTATGTAGTCTGTTAACTTCCTTGGTGCTTTTCTCCCCAGGACTCCACTGAAAACAGACACTTTGTGTCCAGTTGGATTTATCCTGGTAAAATAATGTTAAAATAAATAAAATAAATAAATAAATAAATATAATTAGCTTACATTCTCCTGAATGTTATTAACTTATGTTGTAGTGTTATTAACTCTCACTGTACATATTAATGGAAAGAAGTGACATTAGATGTTTATAACTGATTATTACAGCTTAAAAGAACTAAGATGAATGAGAAACTTATAGAGAAAATTAACAGCTATTGTGTGTTGTGAGTTGTCATTTCCACAAGCCGTAATCAAATTCTGATGTCAGGATGTGAAGCTTTGACCAGAACAGCAGTTTGCAATGGCTAAAAACTCATATTCAAATTAAACAAGCAGGGGTACTTGTATATATAGTCAAGATACTTGTAATACCAGATTTAATAGGAATATAAACATGTTATGAATAATATGCATATGCACAAGGAATGAAATATTTACTATGTAAGATTAGTAAAATATAAGTATCAGCAAGTTAAGAAATAGAGACTCATATCACAATATTTAATAGAAAGCTAATGATTAAATAGCTGTTAGGTAGGGGATTTTAGAAATTCAGGTTATATAGAATGAGGTAGAATATTAGTTGGAAAATAATACAGAAAAATATATTTAAATAAACTGCTTATAAGAAAGATGTATATATACCTGCATATGGCAGAAATGTGAATTCATAAGAGCTCATATAATTTACATAGAAAATCATATCAAATATTTGAAAATAATCTGAAAGCTGAAATTTGAAGCATGGTCATGTGACCTTTGAAGCTTTTTACATGTTATTAGATTCACTAAGACTACCTAAAATAAGTATTTTCATAAGTCAAAGCTGAAAGTTGACTATTATATTGCTGAATCAGTGCATCCATTTTAACAGAAAATAAAGTAGATTTTTCATTATGTTTGAACCTGGGAAGGGAGAATGGGATGTGAATTAAGCACATTGTAATTTCTGAATACAATATAGACTGCAAATATTTTTTGACTTCTTAGAAATAGTAAAACATTCTGTTTGACTTCAGTAGTGTACATATTTTTATCTTCTTCTTCTTTCGGCTTTTTTCCTGGTTAGGGGTCACCACAGTGGCTCACCTGTCTGTTCATGATTGGCAGTGGAGTTTTACGGTGTCAGGTTGCCAGCCCGGTGCCCAACCTTCCACAGAAGGCACACACATGCACACGCTCACACCTAGGGCCAATTTAGAGTGTCCAATCCACCTATAGCATGTCTTTGGGATGTGGGAGGAAACCCACAGAACCACAGGGAGGACATGTAGACTCCGCACAGAAGGCACCCCAGCCGAGGATCGAACCAGAGAACCTCTTGCTGTGAGGTGGCAACACTAACTGCTGCACCACTGTGGCTGCCCAGTGTACATATTTTTATGAAGTATTTTAATAAGCTAAAGGATTTTTAAATATGTTGATATTTCCCATGTTAAGAGTGTTACACAATTTTGAGATATAGACATTTGTCCTTTAAAAATTAATTCAGGGCTTTTGTTAGATCTATAAAATATTTGTCTATCTTTTAACATAAAAAATATATATGTGCACTGATTTCCCTTATGTATTATAGTTTAGTATGATAACATTACCTATCACCTATAAGTTTACAGATGTCTTTGTCTCTTCAGGTTCCACTCTGTTGTACTTATTTATTTATTTAGAGATTTAGTTATAATAATGTTGAATGAGTGAATAATTTAGGAGTATTTAATGGATAATTTTTATACCAGTATTACATTATTTGTTGGATTATTTAATATTTTTGATTAAATAAAGAGTATTATTAAACTTTTATGTAATAATGGGGGAACAGTTTTAAATGGCAAAATATATAACTAAATTAATAGTTATATGTAATATTATATTAATTATTTGTAAGTGACAGCAGCTTTTGCCTAGTTTTTTGATGAATTTTTAGTTAGTGGTAGGTAGACAGATAGTATAGTATAGTATAGTATAGTATAGTAGGTTGTCTGTTCAATAGGCAATCTAGGAACTTTGGTATCCGTGGTAGGTTGTGTTTTATTAGCAATATATACAGTTATAGTTGTAAGCTTGTCTTTGTTTTTTGTTATTTATGAGTTTTAGTAATTCAATTTGTAGAAAGGAAGAATTCAAAAAATGTGGAATGTTAAGATAGTGTTGGAGAAATACATTAGAGTCTTAATATATTAAATTAATATGGTAGATAAATGTGTCATATCTTTCAAAATAATTCTTTTTAAATATACAGTATGGATAGTTTTAATCTATTATCTATTAATGCAAATTGGTTGGCAAAGAAGAAGTGGGATTGTCAGAAAGATGAAGAAAGTAGAGAGGAGTATAAGGAGATGAGGTGCATGGTAAAGAGAGAGGTTGCAAAGGCTAAGGATAAGGCGTATAGAAAGTTGTATGAAAGGTTAGACACTAAGGAGGGAGAAAAGGCCTGTGCCGATTGGCTAGACAGAGGGACCAATCTAGGAAAGATGTGCAGCAGGTAAGGGTGATAAAGGATAATGAGGGAAACGCACTCACTAGTGAGGAGAATGTGTTGAACAGATGGAAAGAGTACTTTGAGGGGCTGATGAATGAAGAGAATGATAGAGAGAGAGAGAGACGGCTGGATGATGTGGGGATAGTGAATCAGGAAGTGCAATGGATTAGCAAGGCAGAAGTAAGGATAGCTATGAAGAGGATGAAGAATGGAAAGGCTGTTGGTCCAGATGACATACCTGTGGGAGCTTGGAGGTGTTTAGGAGAAATGGCAGTGGAATTTTTAACCAGATTCTTTAATGAGATCTTGGAAAGTGAGAGGATGCCTGAGGAGTGGAGAAAAAGTGATCTGGTAATGATTTTTAAGAATAAGGGTGATGTGCAGAGCTTTAGTAACTACAGAGGGATAAAACTGATCAGTCACAGCATGAAATTATGGGAAAGAGTAGTAGAAGCTAGGTTAAGAAGGGAGGTGATGATTAGTGATCAGCAGTATGGTTTCATGCCAGGAAAGAGCACTACAGATGCAATGTTTGCTCTGAGAGTGTTGATGGAGAAGTACAGAGAAGGTCAGAAGGAGTTGCATTATGTCTTTGTGGACTTAGAGGAAGCATATGACAGGGTGCATAGAGAGGAGTTGTGGTATTGTATGAGGAAGTCGGGAGTGGCAGAGAAGTATGTAAGAGTGGTACAGGATATGTACAAGGGTAGTGTGACAGTGGTGAGATCTGCAGTGTGAGTGATAGATGCATTTAAGGTGGATGTGGGATTACATCAAGGATCAGCTCTGAGCCCTTTCTTATTTGCACTGGTGATGGACAGGTTGACAGATGGGATGAGACAGGAGTCCCTGTGGACTATGATGTTTGCAGATGACATTAGACTGAAAAGACTGAAAATTCAAATGACTGAATTATGGAATTTGCCCCTTCTCCACTGTTTTGCGATCTTGGAGTTGGTATATATAGTTTGCAGGGGGCTTGTCCCCTGCATTACAAATGTGTTCAGTATTTTGAATTTTCAGTCTTTTGGTTTGTCAGTCTTCTGAAGTAGACCCTACATCTGTGTTATATTTAGAACTTTTGGTAGAGTTTTATGACAGCCAGTTAAATATCTTAAATGAAATGATGGAAAAATCACCCTCCTTTATTCTGACCTTTTCTGGCCATCCTGAATAAAAGAACTTGGAAGACGGGTATATTCATGAGCATACCTCTCAACTGTACAGATGTTCACATAATGTCAAGATTTTTGCCTCATATGTTTGGTCCATTTTTCATAACATTTTTGTTTTTTGGAAAATTAGTGGCAAATCATTAAAGATTGAAGTTAGAAAATAATGACAGACATTTGAGCTACACACTTTATACCCTTCAGGAAATTCATGCTAATGCAAAACCTTTATTTTATCAACTTTCTAAGTTTGTAAGAGCAATATTTAAAAGTTGTCCATATTTTGGGGCTTTGCTCTACTTTATTGATGGCTTTGTTCAGATTTCTTGCTGTAAGAGATTGAAAGGTATGTTCATGAGATAGGAGTGCTAGAGATTGATTTACGATCATGCAAGCTTTGTACATTTAATCAGGATAAGTCCTTTCTTGGTGTAAAAATAAAAAAAGCTGTTTTGCCAATTAAGCACTATCACATCAACCTACAAAAATTAAAAATGTGGTGGCTCTATTCTTAAAAACAGCAGTTCATCTTCAGACGTGCCCTCTGATTCCAACTATTCAGACATGTCATCAGCTACTCATACTGACAGTGATTCCAGTTTAGGGTCACCATCAAATAAATGTATCAGTAAATTAGCATCCCCTTTAGAAGGGAAGTAGAAAAAAATAGAAACTGATGCCACCAATTTAACTGCATTCAGGATAAATCTGATCAAGCAGACATGGACTGTAATGTTTTAATGAATGTTTTTGGCATTTTCACATTTGCCTTTGTCTAATGCTGAGTTAATGTTACTTAAAAAAAGGTTTGGGATATATTCCTGATTTTTTTGTTACAGAAAGTTCAGTTATTTCTGATATTAAACATTTTTGTGGACTATTAAATTTAAAATACTGGTTTATTTGACATTGTGTTGCTATTGAAACCAGGGGCACATTTAAATTTCATTAATCCACTTTTCTCTTCCATATTACCCAAAAATCGTTATTAAGGTACTTGCATATACATTGCAATTGGATTTTTTTTCTTAAAAAAAAAAAAAACAGAGCAACCTAACATCTTCTGAGTTACAGACTGTTAAACAACTTGGTGCTAATATCAACATTGTTATCACTCTGGCAGATAAGGGAGGAACGGTCATTGTCTTAGACACTGAGGACTATCATAAGGAAGTTTCTAGATAACTTAATAATGCAAAAAAAATTTTTTTAAATGCCTTTGAATCCTTTGAATGATTTTCAAAATAGACTAAAATATTTTTAGATGAGAAAGTATTATTTCGTGGTATTATTTTTGCCAGTCTTAGAAATGAACCATTAATATCACTTGCTTAGATTCAGAAATTTGATATATTACTTAAAGTATATAAACCTGTTGTTGTACCATCTGGGCATCTCATTGTTACAGGTTAATGGAACCGGCATCAAAATATTTGGAAGTGATGCTAAGACCATTAATCCAACATACTTGAAGCAGGCATAAGTGATTCTACTCACTATTTATGCGTGCTAGAAAATACATCTGTTCCATTGTCAGCTTATATGGTTTCACTTGATGTGCAATCATTGTATTTAAGTATCTCACATTGTTGAGGAACTGAGAACATTTCTTATTGATTATACTGTATATGTATACTGTATGACAATAACTTTAACAGCTTCATTATTTAGCTACTAGAGTTTTTGAATAGTAATGCTTTTTTTACATGAACAACTGTTCTTTACAGCTCCAAGGCACTGCCACGGGGGCTAATTTTGCTCCTCTTTCTGCTGACTTATTTATGAGTTATTTGGAAAATGTTATATTTAACAACAGCGGTTATAAAATGTTGCAGAGTTTGCATTTAGTGTTATGATATTTGGATGAAAGCTGTGTCTTTTGAATGGGAGATCTGGCATTCCTTGAGGGGTTTGTATCATACCTCAGTTGATACAAATTTGATACCAAGTTTACTTATATGGTGAGAAAACAGTGCATGGAATTCTTGAATTTAACATTCCATACCACCTTGCACAGAAAACTGTATTCTAAAAATACAATTTTGATAGCTAATAGTTTTATTTATAAGTAAAAAATAAAAAAAAACATATTGACATTCAGAAGCCATGTAGCTAAAACACTGGTCTGTCCATAAGGGGTCCTTTGCATATATCCCATGGGCCTCCATCATGGGACATTTAAGGTATTACACAGTGAAGACTCTAGCCTGGCTGGGTTTTTCTTGCAGTTTTTACTGAATGGTTTGTATGTGTGACCTCTTTACCCTCTAGTTTGGACGTTATTTGGGATATGTTGCAGGTACCCTTATGTTTAGGCACATCGGACTGAATTTAAGCTCTGTGTTTTTGAAGTATAGTCAAATGAGGTGAGCGTATTGTGTGGAAAACTGGTTGGTGCACTTTTTATTTGACTGACAGTATACTTTATGGGATAGGTGTCGTGTTTATGGTATGCTACTCTTTATTTGACTGACAGTATACTTTAAGGGGTAGGTGTCATGTTTATAGTAGGCTGGTCTGTGTAGTTA
This sequence comes from Protopterus annectens, assembly GCF_019279795.1. NCBI lineage: Eukaryota > Metazoa > Chordata > Ceratodontiformes > Protopteridae > Protopterus > Protopterus annectens. The sequence goes on from NC_056725.1 coordinate 1,407,795,483, forward strand.
AAGTCACTCTCTATATGAACGGACACAAGTTGAGCAGATTGTGTGGAAAAGTGGTTGATGCACTCTTTATTTGACTGACAGTATACTTTAAGGGGTAGGTGTCATGTTTATGGCATGCTGGTCTGTGATTTAAATTCGCTCTCTATACAAATGGACACGAGTTGAGCAGATTGTGTGGAAAAGTGGTTGCTGCACTCTTTATTTGACTGATAGTATACTTTAAGGGGTAGGTGTCGTGTTTATGGCATGCTGGTCTGTGATTTAAATTCGCTCTCTATACAAATGGACACAAGTTGAGCAGATTGTGTGGAAAAGTGGTTGATGCACTCTTTATTTGACTGACAGTATACTTTAAGGGGTAGGTGTCATGTTTATGGCATGCTGGTCTGTGATTTAAATTCGCTCTCTATACAAATGGACACGAGTTGAGCAGATTGTGTGGAAAAGTGGTTGCTGCACTCTTTATTTGACTGACAGTATACTTTAAGGGGTAGGTGTCGTGTTTATGGCATGCTGGTCTGTGTATTTAAATTCACTCTCTATATGAATGGACACGAGTTGAGCGGATTGTGTGGAAAAGTGGTTGCTGCACTCTTTATTTGGATCCTTTTAAAAAGACTAACATATCAGGCAGCTGATTTGGAATTCTTTCCTTCTTTTTTCTTTCTCTCTATCTCATGAGTCCTTGTAAAGACTGGATAGAGTACACTCTAAGGGTGAGTGTTATGTTTAGGGCAGGCTGGTCTGTGTATTTAAATTCATATTCTATATGAGTGAATGTGAGTTGAGCAGATGTGTTGACATCCTGACATGAAGGGTAAAGGTGAGAATAGTTATTCTTTTTGATTTGGTTCTTTTATCTTATTGTTATTAGGATTATGGATGAAATGGATGATTTTTGTTTGAAGGACTTACACGAGAGTGGTTTTCTGCATAAATGCACTCTGTGTTTTATATTAGATGATTCTCTTCAGAAATGGGATAAAGAAGAGGTTAGTTGTCCACAATATACCAAGGTGAACAGAGGTAGTTGGAATGTTGATGTGGGTATTCAGGTGGATGCAGGAACAGCTAATTGTTCATTCTACTCAGCTGCAAAAATTTTGAAAACGAAGGAGACAAAAACTAATGATTTTCAGACAATTGTTTTCAGAATTTAGTGAATAATGGTTGTGGGGTGGAAATTGATGAAGTAGTTCATGTGGATGATGAAGTGAATAGGTTAGGTGGTGTGAATGATTCTTATTCTGTTTTCATACAGTTAGGAAAAGAGATGAATTTAACATGCCTCCTATTGGTGTTAAAGGAGTTAAAAGAATTTTAGGTTTTGTTAATGAAGATGTGGACGAGGGGAGGAATATTGACAGTGAATGTAGAAAAAAGAGAAAAATAGCTCTGGGTTGTCTAAGAGATGTTGCTAGTGTTGTGGATTTATCCCTGTCTAAGCTGGGGTGGTAGTGAGGGAAAGGATTTATCTCAAGCTAAAATAATGTGTTGTAAGAAACATGATTTGGTGATTGGCATCTGTTCGCTTAAAGGGATTTGTAATACTTTGCCTTGCAAGAATAATGAGTGTATTACAGTGTCTTGCCTTAGAGGGTGTAAGATGTAAGATATCCCAGCTTTGTTGAGAAGATTAATTCTGAAGGGAAAGAGATGTGATGTAGTAGTTATGACTGTTGGGGTAAATGATGTAGGTAAGGCTAACAAACATTTCCATAGTTTTCTTGATGAAATGTTTAAATTAAAAAAGAGAAATATTTTGACTTGGTTCTATGTGATATTATGCTTTTGTTTTGCTTTAATGATGTTTCAGTTAAGGTGTCAAGAAGCTTTATTAATATTAGGAAGAAATGTTTTTCAAATTGTATTAAATGTATTTATTTATGGGAAGAGATGTCTAAGGATAAGAATTTATTTGGGTACAATGGTAGACATCTAAGTAATGCTGGCAGTAGATTTTTGTTTTAAAAGTTTTATGATGTTTTATTTATTTATTTATTTATTTATTTTCATTGGACAAGGCCTACTGAGGGATACTACCAAAAATATTAAGGATAGTGTTGTGAAATTTTTGTTGTGTAATGCAAGAAGTCTTAATAATAAGATGTAAGACATACCCCCGGATTTATGAATTCCTTTATAGCGTGCAGGATTAGTTTAAGAGCTATTTTTGGCAATATGGCTGACATGCGATCCAGGAACGAGCTCCCGGGAAGTGCACTGAGCTCTTAGGCTAATCCCGCATGGACCGAGCTCCTGTATGCAAATTACCCTCATTTGCAGGTGAAAATCATGCAAATGAGGGTAATATGTGATCCAGGAAGCTGGTAGCCGTCAGTGCAGGATGAATGCAGTGTTCAGAAATGTACTCGGTTAGTAACCGAGTACAATTCTGCAATCTAGAAAACTGAGCTATGATAGCTCCAAATAAAGGCTGCATATCATTGAGGAAGCATGCCAATGTCCAAGTAGAAGGCCATTGGCATTGTAAAATGTAAAAAAATAAAATAAACAACTTTTAATTTTCTTTTCGCCGATCTCGCCTGGTTAAGCATAGGGCAGTGAAGCGCAAATGGGATCGGGGGGGGGGGATAATAAAATAAACGTAAAATAAGCATTCTAACTAAAATCAGTATTTTGCCATGCAAGTCAATGCCAGTCAGAAGACAACCTGGCCAGTGAGTAATGGTTGCTAAGGGGGGAGTCTCAGTGTGGGACATATAACTATGCATTAGCAGGCAATCCTATGCAAATGAGGGAAGGGTTAGTGAATCCCAGATTTTCCGAGGGTGTGAGGCAGGTCCCAAGAGTGTAAGAGTATAAATAGCTGGATTCAAGACTAGGATATAGGTGACATCATGGGTGTGTGTCAGGCATACTGTAAGTGGATTGGAGACCTGTGGCTCGGGATCGCTCCTAGCATAGCACAGCTAAGCTAGGGGTGTGTCTAAACCTGCCTAGCACTGTTTACAAAGTGTAAGCGGGTGTGCGCACCACGCACCGGGTTGTACAGGAAGAAAAAGGAAGTTAAACCAGGAAAAAGCAGCTCTGTGCACATTTGAGCACTCCGTTTGCACGGCGCGCACACGGGCTTAAACAGGGAGGCAATGGGAAGGAAAAACAGCAGTAGGAAGGTAATCAAGGAGAACTACCTGAGCTGCCAGGCGAAATGTATCAGAATCAGCTAATCACACAGGAAGCAAACCAGCCCAGCCCAGAACACCACTATAAACCAAGCAAATACCCACCCCCCTGGTTTTTCCACACTCTACACCACCAGTGTATACAAGCGGGGAAATTTTAAAACCAAACCTACAAAATGAGAAGGGCTGCAGCAGACAACATAGAAAAACATGTGCAAGAGGCTGAGGGTGGTGAGGATGCCAATGCTGCCGAACAACCCACAGTGAGGAGACAGAGAAGAGTGTACAGACCCAGGGTAACCTACCAGGGGCTACATGAGCTGGAGATAGTGGAGCGCTATAGGGTGGACAGAGACCTCCTACAGCAAATCGTTGAGCTGTGCAGGCCACACCTGGCACACCACACTGGCCGAGGGGAACCCATCCCAGTGGATACCAAGGTATGTGTAGGCCTAGGTATACTAGCCACAGGTACCACCCAAACTACAACTGGGGATAACATGAGTATCTCACAGGCATCAGCATCCAGAGTATTCCACCAGTTCCTGAATGTCAAGTCAGCACATGCCAGTGAGCACGTATATTTCTTCAACACACATGAGGTGTTGACCCGCAATATGCGTCTCTTCCACCAAATAGCTAACTACCCCTGGGTAGTGGGTGCTTTAGGCTACTTGCACTTATGCATCAAAGCACCACCCAGTGAGTAGAGTAGGGCCTACATCAACCGCAGGGACATCCCCTCCATCAACTGCCAGGTCGTATGTGATGCCCTGGACATTATACTGAATGTGTGTGCTGGCTGCCCTGGAAGCTATGACAATTCACACATATGGCAACTGATGCAGCTGTACCACAGATTTGCTGATGTGGACATCCCCTATGATCACCTAGTGGGGGATGCTGGGTACCCACTGGAGCCATGGCTGATGACACCCATCAGAAATGCACACACACCTGTACAACAACGCCATAACGATGCACCCACACAGGCCAGACATATAATAGAGCATGTGTTAGGGATGCTTAGGTCACGGTTCCGGTGTCTGGACACATCCGGTGGAGCCCTGCAGTATTCACCAGCTACATGTACCCAAATAGTAATGGTATGTGCTATGCTACACAGTATGATCCTGCGGAAACAGCTGCAGCAGGAATAGCATGGGGCAGGGCCAATTAGTCCCCCACCAATGCCAAGGCCTGTACAGGTACAGAGTGACTCAGAGGAGGAACAACCTGAGCCTGATCCAGTAGGCAGAAGGGGGCATGCCCAGTATGCCCTAGCCTTGGCAAAGAGGCAACGCATAGCATATGCACTGACACAGTAGGGCCCCAGGAAATGACACCTCTCTCTGACAGACAGTAAAAGGGATGCCAAACATGACACTACCTGTGCCCAACCATGTATAGGGAGTGTACTATGTGCATCCAACATAGGCAGCCCTACAGCACCATCCTCAAGTCCGGCACACCCTCAAGGTAAGTCAATCAACCTACCAATTGTCAAATGGAGTAAAATGTGTTTTTACCTGTAGCTATGCTATGGATGTGAACATGCAAGGGAATTGGGTGGCTGGATGTCAAGGCAGCAGAGAGTAGACACCCATAGTGGCAGCATGAGATTGGAACACATACTGGAGTCACAATAGTAGCCAGTACTACACAGGGTGACAAAACCCACTGCAGGAAATGGCCTAAGCGAAAGGGGGGACCATAAGGGCCACACATACCAGTCAGGATAGATCACATACCCAGCAACAGTCTCAGCCAGCAGGACAGGTGAAGACAAACTCAAACAAATCCTGTACTATGGCCTCTGAATGTGCCCTATGGTTAACCCCTCCCCCAGGCCTACACAGACAGACCGCAGCAGGCCAGGCAGTCAGATGTAAGTTGCGAAGGCTAGGAAGTCAGACACTAATATGTAGGCAAACAAAGCTAGGATCTGTACTACACTGGTAAGCCCTAGCCAGCAGGATAGGTAAGACTACAGACTGAAATGGAGTACCTGACATACCAGTACAGTCCTAGCAAATGTGTACAAGTGTCAGGTGTGCCCCCCATCCAACGTACATATAGAGTAACAGTCAGGTGTGCCCCCCCCACTCCTGTGTAGAACAGTAGAAACAGTCAGGTGCCCCCCACTCCCACTATGTAGAAATGTAACAACAGTCAATGGCAAATGATCGATGGATACCCTGCAAACACAGCATGCTACCTGTCGGTGTACAACAAAAGGTCAGCACCGCAGGACAAACAACCTGGATGTGGTCCACACATGCAACACAGATGACCATACTGGCCATGCTCACACACTTAGAGGAATAAAGGCAATGTCAATCAACGACATAATGAGAGGTCATACTGGGCATGCTCACACACACAAACACATGAAGGCCATGTCTGCAAACACCAGTGGACCAGACATATCTGGAAGTTGCAGTTCTCAATGTGAACACATGTCAGTATGCAGCACTCCTGCCTTGCACACACAGTGGATAGGAATACAGACAAAGATGTAAGGACAACACACTATAATAAGCCACAGGCACATGGGCATAGATGTGTGGAAGAGGGTGACCATAACAAGGAGCCATGTGGGTCTGTCCAAACTGGCACACAGCCTAAGGGCCCCCAACACATGAGGTACGGATGTAACCCATTGCAGATACTAGCCACCAGTACCTGTCAGCATGACAGACTATGTGGTGTACTTGCCAGCTGTGCAACAAGACTGTACAAGGAAGCAGCCATCTAGTAGCTGTATACAAGCACGTGTAACATATGACCCCATGTGCGCCCGCATGTGGCATGTCAACCCCTACATGAATGGGGTATGGCCCATGCACACACTGCCTTCCCCATAGCAGTAGTATGACAAGCCTGCTGAGGTCATCCAATGTGAATTACACCTTTGGGAGAGCTATAGTTCAGTAATATGCATGGCACGTCCCATAGCTGCATACTGCTGTAGTGACAGAGTAGTTAGGTAGTAGTAATAACCCCAGACCTGTCAATTGTGTGAGTGTGTGTTTGTGTGTGTGCCTGTCTGCCTCTGACTGTGTAGAGTGAAATGCTTGTTAGGCTACTCACACTCAGTGCAATACATATATTCAACTTTGGCAAGGCTGCTGATGTCACTCACCTAGAAGTATACCTCTGGGAACGTGATAGCCCAGTAACCACTGTGGCACGTCCTGTAACCGTGTACTGCTATAATATGAGAAAGTAGTTAGGTAGGTGTTCGAACCCCAGCCCTGGCAACTGTGTGTGTGTGTGTGTCTGACTAGATAGAGAGCAATGCTTTTTAGGCTACTCACACTCCATACCATACAAACACTCTACTTTGCCAAGGCTGCTGATGTCACTCACCTAGTAGTACACCTCTGTGAATGTGATAGCCCAGTAATTGCCGTAGCACTTCCTGTAACTGCGTACTGCTGTATTGTGATAAACTAGTTAGGTAGGTGTTTGAACCCCAGCCCTGTGTGTGTGTGTGTGTGTGTGTGTGTGTGTGTGTGTGTGTGTGTGTGTGTGTGTGTGTGTGTCTGACTGGGCAGAGAGCAATGCTTTTTAGGCTACTCACACTCCATACAATACAAATACTCTACTTTGCCAAGGCTGCTGATGTCACATAGGTTCATAGGTTCATAGGTTCATACTAGGCTATCTGCCCGAGGGCATTTACAAGCCTAGCCCATAGTTTTGTGGCTTACGCCACCCCTTTAGTATGGGGAACTATACCCATTATTTTGCTGTGCCTCTGTTGAGCAGTGACACTGAGGTAATCCCTGGGGTATATCTGCGATCTCCCATCCATTGGTCAAGATTTCTCTTGAACAAGGCCAGCGAGGTGCTCTGCCTCACATATACGGGATTTTATTCCACAGCATAGGGAGTCTTTGGGTGATGAATCTATCCCTCCAGCACGTCCTATTAATAGCCGTGAGGTTTAAGTCTCCGCCCTTGTGGCTCTGACGGATCTAGATTTTTGAGGTGAAGCATATTCATCAAATCTGGGTTTGACATGGCCTTGTATGTTAGGCAAAGGTCACCTCTGAGCAAGCGGTGCGACTGAATAGAGCTGGAGTTCTTTCAGTCGGGCAGCATAGGACAGATGTTTGAGACCCTTTATCCTTTTGGTGAGGAACTTTTGTGGCCTCTCCAGCTGCTGCAAGTGTCGGGTCAGATACATTCCGAATGGGGCATTGTACTCAATCATTGGTCTGATGAGTGATGAGTATAGGAGACTATGACCTCCCTTGATCTAGATGAGAATCCCTTCATGATAAGGTGGGCAATATAGAAGGTCTTCCTAACTACTTTAGCTACATGGGTGTCGAATGACAGACTACTATCAACCTGGGTCCCCAGGTCCCTGATAACTTCTTCTGTACTCAGTGGATTGCCACCTATTTGGTAGCTAGGGGTAACCTTGTTTCTCCCGAAGGGTATGACTATGCATTTTTTGGCATTTAACTTTAGGCCATGGCTCTGGCACCAGTTATCCGTTTCTGTGAGACCCTTCTGAAGGATATCTGTGTCAGATGTGTTTTCTACTATGGCGCCCAGTTTGCAGTCATCTGCATCTAATCATAAAAGTACACCTCTGGGAATGTGATAGCCCAGTAATCACTGCAGCACGTCTTGTAACTGCATACTGCTGTAGTGTGATAGACTAGTTAGGTAGGTGTTCGAACCCTAGCCCTGGAAATGTGTGTTTGTGTGAGTCTGTGTGTGTCTGGCTGGGTAGAGAGCAATGCTTTTTAAGCTACTCACACTCCATATAATACAAATACTCTACTTTGCCAAGGCTGCTTATGTCACTCACCTAGAAGTATACCTCTGGGAACGTGATAGCCCAGTAATCGCCGTAGTGCATCCTGTAACTGCGTACTGCTGTAGTGTGATTTAGAATGGTGGTAGTGTTCCATCTCCATCCATGCCAGATCCGGATGTGATGTGTGTGTCTCAGTGTATGTGTATGGAGCAATGAATTATAGGCTACTCACTCACAGTACATTACAAATGCCCTACTTTGGTAGTCCTGCTGATGTCATTAATTGTGAAATACACCTTTGGGGAAGATGTACATCAGTAATGTCTGTGGGGCGTGATATAACTGCGTAGTGCTGTAGTGTAGTAAACTAGTTAGGTAGGGGTTCTACTCCCAGACATGACAGGTGTGTGTGTGTGTTTGCGTGTGTGTGTTTGTAACTCGTATCCTATGTAGAGGTGGTTGTGAGTCTGTGACACCTGCGGGCAATGTGGAGGGGTTTTGCTAATTTCATTTGTTGTGGCCCTACAATTTATCACAGTGTCAACCATACAGGGATAACAGATCTAAATGGCTGTGAGGCTGGGGTGCAAAGCCATACCCAAACATGTGACATCAAGGCCTACCAATCAGTTAGCAATCCCACTGTGCCTTCACATGTGACTCACAATGGACATACCATGCCTGACAACATGGCCTGTATGGACAGATGACACTGACATCAGGAAATGCTGTTAGCATGCTATCAGTGTAGGTGCAGGGTAAATCTGCTGACCAGTACCACTCCCTGCCACACATGTGCAAGACTGGCACATCTGATGATAAGCTGTGTTCACAGCATGGGCCAGTCATCCCAGGTACAGTTCCACATGTCACTGTAAGTGCATGTGGGAGGTGTGCACATCCTAGACACCATTCAAGTCATGGACTAGGGAACACAGACATGGCAAGTGATGTACAGCATTGGCCGCACACAATAGTCACCCAGATGACTGGAAGATGGATGCAATACCCATCTGTGCGGGCAAATGCAGAAGCTACAGGCATGTGCCACAATGCAGACCATTGTCATGTGAGCTGATGCCAAGGTATACCCATGGCCTACCCTTGTATAGCCTGCTGGCACTGTTGGCCACCACACACCCATGCAGACATGCACCCATGCATGTCCGAACTGGACCCTGTGTGTTCGTGTGTGTGTTGTATGGTGCGTATGTCCACATCCACATGCACTACTCCCCCCCAGGGCACAGTGAAGCATGCTGCCTTATGTCTGACACCCCCTCATACTCACTGCCCATACGACCTTATCCTTATCACCTGTGTGGTGCATGCCTTCCCTGCACATTGATGTGTTGTGGCAATCCCACTAGTGACGGGTTGCACTCCTGGCCCTGCCAAGTGTGTTAATGTGTGTGTGTCCCTGTGTGAGTGTGCCTGTGCTGATGCTGGCACCTATTCATGCAGACAGGCACGTGTACGTCACCTACTGTGCATCTACCATATCCCTTTTGCATATGTCACTCACCATCACATATATGTTCTGAGTACTCCCCACCAGATAACCCATGTGGCACATCCAATAACAGCATCAAACTGTGATAGCACTACATAGCTATCGGGTGTTTGATACCCTGTGCTGGTAGGTTTGTGACACAAACATGTATCGGTATTACCCTCCCACCCCTCCCTGACATGTATTTGCCTCTGTCTGCCTCCCTCACTCCCTTTCTGGTGGATGTGGAGGGCCACACTTGCATTGCGTAGGCAGCAGCATGTGTATTTAACATGATGCTCATGATCAGCTGATGGCCTCTGCATGAATTGCAGCCCTTCCCTAGATGATTACATGTGGAAGAGGTATGGTAACATTCCCATAGCCAATTGCATGGTAACGCACTCCAATACTTGGGAATATCCTGGTGGTGTTGGCTCTTGTCTGTCACTGTGAGCAGGAGCTAGAACTGTTGTTTGGCAAACAGCATTTCGGAGAGGTTGGGGATTTACCTCTAACAACATACACTGTGGGAAGAGTGCAACAAACAGGAGGGGGATGTGCCTGACCTGACTACAAACTGTAAGTGCTGCTATACTGCATATGGAGTAATGTTGATTAACAGTGTTTGTCTGGCTATGCCTGTCATACATGTCGCAATACCTGCCATGCCAGTTCCATGTATATAAGGAATCCCCATCTGCAGGCTCATCTGCAGACTGGGCAGTGTTGTGCCTTTGGTGTCATGTGTTAGCCATGATGCATCTATCCATGGAATGCAGAAGGTAGTGTGAGGATTGCAGTCTGTTGATGGTGAAGGCCCTGACAGTTACTGACTACATATCCCTCATTGGACATATGTTGCAACAAACCCCGTTACAATGGTAGATTAATGAGGGTATCACAGCAACATGTCTATACTGGCCCTGTGTATGTGCTGTCAGCCACACCTTTGTCAATGTGTGTACATATGTTGTGCATGAAGTGGTGCATATGTGCTGTACACCGTAAATAGTGTCATCATATCTGATAACATGCCAGTGATATATCAGAGTGCTACACATGTCATATACAGTAGGGGTTACACTTAATGCCATACCCTGGACATCCTGTGGATGTTTGTACAGTACTGAGGTCTGTGTAGTGATGGTGAATGTCTGCAGTGTGTGTATTGTTAATATGTACTATGGCCTGTGTACAGACTGTGGTAGATGTCATTGTTCTAGCTCCCCTTCTATCTGTTGTTACATGCTGCCCCACTGTATGGTACCATTTTACCTTACATGTGTGTAGGGCCATACACACACATGTCCTATACCACAGACAGCCATCAGACCAGACTGTGTAGCAGCCCAGTATATGTAGGGTCATTCTGTGAGTGGCACATATGAGGATGATGTAGGACAGATAGTCCATATACTGTATTATTATGCTAGCGTACCATATGTGGATGTGGCTGTGTTCACATTTGTTGTGGTTATGCACTGTCAAACATGTGTATCCTACCCTGTGCTGTGACATGGCTGTTGACCCTGCTATATATGCAGGAGCAGTACCATGATAACCTTAGGATGTCTGTCAGTAGCCAATGGCACACATATTATGAGCAGATGTCACCTTCTACACACACCGTGTCTGTGACAACAATCCCAATGACAGTAGCAAATGTCTATTAATATACCAGCTATACATACCAGACATACCCTTGCACTACTACATTGGGACTATAGGGGCTGGGGTAGGGCTACACTCCATGGCCAGGACATATGTTGGGATGATATGGACATGTACTTATCTAGATAGCCATATATATATCTGAGTACACATGTGTAGTACATCCAATTACCACTGTCATGGCAACCACCCACTATGAATCCCTACATCATGTGGGCATATTCCCTGTACATTCCCTGTGTGATGGACATCCTTCCTGTGTGTGGGCATCAATGTTACAGACAGCAGGTAGCAGTACCTCTTACAGGAGAACCTGCACACTCAGGGCAGCTACATATATGTAGGAGGATTGGGACATAGAGACAGACTGTGAGTAGAGTGGTGTAATGCTTTGCATAGTACTGGTGTTACAGTGTGTGTGTGTGTGTGGGTGTGTGTGTGTGTACATACTAGTTTACCTTGGACTGCTGTCTGTCTGCATAGCTCACTACTGTGGGCCTATCCTCTAGCTGGACAGAGGTGTGCCTATCATGTGTTGTCTGTCCACCACACAGGTTCTGTGTCGGATATTACACTGGCAGTGTGTGTGTTGCGTGCTAGCAGTACATGGCTATATCCATTTGTGTACCTGATGTTGTATTCCTGCATTAGGGTATGTTGCAACACATCCTGTAACACCAGCATGTTCCAGGGTGTGTAACTGCAATATTGCGGGTAGGGCCCTGCATACCTGCCTTTGTCCTCCACATATATGGCAGCCTTTGTCCTGCTGTGATACAGGTAGGGGTTGTTAGGTAATGGCCTATCATTACCTACTGCTAGCATTCCTACTATCATCCCAGTCATAGCGTGGACACCCACAACATTTGTTGGCCAGGGACCATACATGTGACAGATACATTGACATTACCACAAGTAATGAATGTCCCCCTAGGGCTTGACTACAGGGTGTAACTGGAGGCTGCTGAACTACATCTGATATTGTTGACTGCTACATATCGTGCAGGAAAATCCGTTGTCAACTGTTGTATGAATTAAAGGGCTTAGCCTGGACACCATAGTATGTTATATATCCGCACTGTCTGCATCTACTATTTTGTGTGGGCCTTGCATCCATCACTGGTTATATACATCAACATCCATGTGCTGTCAGTAATGGCATACATTATTGTATGGTACACAAATAAAGGTTGTCTGTGTATACATACCTGTGTGTCATGTCATGTCCTTTGAATTGTGAGTGGGTATATGTGTAATGTAAGTATTCCCTTTGTGGGTCTGGTTGCCACCCCACACATGTCACAGGTACCGGTTACAGGGCTTGTGGCTGGGGATATACATTGCACCCAGTACATCCACAGTACTGCTACACATGTATGGCTACTAATACCCTTTGTCTGTGTATATGTGTATGTACCCATATATCCCATACATCATATATATATATATATATATATATATATATATATATATATATACCTGCACATGATTGTCAGTGTATGGATGTGTGTGCATATCTGTACTGTTGTAATGTGTAACCCTTCAACATAGTATATTCCCTGCGGTACAATGGTGTATCTGCATGATATGTTACAGATATTGTCCTGACATGTACAGGTGACATGGATAACTGTTGGAGCATTGTAGCTGTGTTGTGGTGGGTCCTGCTGTCAAGTACTTCATGTGCTGGATATTGGATTGCACAGCATATCTGTTAGGGCTGGGGGGGTACATAGCAGTAATTACCAGGTGTCCCTCATTTGTTCCCCCACCTCCATTAACTGTGCTCGTGGTCTTTTATGTAGTACGGTGTGGGCCAGGAGTCCGTTCCCATGTGGAAATTATATACACATGTCTATCTGTATATATACACACACACACATATATATATATATATATATATATATATATATATAGCTATAGTTATGTATATCTGCATAAGTATATATGTTACACCCCCATGTATAGAGGGATAGAACTGGACATTGATATAGCTCTAGCTATGTATATCTATATATATCTATATCTATATATATATATATATATATATATATATATATATGTGTGTGTGTGTGTGTATGTATGTAGATATATATATATGGATATATGCACTGAACATATTAATCTATCTATGTATGATTGCTGTTATATGGTTATTTGTGAGTCATACATACACGCATACACACACACACACACATATATATATATATATATATATATATATATATATATATATATATCTATAGCTGTCTATCTCTCTATATTTACAGATATATAGCTGTCCATATCTCCATGCATGTTTGGCCTATATGTGTGGCCTGTACCTCATTCTCTTGGCAATTTACATGGATGACCTTAGAACTGATGTCAGTCATTCATGCCGACACGTACATGTTTCAGACATATTATCTCCAGCAATATATGTGTTCTACCACATATAACTGTGTAACTTGCAACGTTTGAAGTGTATTAGAGCAGGGTATGACAGATATCCCTATATGAACCTACATTATGGCACACTATGCACAGGATTCATGCATTAAGAGGTTGTGTGGTGTGTTATTACTACATTCCCTGTGCTGTTGACTGATTGTGCTGGATGATATGTATGTGGAATGTGCGGTTATGAAAATCTGTCATGGTTTAATGGTAAATCACATAGTGTATGATGTGTAGTGTCCTGGGTGTGGGCCTTCCAGAGGCTGTATAATGTGTTTCAGGGCAGAACACCGTCTGTCAGATACAGAGTGAGTTAGGGACACTTGAGCATTCGTACGTGGGTGTGCATGGGTTTGCACAGTGCTAAGCAATGCTATGCTTGGGTTGCGTTTCCTTACACTCAGCTAGCATCTACTTAGCTCAATCTATGCAGGCAATGCTTACCCCAGCACGAATACACATACACACACTTTAATCTGCTTATCCATGCGTACTACTGCTGTTATGCGCTTACACATGCTTACTAGTGCCTTAGTCATTATGACACTTCACATGTGCATTTAAGGCAGTACTCCTGTGTAAATATAAACATTACTTAGTAGGTTATACAGCACAATGAAGTTAAAATACGGATATCACATGGAATATAGGATGTGCTGCAGTGGGACTTGACCCGGGATGAGTGCAGGTTAGGTGGATGCTCTGGCCACCACACTATTGCTGTTTTGCTTTGTTTGCGTATGTCTACCATAATGACATACCCATGTTCCCTTCCCCTGGCTCCCGAGCTCTACGTACACAGCATCCATCCATTCCTCTGTTGCTAACCCTGCCATACCACACCTCCACACATTTCCTTCTCTGCACATCTCGGTACACCTCCAGTATACTATCCCCACCTAAGCGTCTGCAGGTTCTTCATCCGTTTAGTCCACATATGTACCAGCCTCCCCTTGATCCTCCTCCGATACTGGTGGTGGCAATGATGTGACCCACAACTGTTGGTTCATCCCGCCACGGATGGACCTGTAGTTGTGTCATGAGTAGACCTACCTGGTCTACAGTGTTTCTCCCACTGGTAACATCCTGGCAGGGTATTGTGTAGCAGCAGTTTGCTCAAACACCTGGCCAGCCTCATCTCCCGGTTCCATGGAACCAACGCCCCAGGTGTGGCATACTGTGCATGAAGCACGCTCACACACCCCCATGGTGTGCACCGTTTATCATTATTCCCTTTGGTATTATGCAGGACTACTGTTCTCACAGAATGATTGGACAGGCACTGTTCTGTGCTGCACATTGACTGCTCATAATACTGTGGTTGAGCAATGGACATGCGTTCTGGTATTAATCTACACACTTATATACATTTCCTATACTGTTGAATGCCTGTGCTGGATGATGTGTTTCTGATCACAGCAGCTGAATGTGTATCCACCATGGCTTAGTGGAACGCACGTATAGTATGCAGGGTCAGGGGTTTGCAACCTGGCAGTACAGATTATTTTGTTAATGGCCACAAGAACAGCTGTTGGCTACAGAGTGACTATGGCACTGTAGAACATTTGTAGGCGGGTATGCGCTTGTTTGCGCGAAGCACAGCATTACTGACCTCTGGTTGCAGCATCTTGCACTCAGCCTCTACATTGCTTCACCAGTGTGGTACTCGCATACTGGCGGCCAAACAGGCTTACACCCGCTTGCTCCTGCATACACACGCACAACGTCGTGCATTTTGTTCACATCTGTCAACCGGGACAGTCGGACTGTTTGCTTGTCCATTGTCAGCGGTGGCCCAGAGTGTAGAGCTCCACATTGATCCCAGCTACATATCCGAATTAATACTGGGGTGTTCACATTCATAGAGAGTAACAGACATAACATAGCTACGTCCCCCATTAATCATGCTTAGTTTACATTAAACTGTCGGTATTATCCATGCTTAGGTTTGGTTTATATGTCAGGTATGACTGTTGACAAAGGTCAGTGTAAGGTGAGGTTGGATTGCTGTTTCACAGGTCTATATAGGTTTCATGCAGGTATTCTGGGTAGGTGTAGTTATTCCATACCTGTGTGGTACAGTAGAGGCGAATAGCTAAGGAGTAGGCAGGTAGGTAGTGGGGGGTGACATTGTAACTGTATAGTAGCCCATAGGTATAATTGGATGGGGAGCAATAGGGAAGGTATGTCGGATGTTGGGACTTGTATGCGAGGCAGGACAAGAGGTGTCGGTATCACTAGTTGATGTAGTGGTATAGAGTGTGAGTTGGGGGGGGAGGGTTTTGCAAGGTGGTGAGCCTGTGCTGCTCCAGGTGTGCTTGTGGTGTTCCTTCATGTGTTAGTTACATGTGTCCTGTAGGACAGCTGTGATACTACATGTGGATTGGGGTTCCAGATACTGGCAATATAGTGGGGGATGTGGGTGTCACCTACATGTACCTGTAGACATTAATAGAAATGGAACGGGGGCTGATAGGTATGTGGTGTGCATGGGGCTCAAAGGGTGGGTGTTAGTAAGGGGATTATCCAGGGATGTGCAGGATGGCTGCAGGGAAGGTCCACAGCTGGCCATGTTGTGTATGACAGCAGCTGTGCATATGCACTGCATTTGGTGTTTGTGTTGGACAATCACACCCCTGGGTGGGGGTGAAGACTACAATAATACCTTGTGATGCTTATTACATCAGCTTACATGCCTACAGTGGGGTGTTGCGACCATGTGTTCGTAGGTGTTGTGTAGTGGGTTATGCAACAACACATATGGTTATACCATACTTTGCCATGTACACTGGACTGTGCTGCGGTGGGACACATATCAGGAATGGCTGCCAGTTAGGCGTAAGCATGCCTGTCAACTGTACAGAATCCGTGGCCTGTCCAAAGTTTGCTTCATAATATTGGTGTTTTCCTCTTACAATCTGCACCTGTCTGGCAAATACCTGGGAAATGACGCCATTAAATACAGACACGTAATTGGGTTTAACACTCCACATCCTTCAGACGAGTAATGCTAATGCATAACCTATTATTCTATCAGCTTTCTAAGGTTGTAAGTGGAATATGTGCTTTTTGTCCCTATTTGTCCCCACAGCGGTTTAGGTTCTGTCCAGTGGTTTTGCTCTTAGAAGTTGCGAGGTATGGGCGTAAGCTCTGCCCAATTCGCAATATTACTTACATCCTTGGGGCGGTCTGAATACAACTGCACCAGCCAACACCTGCATGTCTAGACCCATAATTGCATACCCATATTTCCCCCACATGCCTCTCCTCTACAGCACTCATCCTTACTGTGGGTGCAGGTGGGGTCTAACCACACCACTACACACTGCCCACTCTCCACGTGTCCCATGTTGTATGTTGTCTTGACCCATGGGTCATCAGGCTTTCCCATCCTTGTATTCCGGGTATGTTCACACCCCGCCCAGAAAGGTCATTGCACTGGCTTCCTCCCATAATATGTCAATTTTTGGGGCGTCCCGCAAGGGACGCTCTTGTCTGTGTTCCAGGATTAGATTTCATGGGCCCACTGTGTACCCCCCCGGGTTGTAGCTTGCCTGTGGTCTGGGGAGCAGTGGACTATTTACATTGTTTGTGGGTTTGTGTGTATGTTTCCTCTGTCTGGCTGGGAGGGCGAGGTCATGCTACGTGTTACATGATTCTTGCTTGGGCCCTTCACTTCCATTGGCATAGCCTGTGAGCATATGTCATTCTTGTGTGCTGTTTCCTTTCATAGCTATATATGTGTATATCTACGCGCACACACACACACACACACACACACACACACACACACATATATATATATGTATATATATATATATATATATATATATATATATTTACTTATATATATATATATATATATATGTATATGTCTGCATACACACACACACACACACACACACACACACACACACACACACACACATATATATATATATATATATATATATAAAATACCACGTGGATGTATGGCCTTAATCTTGCTTATCAATTGCTATGATGGGTTAGTGGTTAACTACTGTGACTATAGTGAACAGGGTCCTGGGTTTGAGCCTTGCAGAGGCAGTTTATTTTGTTGCTGGGCAGAACATGGGCCGTTGGATCCAGAGTGATTATGGCACTTTAAAGCGGTTGTAAATGGGTTTGCGTGGGTTTGCATGACAGTAAACACTGCTAACCTCCGGTTTCAGTTTCTTACACTCAGTTAGCTTCTACTTTGCTTAATATGAGTGGGCAATGCTTACCCCATTCGTGCTTAGACCTGCTTACTTGTGCCTTATTCACTATGACACTAACACTTCACATGTGTTTCATGCGGCACTCCAGTTCAAATTTAAATGTTATTATGTAGGTTATACAGCAAAACGATGTAAAATTCTGTTCATATACAGATTTCCTGTGGAAAATGATTTGTGCTGCAGTGGGACTTGAAATGGGAATGCCTGTTTGTTAGGCAGATGTTCTAACCACTACACTATTGCTGTGCTGCTTCATTTGCATATACATTCCTTGTTATCCTCTTCAGCCTTTTCAGCTGCTTTAACCATAGCTAAGCAATGGGAAAACCCACGCACCTATGGTTAGCTGTACTCGGGGCTTAAAAAAATAAATACAAGGGTTTCTTAATTTTATTTCAATGTACTGTTGCTGTTGAACACATGGGGACTGTTGGTGGAGATATGTGGACACCTATGAGCGGTTTCGCTCATTTATTTACACTTTCTTCTGTTCTACTTTGCAGGAGCATGTTTATTCTGAGAGCTCTGCTCTCAGACACGCCCCCTGCACTCGTCCACACTCAGTGTAGGATTTGGAGCTCCAGCGGCACACCTTCATTATTATGCATGGTGCACTGCCGTCCTCCTCTACAACTGCCGCTTACGTGCATGACTAGTTTAGTCCTGCACGGCAGATTAGTGAATCTGGGGGACAGTGTTTACAGACTATGGTACTGGGGGTGGAAATGGTTACTGAAGCTTAGTTTTCTAAAAAAAAATCTCCTACGTGCCTGCCAGTTTACAAATTTTATCATAATTTGAGAAACGCAGGTAGAGATGTTGGTGTATGTATTGTGTTAGGGAGTATTGTGTCTAGTGTTTTAGAAATTGCTTTTGATTATGAAATTATTTTGGTGAAACTTTGCTGGAAGCAAAATGAGTTCAATATTGGTTTCTTTTATAGGCCTCCTTGTCGGGATAGGATGGAATTGATTAATTTTACTAAGGCTATATGTTTTTTGTTTGATGTAATAGGTGATTTAAATGCTCATTCTGTTAACTGGGTTAATTATGAGAATAATACTAAGTCTATAGGTGATTTGGTATGGGGAAGTAAGGTATACGGGTATTCTCAGCTAGTGTCCTCTCCAGTTAGAGGTGGTAATATTTTATATATTTTCTGGATTAATAACTTGGATTTTGCACAGGATTGTGAGATAAGTCCCAAATTAGATGTATCTGATCACCTTTTTGTTTCCTGGATTTATAAGGTAGTCAAGCCTATTAGCATAATTTGTGATAATGGGTATAGGTATGCCTTTTATAGGGCAGATTATGATAAGTTTAGGAATATAGTTTCTACTTGGGTCTAGGTGAATATATTAGGCTCAAGTAATATTGATTGTTCACTACCTGGCTATCTGTAAAATAGTCAGTGTTTCAGACTTAGTCTCATTCTCATATGTATTGTACTACTGAATGACATGCTACCTTTTTCAGCCTTGTACCACTAAAAATGTCTTAAGTTCGAACAAGAAAACTACAATGTTAAGTTTAAGTATGTATGTATTCCAAGTATGCATATAATCCTATAATTCTGTACTGGTATCTATATGTGACTGTATAAAACTGCTACTGTTTAACTCTTATGTAACTATCCACTATGTGGAGCTTTTCTCCCGGGCCTCTGCTGAAAATGGACCTGTGTCCAGTCAGACTATCCCGGTTAACAAATGTAAAATAAATAAATATTGATTCTTGTTGGGATATGTTTTACACATTTCTATATGATTTGAAGGAGGAATGCATTCCTAAGATTCCTTGTAAGCCCGGTTAATTTAAGTCCCTGTAGTTGAATTATTCCTTGCAAAGACTGTACAATAGCGCCAGATATTTGTGGAGAAAATATAAGAAAAAAATACTAGCCAAAGGAGGTTAGAGAGGTATAATAGAGTAAATTGTGAATTTAAAAATGATTAAGAAGCGTCAGACAGAATTATCAACAGAATTTAGTTAGCAATGTAGTTGTAAATAAGAGAGCATATTGGAGTTATCTTAAAACTTGTAAGAGTGACTATAAGATAGACTAAAAAAACAATGTGGTATTCCTGTAGGCAGAAAAACCAAAGTGTACTAAAAATAAAAAGCAAGTTTAATGGTAATCGCTTTCACTGTTAACAACAGCTTCATCAGACATCTCCATCAAAGAAAGCCATCCATTTATATTCAAAATAACCAATCAACACCAAGAGACAATCAACAATAGTCTGTACATTTGTTTTACTTCAGTGCTGTTTCATTTTGTGATGCCTGCATTTTCCTTTTTTTGCTGACTATAAGATAACTTTGGCTATTAGAGATGGTGATAATGTAGTAAGAAATTCTGGTACCTATGCTAATATGTTTTTATCCTGTTTTTGTGGTTACAATACTATGAAGGCTACAGTTAATTATATTTTTGTAACATATGATGTGTGGCCACCTATTTTGTTTTTCATTAGATCCATAAAAGGTAGCTAGGTTGATAAATGTTAGATCAGCTGCTGGTCCGATGATGTAAGCGGTGTTTTTGTTTTCTTTGCTTCTTACTTATGTTTTTTTGTTTTAAAAATAATTACAGTATGGTTTGGGTATGTCCAAAACATGTGATACTATGCCACATGGCAAGGTTATGTCATTGTTACAGGATTCTGGTCTGAATAGTTATGGGGTTCAATTGATACACAATTGGTTACTGGGGTAAAAGTGTAGGCTTATGGTAAGGTTAACTTTCTGATGAGAAGGGGATTACATTTGGTATACCACAGGGTCCAGTGCTGGAGCCTATTCTTTTTGGTGTATTTATGTCCAGCTTTCCTGCTGACAGTAGGATATAATTATGAAAATAAGCTGATGATGTTAAAGTTGGTTCTGCCATTTGTAGTATATCAGATCAATTTGTGTTACATGTATACTTCTCAACCTCTTACAGTAAGAAATCTGGACAAAGCCATGAAATAAGTGGTACAGACAGGGACAATTTTTAAATATTGCTTTTACAAACATGGAAAGTTGATAGAACAACAGGTTTTGCATTAACATGAATTTTCTGAAGGATATGAAGTCTAAAACTCAAAGGTCTGTTATTATTTTCTAACTTCAGTCTTTAATGATTTGCTACTAATTTGCCAAAAAGCCACAATTTTATGAAAAACAGACCAAAAATATAAGGCAAAAATCTGGACATTCTGCGAAAATCTGTACAGTTGAGAGGTGTGGTTACAAGCTGTGTGGATAATGTACATAATAGGTGTCATCTAATGGTGTGAAGATTAATGTAAATAAGACAAGTGCAATGCATTTAGGGATAGTTAATCCTTTGTATCCATATGCTTTGGATAAACTGAGATTCAAAGTGGTGGGAATTATCAAGGATTTGCAGGTAGCAATTGATAACTCTTAATGTTTAGAGCCATATTTGGGGAATATTATAAAAATGTTATATTGAAATATATAATATTTTCAGGTCTTTTGATACTCAGGATAAGTTGGTATTATTACTCCTGTATAAAACTTTAGTTAGGCCTGCAATGGAATACTGTGGATCTATTTGTTTATTTAATAATCAACAACTAAATAGGTTAAAACAAATTCAAAGGCACTTTACTAGTTGCATGTTTGGTATGCGGGGTCATAGTTACATGAAAGACTACATTACTTATCATTATACGCTATTAAATGTAGGTTGCTGTAAGGAGATTTGATTATGACATTTAAATGTTTTGAAGAATTTAATTCTGTTGATATGACTGCTATTAATAGGATGTGTCATTCATTTAACACCAGAAATAAAAAATTGAATGATTGATTTTAAACTGGATAAGAATGTTGGATGGTATAAATCTTTTTTGGAAGGAGCCCAGGTTGCTGGAATAATATTCCACTAAAAATAGGAAGTCTGGGTCAGTAATTTAATTTAGGAATATGTTGGATGACTGGGCTGGTACTAGGGGTTTTGATCTAGTTTATATTGGTGGCAAGTCCTTTGAAGGCCTCTGGAGGCTTTGAACCTGTATACAGAACACTGAACACTGAACATGGAAACATTCCACTTATGTACTGATGCAATCAGAAAAAGACCAAAATGTGGCATGTCCACAGCTAGTGCGGTTTGAATTTATTAGCTCGAATGTACCCAGACAGAAGTAAAGAGTAAAACGCCATGGGCATTCAGAAGTTATATAGCTAAAATACTGGTATGTCCTTAATTGTCATTAGCATATATCTCTTGGGCCTCCACTACATAGGTTCATAGGTTCATAGGTTGGTACTAGGCTATCAGCCCTAGGGCCTATACAAGCCTAGCCATAACAATTCCCTGGCTATTTCTTCCCAAATTATTACTTTCCTGGACCCCTGTCTAGCAGGGCGACTGACGTGATCCCTGGGGTGAATTTCCTTTCTCCCATCCAGTCGTCAAGGTTCCTTTTGAAGAGGTCCAAAGAGGCACTCTGCTTGATATGTATGGGCAATCTATTCCAGAGTCTGGGGAGTCTCTGGGTCAGGAATCTATCCCTCCAGCATGTTTTGTTTATTGTGATGACAAGGTTTAGATCCCTGGAGCGTGTAGCTCTGACGGATTGGGATTTCTTTAAGTGTAGCATGTCCAACAGCTCTGGGTTTGACATGGCCTTGTATGTTAAGCAGAGATCGCCTCTGAGTAGACGATATGCGACAGAGTATAGCTGGAGTTTTTAAGGCGGTCAGCGTGGGGCATCTGCTTTAGGCCTGTGATTCTTTTAGTGAGGTATTTCTGAGGCCTTTCCAGTTGTTGCAGATGTCTTGAGAGGTACATACCAAATGGGGCGTTGTATTCTATAATGGGTCTAATGAGGGATGAGTACAGTGGGACAATGACCTCCTTTTTTCTGGATGAAAATCCCTTCATGATGAGGTGTGCCACATAGAAGGATTTCCTGACTGTTGTGGCGATGTGGTTATCGAAGGTGAGACCACTGTCCACCTGTGTCCCTAAGTCTCTTATCACACTTTCTGTGTTTAGTGTACTGCCACCTATATGGTAATTCATGGATACATGTTTTTTCCCAAAGGGGATAACAATACATTTCTTGGCATTGAGCTTGAGCCCATGGCTCTGGCACCAAGCATCTGTTTCTGTAAGGCCCTTTTGTAGAGTATCCACATCATTTGGGGATTCAATAATGGCTCCCAGTTTGCAGTCATCTGCAAACTTTGTTAGCCAGAGTCCCTTAGTGTTGACCTGTACTTCAGAGAAGTAGATGCCAAACAAGAGCGCCCCAGGACTGAACCCTGAGGTACTCCACTTGTCACTTGTCTGGAGCTGGATTTGGAGTCAGCTACTTTTATAGTGTGGGTTCTATCAGTAAGCCATTTAGCAACCCATTGGGTGACATAGGGATTAATGCCCAACTTAGTAAGTTTATCTATGATTCCAGAGTGGGGATGGTGTCAAAGGCCTTGGCAAGGTCTAGATAGGCTGTGTGGACCACCTTACCCTTGTCCATGGCTCTGGAGACTGATTCAAAGAAGTTAATCAGGTTCAGGAGACAAGATCGGCCCTTCACAAACCCAAACTGGGTGGGGTCCAGTGTTGAAGGTTGCCAATGTCTTTGTTTATAAGTTCCATGATAATACGCTCCATGGCCTTGCAGATAAGGCTTGTCAGACTGATGGGACGGTAGTTTCCAGGATCCAAGGTGGATTTCCCCTTGTGGATTGGGATAACTGTAGCTCTGCGCCACTCAGTGGGCACGAAACCTGAGGTGAGGCTATGATTAAACATGACACTTAGGTGAGGTGCCAGTTCATATTGTAGTTCATGTAGTACACAGCCCGGGATGTCATCTGGTCCCATGGATGCTGTATTCTTGGCTTTAGAGAGTGCGTTTTGTACCTGTGTGGCCGTTATTACTGGAATTTGGCAATCTTCCTGTATTGAGATGGGCCATTTAGGGGGTGAGAGGGGTGAAGTTGGCACTGAATCGATCTGCCAGGATATTGGCAATATCCTTTGGATCAGTATATTTAATGCCATTCTGTTTTAGCTCAGAGCAGATCTGAGCATTGCCATTTAGATTTTTGACATAGTTATAGAATGCTTTGTGGTTGTCTTTGGAATCTTTGGCAATTTTATTTTCGTAACTAGCTTTGGAGGATTTTATGAGGCATCTCAGTTTCTTACTGAGGCTAGTAAGGGAGTTTTTTGCATCCTGGGATTTTCCTCTTTTCTGCAAAAGTTTCTTCCTTTTGTTGTAAAGTTTGTTTATGGCAGGGGACCACCAGATTGGCTTCCTTGTTTTGGATGAGAGCATTTTGGTTCTATTTGGGATGGCACGATTCATGCATGAGTGGATGTGCTCATACAGTGCCTTAGTGTAGGATTCAGCAGTTTCAGTTCCCATCTGCATGGGTGTCATGAAGTTTGTCACTTCTGACTTGAGTAGCATGAAGTTGGCTTTGGAGAAGTTTTTTATGGTGGTTTCTTTACTGGGGGGTGGGATGTGGATGTTAAGGGTGATTAGCTTATGGTCAGACCTGACTAACGAGGGGGTGACCATAGGTATGGAGCATTGATTTCCCATGTTGGTAATGACCAGGTCTAGGATATTGGAGCCCCTGGTAGGACTATGGATTAGTTGATCCAGGGCGTTGGAATTTATGAATTCCAAGAACCGTTGCGCAAAGGTGTTGGGACATGAGTAGTTTTCCCAGTTAATGGCAGGGTAGTTAAAATCACCCAGTATTAGGGTGTTTGGTTCTATCTTAATATTTTCCAGTATGTTTAGAAAGGTGTAGTGAGAATCTTGGGGTATGGTGGGGGATCTGTAGCAAGCTACAATTTGGATTGCAGTCTTACCTAGTGTTAGTTGCACTTGGAGAATTTCAGACACTACAGGACATTTAAGGTATTAAAATAGTTAGCATTCAACTATTCACCATCAGCCACTTGCACTAGTCAGATAGTCATCGGATGCACTCCCCCACCCAATGATTACAGCAGAATAAATACAGCAGCCAGCCCAGCAAATGTGCATAGACTTGTCTTTTATTCAGTATAGTCGTGGACTGCACCTACAAAAGACTACAGCAGAATAAATACAACATTCAGCCCTGCAAAGGTGTTCGGACTTGTCTTTTATTCATTATAGTCATGGACTCCACCTACGAAAGACTACAGTAGAATAAGTACAGCAGCCAGCCCAGCAAATGTGCATAGAGTTGTCTTTTATTCAGTATAGTCGTGGACTGCACCCACCCTCAAAGACTACAGCAGAATAAATGCAGCATCCAGCCCTGCAGAAGCGTACAAACTTGTCTTTGGGTGGAGGGGATGCAGTGCATGACTATACTGAATACAATACAAGTTTGTATGTGTTTGCAGGGCTGGATGCTGTATTATTTTGCTCTAGTCTTTGGTGTGTGTGTGTGTGTGTGTGTGTGTGTGTGTGTGTGTGTGTGTGTGTGTGTGTGTGTGTGTGTGCAGCATTAAAGGCTATTAAAACTGCACAAATAGCAATATTATTCATAAGAAGTATTCTTTACAGAGATAATAGTGGGTGTAGTCATAGTCTTTCCCATAAATAGTGCAATAAATTGTAATGCACACAAACAACAAATTATAGACACCCAAAGACTACCAGCATCCAGCTCTGCTAACGAATATAGTCTTGTCCTTTATTCAGTATAAGGGGAATTTATTTGTTTGTTCTGTTATCCCAGTCATGCTCTATTGAAAATGGTACCAAGTTTAATGTATCTTCTCTGCTTGTCCACAACTTAATGGTCTGCTTTTTTGGCTGTTTTAACTAGAAGCAAAAATAGCCTCCACTGCACCTTAATCTTCCCCTCGCCTCCCCTCTCTAATGAGCTACACCCTGTAGTTGCTGGTAGCCTGCACTTTGATAATTTCTCTTTCTAGCTACTGCTTTTGTGACCCTCCCTTTTTGCCTGTATAGGGAGTTATATAAAGAGGGGGTGGAGACTGCAGACCCTCATATAAGGAGTTCATAAGGGCTTACCCTTACAAAAAAGCTAATATTTTTCTGTGTAACTTGTTCACATTATGATTAGTTCAAATACTTGTGTTACAAGAATTTGTGTGTATTTGACCTGCTCATTTACTATATAATATTGCAGAGCTTTTGTAATATAAGCTAGGATATATCAAGTAGATGCAGTGAATCAATATAAAATACTTTTTTATACAGCATGACAAAATATTAAAAAATGCAAGACATAAAACACATGCAAAATAAACAGCCTCAGACTCATAGTTTCACGTAGACCATCTTGTATTATCCCCTTTCTCCTTAACAATCATGTGCCTTGACCATAACCCTTAAAAATACCAGTCCCTTTTTTCTCTCCACTTTTGGCAAAGCTAATCTTACCTTCTCAGGCCATGCTTGCATAATTTGACCATGTAACCTGCGTCACCTACATAACCACACAACATGCTTAACTGAACCTAAACCTGATTAAAGCACAGCATTTTCCCAGCCATTGCATTTCTTTACCAACTTTGATATCTAATCTCTATATAACTAATGAGCCATAAGGAATACAGCCTTATTATCTCTTTCCGTAACCTACCCAAATAGTAACACTACACAATACTCAAAATTTAAGTGATAAATGCTTTGTTCTGCAACACCACACTTCAATGAAATACAGACATATAACACCCCCCCCCATTACTAGTCTGACATCTGCATATCATTTAAACTCTTTACAGCATACGAAGACTCACTTAACTCAAGAAACATCTTGGTCCAGCCAGTTTTCCAAAGTCTACCATTGCTTTAAAGTACGCTGAAAGTTACCTGCACACTCCTTCTGTAGGGTAGGGCGTAAAGGTGACGTTCAGGTGTACCATCCTCAGAACTTCTTTGCTGCCAGTCTGAATGCTGTTTTAACCATTGGTCTATTACCTCTGTCCATTTTTTTACTGTTTTTCTGTTTGTTGACTGAGGAGATATTTATGGCTTCGGCTTCAACCTTATAACCTGATATCCTCTGGATAATACTCTTTTGTTTGGTGAAGCGGATACTGGTTTATTTAAGTCTCTTCAGGACAAGGGGAAGGCTTTACAGGGGCTTAAGCATGCCTTTGTTTCTCCTGTGCCTAAATTTCATTGAAACTACTCTTCTAAGCCAACCTTTGTTCGTAGGCAATCTCACCCTCCTTCTAAATGTAAAAAGGGTAGTAAATGGACTCCTTCTGCTAAGGCCGCTCAGACTTTAGGGATTCTTAAACCTTCCTTTCCTGACAAACCAGGTGCTGTCTGACTATCCACCCATTCCCAGCCACATTCCTCTTTCTCTTCACCTTTCTCTTTCTCTTCCTGTTTGACTCCAAATCACCCGGTGATTCTTGGGTTCTGTCTATCATTTGCAAGGGTACTTCATGGTCTGGATTTCCCCACCCTCCTTTTATGGGCATTCCTCAGCCTCCTCAAGAACAACTTCCTTTTTTCTCAGAGGTTCTTTGAGACCTCTTGTCTCAGGTACTATTCAAGAGGTGCCTGTGTCCCAAAGGGGGAAAAGGTTTTATTCAAGAAGGTACTTGGAGACTTATTCTAGACCTGTCCCATGTGAACACCTTTCTGAAGGTGCCTTTCTTTCAGATGTTGTCTCTTCAGTCCCTTTATTCTCTCTTGCTCCCTCAGACCTTTCTGGTGTCTCTAGACCTCAAGGATGCTTATCTCCATATTCCGATCCATCCTCTTTTCAGGAGATTTTTGCATTTCTGTGTTGCTTCCTGGCATTTTCAGTTCTGTGCTTTGCCCTTTGGCCTTTCTACTACCCCAAGGGTATTCACAAAATGCCTCACTCCTTGATTGCCTTATGTAGGCTTCAAGGGATCCAAATATTTCCTTATTTGGATGATTTGCTGATTCCGTCATCTTCTCCAGAGGTCCTTTTGCAAAATCTTCATTTTTACCATTTCTCTTCTTCAGAGCCTGGGGTTCACAATAAACTTCAAAAAGCCTTTCTTGATTCCTTCTCAGCATCATTTCTTTTTGGGTTGCAGGATTCAAACAGTGCCAATGCTGGCATCCCTGCCTCCTCCAAAGGCATTAACTCTCATTTCTTTCTTTCAAACTCTTATTCCTCTGGCCTCCATTACAACCAGGGAGTTTCTGAGAGCTCTGGGATTCATGGATTCCACCATTTAAATGCTCTGTCTAGCCAAACTCCACATGAGGAAGTTTTAGTTTTTTTTCCTGAAGTCGTTGTGGCTTCAGCATGCGCATCCTCTAGACTTTCCTGTTCCTCTTCTCCCATGTCTCAAGAAAGAACTTCTGTGGTGGATTCAGCAGTTGTCTCTGAATCCAGGGCTCCCTTTTGAGCCTCCTCTTCCCTCTCAGGATATGTTCTCAGATGCTTCAGATGTGGGATGGGGAGCAACGTTTTATCTCCCTGAGGGTTCAGGGAGTGTGGCCATCTCATCAGCGGAAGGAGCACATCAACATCAAAGAGATGAGAGGCCTTATGCTGGCTCTTCAGGCCTTTCAACCTCTGTTCTCTCCAGGGCCTCTCAAGATATTCACAGACAGTACCACAGTCATGTGGTATATCAACAAACAGGGGGGTATGAGATCTTACTGTCTTTGCTGGCTGGTACTTCTAGTATGGGATCTAGCTATCCAATATCAAGTAACTCTTTAGGCAGTTTACATTTCTTCAGATCAGAACATTGTGGCAGACAATCTGAGTAGGTCTTTCACTCAATCCCATGAATGGATGCTTCACAGGGATGTGTTCCTGGACATTGTTCACCAGTGGGGTACTCCTCAAGTAGATCTCTTTGTCACCTCTCTAAACAGACAACTTCCTCTGTTTTGTGCCAGAGTACCAAGTCCTCTGGTATGGAAGGTGGAAGCCCTGTCATTTTCTTGGAAGGGGATGTTTCTTTATGCATTCCCTTCCTTTCCTCTTATTCCGACTGTCCAGTTCAAGATTCAACAGGATGCTCCCAAAATCTTGTTGGTGACCCCCTTTTGGGTGCAACAGCACTGGTTCCCTCTACTTCTGCATCTAGCCAGTGGCAGTAATCACAAGTTACCTCACAGGGTGCATCTCCTTACACAAGACAAGGCATCTCTCATCCATCCCCACCTATCCATGCTTCAATTGACACTGTGGGTGATAAGGTTTTTATCCCTCATAGACACATTTTTTTCTGAGGATGTGCTGCATGTCCTGCAGGAGGCCAGGAAACCTACTACTAGGAAATCCTACTTGTCTAAATGGAAGGGGTTTTCTATTTAGTGTCTTTCTCGTGACTTGGACCCACTTTCTTTGGCTATTTCTTTGGTTCTCTCTTATTTATGTGAGTTGCTCAATGCTGATTTGGCTTATTCTTCTGTTAAGGCCAACTTATCAGCTCTTTCTGCTTGTCTGCCTTTAACTCCTCTGTTAGCTTCTAGATTTGAAGCTAAGACATTTCTTAAAGGTGTCCTCCCAGGAAGCCAGTTCCCCCTCCCTGGGATCTTAATTTCATCTGGAAAAATTGACTCAGGCTCCTTTTGAGTCTACTGTTTCAGCTTCCTTGCAACATTGTTCTTGGAAGACAGTTCTTTTGTTAGCTCTTACCTCTGCCAAACGAGTGTCTGAGTTGCAAGCCCTTATGGCTTGTCCACCTTTTTTTACCTCATAAGGACAGGGTGTCCTTGCATACTAATCCTTCTTTCATGCCCAAGGTGGTTAATGAGTTGTCACTTAATCAGTCTATTATTTTGCCTACCTTTTTTCCCTCTTCCCAATCTGACAGTGAGAGGGTGCTACATACCTTAGATGTGCATAGACAGCTCAGATTTTATTTGGATAAAACTAAAGCTATCAGAAAGTCTGACTAGCTATTTGTTTCCTTTCATCCTAGGTCTTTAGGTTTGGCTGTTTCCAAGCAAACTATTCCCACTTAGATTTCATAGGCTATTTCCTTTTGTTACACTTTTCATGGCGAGAGCCTTCCTTCTTCTATAAAGGCTCATTCCACTTGAGCTGTGGCTTCTTCTGGTTCTTTTTTCAAAGGCTTAGATGCTAATTCTATTCTTGAAGCCACTACCTGGACTTCTGTGCATACCTTTACCAAACATTACCAGTTGGATGATATCTAGAGCTGTTTTTTCTGCTTCCATTCTTCATGGCTTCTTGGAAGGCTCTGCTACTTCCTCCTCCCAGGTTTCTTCTTGAGCTTTTGCACCCTCCCATTAGTAAGGAATACTGCAGCTGTGAATGTAAGGACATAGTACAGTTGTGTAAAATCTTACCATAATGGTAGATGTCCTTGCCTTCACCGCTGCAGTATTCACTCCCTCCATCCCCCTGGTCTTTTTTCCTTCCTGGATGTGCAAGTTCTCCTTAGTTTTCCTAGGACTGCTGTTCATACTGGGGCAATCAGTTCTGAGGATGGTAGGCCTGAACGCCATCTTTACGCCCTACCCT
The DNA here is from genome assembly GCF_019279795.1 of Protopterus annectens. NCBI lineage: Eukaryota > Metazoa > Chordata > Ceratodontiformes > Protopteridae > Protopterus > Protopterus annectens. The sequence goes on from NC_056725.1 coordinate 1,407,825,705, forward strand.
ATGCAAGGAGTGTGCAGATGATGCACAGTGTACCTTAAAGCAATGGTAGACTTTGGTGAACTGACCGGACAGTGGGCTTCATGGCAGGGAATCCCATTTGTAAGGAATACTGCAGTGGTGAAGGCAAGGACATCTACCATTACGGTAAAATTTTATACAACTGTACCTTTTTTTGGCCAGTCTCTTAATTTAACTCATCAACACTTAAGTGATGTGAAATATCACACCTCTAGCTGCCTGCACACATCTTGCATTCCAGAGCATTTTCTGAAAAATGAACTTAAAATCCATAAGATAAACAAATGTAAATATATAATGAGCAATAAAAGCTATTACAACTCTACAAGTAGCAATATTATCAGTAAGAAGTATTCTTTACAGAGATAATAGTTGGTGTATTCATAATCTTTTCCATAAATACTGTAATACATTATAATGCACACAAACACCAAATTATATTTTTGTAAACTTTCACAAATGTTCATATCTTGAATATTGTACAGTATAGATATTGTTAGAACATTTTTGTTAATGAAACATAAGCTTTCACATGATAACAGTAAATTCCTCTATAAATATATGTTTATTGCAATATTGACAGAAATATGAAAGCATATATGCTTAATTGTATGATTAGCAAAGCAAATAATACCAGATATCTCTCAAGATGTATAAATTACAGTGCAAATATCAAAGGCAGTTTTCTTCACCAGCCTCTAAGGTTTCACTTAATGTCATAAAACAGTTTGTGAATGACTCCTTTTTTAAAGTATTAAGTACATATGGAAATATTGCTTATTTTCATAATTACTAACACCTAGCAATATTTCCAATATATTGTGAAATAAACCAGCACTGACAGTGAAATGTCGTGTCTCCCACACTGGTGTTTCACACTATAGACCTCAGTAATGTGAAGGTCTTTCAGTTATGAAAATATCAACATATATTTGAAAATATGAATAATAAGTGGCAGACAAAGATTAATTTCTCCACTGTAGGATACCCTAGACTAACAATGTTAGTGTCCTTTTGTTAATAACTCCTTGTCCTTTCTAATGCTGTCTATTGTAAGCTGGCAAGTTACTTAGTTAAAGAAGCCAGACCCAATAAATTCTAGATGCCATAAGGCAGTAAGGGTAAGAACTGAAAGTTTACAAAAATGGTGCTTTAGGTTTGAGGGAGTTAACAGAACAGACTAGGGTATTCCAGCCTATATTTCTATAACGAGTACAGTTACAAAATAAATAAATAAAATAGCACAGACATGTATCATGGTCTAAGATATCAACTGACTGGGACACATGTCAGCCAAGACCCGGGTCAAAACAAGAGCAGAGGTAAATGAATACTACTAAAAATTACAGCCTGTTTAAACTGATTACTTGTCACTATGTCACTGGACTATGCCATGTGCATGTTTCCATAACTGCCAACCACAGAAGGCTTGCTGATATTAAGCATGTGTTGGTCCCAACATCAGTAAAACCCATGAAAGCATGACTACATGATATGTTTGGTAGCACTAAAATGTATGCCTATTCTGCTCCCACCTCCAAGCCATGCATAGTGTAGAGGTAGGAATATGTACGTTGATGTGTGGGTTGTTGTTTTTGCACCCAAGAGGTACCTGAAAGGACAGGAATGCAGAATGAGAGATTGCCAGTAATAAAATTGTAAGCATTTTCTCCTATAATTGTATTATCTGTTGTACCTGTGTACTGAGACGTGCAAACTTTATTTTACAGCCACCACAGAATGTGAGATGAGCATATCAGAATGTTACATAAGGCATGAGGTTCAGCACTGGGGAGTGAATTCAGACAAAACTAAATTAAACTGTCAGACCTTGACTACGCGGCCACCAGAGGTGCAGTCTGTCTGTGAAGACACTCACAGCAATGACTAATGGCTGGATGTTGTCCTTTGGGACAGTCTGCATCTTTCCATGACCCCTGCATTATCCCCCCTTCAGGTATTATCCTCTGGTTTGTGTTATTACTCATACCTTGTTTATTGTCCAAATGTCCTTAATACCAACTGTCCACTCTGTCAATTTGTGTCCATTGACTGTCATCTCCATCATTTGTACATTTTGTGTTTGTTTGTCTGCCCCCTGCTGCTTCCCTTTCTTCCTCTAACCATTTCCAGCTAATCATGTCCACTAGCCTTTCTTCTTCATCTGGGCAAAAAGTGGCTGTCTACTCCAATGTATGTATATATATATATATATATATATATATATATATATAAAGAGAGAGAGAGTCTTTCCTTCCCCCCAACTATCATAGTTTGTACATTCATGTATCCCTCTTCCAACCTTTTCACTGAAACATTGGGCTTGGCTATGGAGATCTGTATCATGCCTGAAATGTTAGCTGTGCAGTGCTTCACTGCACATGTATAGATGCATGATCTGTGCACACTAGTCTGCCTTAGTGAATACATCAGCCACATTGATTACATCATGTCTATCTGAAATGCTACCCTCCACTATGCCAGCACAGTGCTACTGTTCTCTGTAACACAACCCTTCCAAATTACTGTGCAGTCATTGACTTCATATGTCAGCACTATGTTACATATCTGACTATAGAAAGATCAATAGGTAGATCATTCTGATTACATATATATATTTAGATTGCTGAGGGGGTGATCTATGCCTGGCTTACAAGACATCTGCAACCCCCACACTTATGAATCTCCCACATATTTGTAAGTAAAACAGTACCAGAAATATAAGGTCTAAAGACACAAATTTTGTCTGGGACTTAAACAGAACACACTGGAGAGACAGATATGTGTCCCAGAGACTACCCTCCTTTGGAACAGGCTTCCAATCCATGTGAAGCTGAGTTCATCTGTTACCCAATTTAAGCTCAGCCTAGACCAGTGGATGTGGAATAGGAAATGTACATTGGGCCTGGCACCCATGTTCCTTATAGACTTGAGGTAGCTTATCAATGCCTGGCTCTCAATGTCCTATTCAGATACAGGACATCATTAGGCTTGGAAAGGCCCCCGGGTCATTAGTCTAGTAACAATCTATGGATCTGATTAGCTTTGGGCCATGGTTCAATACTGGCTGCATGTCATTGTGCAGGTGCACAGCACTTGTCTGTGAATCTCGGCCTGGGTTATTACAGCAGTTATACAAAATGTGGCTAACTTCCCAGTTTTGCAGCAGTTCTCAGAACTATGATTCTGAAGAACTGCCATTAACCAGTTTCATGCTCAGTCCTTCAGTTCTTTCTTTGGAGTGTTGTATGTTCTTTATATACTCATAAATAATAACATGAAGACTGCTAAAATGATCGGTATGGGATTTCAAGGCAGAAGCCAGCAGTAATGATTATCAGTATGTTATGTGTATGCAGGTATAAACATTAAAGAGTGTGTGCTGTGTAAAGTGTATAATAATGCATGTAAGTTTGTTTGTGTCTTTCGGCTTTTCCCGGTTAGGGGTCGCCACAGCGGAACTCTGGTCCGCTAATGATTGGCAGTAGATTTTTGCATGCTGGCTTGCCGGGCCTAATGCACAACCTTCAATGAAGGAACACCCATTCACGCATGTCGCCCCACAGAAGATGCTTTAACTGAGAATCGAACGGACAACGTCTAACTGTGAGGTGACAACGCTACCGCAGCACCACCACAGCAGTAATATGAACACTTACTTTAAAGTTTATAGTCAGGAGACAGCATAACCTCAAAACTATCAACATACTTCTCAACCCCCTAGCACAAAAAATCTGGACAAAGCCAAAAATAATGGGGTGACAAAGCACAAATAATGACAGATTTTAAATATTGCTCTTATAATCTTATAAACTAGTTAGAATAACCAGTTTTGCGTTGCCATGCATTTTTTGAAGGATATGATGTCTGCAACTCAAAAGTCTGTCATTAGTGATTTCAGTCCTTGATGATTTGCCTAAAAAACCCATAAATTTTATGAGGAACAGGACAAAAATATAATCTGTACATTCTACAAAAATCTGGGCAGCTGAGAGGTACGAAGTCTATCAAAGTTATTGATCTGTAACTATTGACCCCCTAATTAACAGAATGACTCTTAATTTCCATTTTGTCTTTTATGCTTTGTGTCCTTTATCCTACTTATTTTGAAGTGAATATTCTGTTCTGTCTCTGTTTGTTGCTTACTGTTCTGCTTGTCTTTTTTCATTAACATTTTTGAATCCACTATGTACTGTCTCTGTACCTGTCTGGTAACCATATGCTTGTATGCATGTCTTAGCTCCAGCTTCACTCCTTTAATGGAAATTCTTTTTACTTAGTTTTACCATTTCTAACTCCATTCACATTCATTTTATTAATAATAGATGCCAATTCCTCTATAAAGAATTGGTTTTGAAAGGGACTGTAAGTTCTTGCTGAATTCAGTGGAATGGCCATTTAATGGTAGTCACATGCAGATATCATGAAATATGTTATCATAGGAATGGATCAAGTTGTCCATCTCAACAATATAAATTAAAGGGGGGAATTTACAATTTTACTTTAAAAATAAGAGCCACATTTAAAAAAAAAACTTGTTCAGTATTTGATGTTATGGCAAATCAAGTTTATGGTAGTTCTTAGGAAGCCAGAGGCAGCCACGTTACTGTTTAACCACATCATATGTGCTGCTGCAGAATGTATATGAGTATTTGTAGGGAAGCATTTAGAGGAAGTGACAGTCAAGGGTCAGTAGGCAAAATTAAATCTTAGTTTAGATTAAGGAAACAGTTTATTGTTCTATACTGTAAGACCTGTGCGTAAGTGAAATCGCCTAATGAATCTTGAGATGTCTGCTTAAGAAAAGACCTTTCAAATTGGGGGCAGGTATTCTAACCGCAATGTTCTCATAATACAATAACTTCCTTTGTGTTTATGCACAATTACTTTCATTGCAGCATTTCTAAATAGTCAAAACATCTCAAAGGAGAGTACAGAAAATGTACATCTATCATCCTGGGAGACTAGTGTGCAACCCTTCCTTCACAGTTACCAGATATTGTTCCATGTACTGGTATACCAAGAAGCTAACATCAGTAAAGAAAACATGAGTTTCTTGTTAGATACAACAAATTTAAATATAAGCAAGTATAATACTGAAAGAGACCACCATGACCTGCAAGCTGGCTGGAAGTAGTAAATTATCAACATGGCATTACAGCAGTTGCACTTCTTGAAGATCTGTAGGTCATAAGCTTGACAATCAAACTTACCAACTTGTATACATAGTTGTTGTTACAGCCCAGTTTGTTTATATAAATGTAAACAAAATAAAGCATGAGAACTGCAGTTTACTTGAAAACATTAGATTCAATGTTGCCTTTTCCTTCTGTTTCAACTTGTGGGTTATCAGATCCAATCGGATCAGTGGCCAGCTCATCTGAATCTTCAGCTCGGAAGCTTCACTTCCGGTCCCATATTGCTCTGCATACCTAAATATACTCAGATCTCATTGGTCACTTCCAGGGTGAGGTGCATTCAATGAGGTTCCATTCAGCATAGTGCTTTTGCTCCTTTTTTGCCTTACTAATTCCATAACAATTTTAGGATAATTTATAGTTTTACCATTATTTCTGGTCAGTTTGTGACTCTAATGTGTGTGTTTGCATGTGTGAGTTCTGTTTGCTGCCATTTTCTGGCAGGAGGGCATAGCTTAGTTCCCTGCTTTGCTCTCTTATACTTTTACTCTTTAAAAATAATACTTACATACTATTTTCTTTTCCTAGTATTGTAATCTTCCATATCTTTGGATTGCTGCCCTTGTATATGCCTATAGTCTTTGGGCTTTAAAAAATGTTTTGTGGTATGGGCACAAGTTGCCTTCCCAAGATTCTCATGAGCACTCTGTGTACTGTATCAGAATTTCACATTTTAGACACGGATTAACAGGTATATGCTGCCTTCGGAACTAGGTCTCTGGTTGACCTTAGGGCAAAATTAGTGTTGAAGCATATGCTTCCCCCTACTTCTGCTGTGCCTGGCCAGGCTGCTATGTCTCCTTCTCCCTCTAAAAAGTCTGTAGACAGGAAAAAACAGGACAAGGCTAAAGAGAGAACCAGGAAAGAAAAAGTGGAGCAAGAGGAAAGACATAAGGAAAAGGTGAAATCCAAGCAAAAGAATAGAGAGGTAAGGAAATTATCTAGTTTGTCTCCTCTTGAGGGTCAGCCAGATCTGAAGGCCCCAAGGTCATTGGTCCCCTTGGCTTCCACTTTGGATCTGGAAATGGCAGACTTCATGTCCCAATCTCTATCTCTGATGGCTCCATATTTGCATCAGTCCAAGTCACTGCCATTGGACATTCCAAGTCTGTAGTTGTTGGTGGCTCCAGAATCTGATCAACTCCAGTCTCCTTTTTCTGCCATTATTCCATAACTGAAGTTTTCTCCAGAAATTTCCCCTTTTTGAGTCCAGACTTTTCCTTTCTGGATCCTGGAGATTAGTCAGTCTTTGCCTCGACTTGGTAAACCATCATCAATGGCTTCCTCAAGCTCCTGCAGTTGTAATAAGGAATCTGACTTGGAGCAGCTCATGCAAACCTTTCAGAAAGCCAAGATGGACCTGTGGATCATTCCATCACCCTCAGCTCAGAGGGTAGGGGGATCTGTCCCTGCAGCCCTGACACATCACTCCTCCTGTGTTACACCATCAAGTGCTCATGACCATGGTTCTGACAAAATCCTGTGTCACCTGTTCATCTATGCTAAATGCGTGGCTGTCCTCAGCACTGGCTTCTGTCTTGATTATTTGACTCCTGTTTTCTCAGAGCCGAATGCAGCCCAGAGATGTGGGGTTGGAGCTAAGGGCCTGGGGTTGGGGTTGACTCTGAGGTTGTCAGAGCCATCCTTGCCCTTGGGAGCATTGAATCTGGAGAGTCTGCTATGGTTTCAACATCAGACTTGACTGGGTTGTGATTGGAAATAGGATTTCTTCTAGTTTTCTGGATCAAAGAAGCTCTCTTTCTAGTTGTACATCATCAGTGTCAGCATTCAATGTCTTGGAGAGGATTCTGAAATGGGAAAGTGCATTTCAGTGTTGGATCTGTGATCTTCCCTTTCTTCTAGGGTCGCAGTTTCACATGTGCTGCTCTCAGGGCAGCCTGCACTGATAGGCTTAAAGCAGCTCCGGATCCATGGCTCCCATGTGGCCTCCTAGTCCCCAGTGGTGTCTCCTGCTGGGAAGTGCATAAGAAGAGCCAGTGCAGGAGGATGAACTTGGATTCCCCCGAAGCATCTCTTACTGAAGAATATGACCTAGATGAAGGGTCCTCTAAATCCCTCCATGTTGATGCCTCTTTTGGTGATCTCCTGGAGCTGATGAAACAAAAAGGTGGAGTGGACCACTGAAGCACTTTCCCCTGAGGAGTTGGTCTTTCTCGAAGACTTTGATGCAGGCCCATCCACATCTTGCATGGTACCCCATCCAGCTGCACTCATCAGTCTTGTGTCCTGGAGGGCTTGTTGAGAGCCCAATGTGGTGGAACTTATGCTGTGCAAGCCAAACAAGGTTTTGGTTCCTCCTAAGGATAACTCCTTTTAGAGCAAAAGTCCCATGGTTATTGCTATTGTCATCACTGCAGCCACAAAAAAGGAAATCTCTGAGGAAAGCATGTCGGTTCATTACCCAAACAGGGAGTCATGGGCAGTGAATCAATTTGAAAAGCACACGTATGCTTCAACCAAATTTACCCTCTGTGCACTGAATTATATGGACTAGACTTCAAAAGGGCTTAATTGCTAAGTGTCTAAGTTGGTGGCATCACAACCTTCCCTTTAGGCCCATAAGACCTTGGGGACGCAGTTGTGCACGATGCTATCGATATCAACACTTCCAAGGGGCTCATATTTAATGCAGCAGATGGTGTGGCACACAGCTTAGCAGTTTACCATCAAGCCTGGATGCACTTGTGTAATTTTGTGGAGTGCTCCAAGGCTTCCTTTCTTAATGCTCCTTTTGACAGATCTACTTTGTTTGATGTCAAAGTTAAGAACACACAGACCAGGAGTAAACAGGAGGGCAAGATATTATCTTCTATGGGAGTTCACTTTCTACCTGGAAGAGGACTTTCTCAAGGAGCTAGGGAGGGGGGGGGGACTGCTCTTCTGCAAACTGCAACAGTTTTCCCAGGAGGCTCCAGGTGAAGGTGACCTCCAAGGTAGAGGTTAGAACTTCAATGGATGCCACCTCAGGAACAAGGGTAGTCCACAAATCAAGGCTTCATTGGACCCTTCAGTGCTCCTGAAAGTTTGCCAGACTGTCTGTAGGCAGTTGGGGAGTGCTTGGCTTTCCACCCACAATCTTGGAGAAAATCACATCAGATGCCTGGATGTTGATAGTCATTTCTAGAGGCTACACCATTCCCTTCCAGTTTTCCCCAAATTTGAGACAAAGGACCCTTACAGAAGTTCAGCAAATGGAAACAGCAGTAGAAATTCAAAAACTGCTCATGAAATTGGTCATTTGAGAGGTCCCACTAAACCAGAGAGGATCTGGGGTCTGTTCAAGATTCTTTTTAGTGCCAAAGAAAAAGAAGGACCTCAGGCTGATTTTGGACCTTAGCAATCTAAATATTTATGTAAAACAGACCAAATACCTAATGGTGACAGTGCAGTCCATTCTACCTCTACTGGTGAATGATGTTTGGATGTGTTCAATGGACCTCAAAGATGCTTGCTATCACATAAAGACAGTGGGACATTCCATAAGGTTTATGTACTTCAGGTTGGGAGCCAGTCATTACCAGTTTTGAAAACTGTCCCTTGTCCTCACCACAGCTCCCTGGGTGTTTACTAAGTGCATGGTAGTGATAGCAGCTTTTCTCAGGTTGCAGGAATTCTGTGTCTTTCCATACCTGGGTGACTGCCTTCTTGCAGTGACTTCAAGGGAATCATTAGTGCAGGTGAGGGGTTTTCTGTTTCAGCTGTGCCTGTCCTTAGCATCGCAGTCAGTTTTGAGAAATCCAACTTGGAACCTGTTCAAGCTCTGGAATTTATTAAATGCCATCTGGACACCATCAGTCAGACTGACAGAATACCCGAGTCGAGACTGATCTCCATTCAACTTCAAGCCAATCAAATGTTGCTACTTCAGAGACCACCATCTTCCTTGGTCCATTGTCTTTTTGCTCTAATGACGACTGCAATCTCTTTCTCTTGTTCCTTTGGCCATGTTCTTCATGAGAGTTCTCCAGTGGACCTTATCACTCCAGTAGACAATTACAACTCATCCAGTGACAGCAATGTAATGTATCCAATGAGCTTTCCTATTTATCTCTTCAATGCTACAGTCACATATCTTGGAGGTGACTGACTGTGCAGTGGCTTGGTAAAAGGTGTTTTTATTTAAACTTTATTTTTTGCTACTGTTTTTCTCTATTTGTAGGAAGGAAGGGATAGTTTGTAGCCAAGAATATTTACTTGTATTTATATTTTGTTGTTTTACCTTTAATTTTCACTGTTACTTGTTAGAAAGGGATAGGTTTTAGACAGGCAAACTCTAGCCATCCAAGGGTCCTAGTGAGCTATAAATTCACACAGACTGCAGAGAAGACAAGCCAGAGTTATCTAAACAATCCTGTCTTGGTTTGTGATTTATTGATCTTTACTGTTAAAAGGAGTGGCAAATGCGAGCGACAATGAGCAGACGCTACTGCACACGTATTCAGCTGGACGCTACTGCACACGTATTCAGCTGATGTCAAGGAACTCTAGCGTTTGTGTGACTTTCACAACTTGTACAATCAGAGCAACAACTTTACTATACTTAATTTAATATTTAGTTATATAGCATTTGTGTGACTTTTCTCAAAGAAGTTGATTTAAATTCACTTTGAATTCTGTGGTAACTGATTTTGATTATTCTTTTTTTTTAGAATTTTGTATTAATTTGCAGCTGGATATGGATTCCATGAGTATACCATTAATGATTTGCTAAAGCACAAATTTCTTGTACAGTGTAATTAATGCTATGTATATTTAAAGGTAACACGTGATAACACTGGTGATCTGTGTTCCTCATGTCAAAAGTTGGATGATTTGCTTAGCATTATTATAAGTAAATCTAGACTTGCTAATGATGATTGCACTCGTGTAATTGGCATGGCTTGGAGAACTCTTAATGTCCTTACATTCACTGCTGAAGTAGTCTTAATAGATTGGATTCCCTGCCATGGAAGCCCAAACGTCTAGCCAGTCTACCAAAGACTACTTATTGCTTTTAAAAGGTGGACCAAATGTCACCCAAATGCTGCTTGTGTACCATGGGGCATAAAGGTGATGTTCAGGTCTACCATAATCAGGACCTCTTTGCTGTCAGTGCGAACATATCTTTTTACCATCAGTCTCTTTGCCTGCATCTGTTTTCTGCCAGTTGAATGCATTTTTGTTCTCCAGTGACTATCTAGGCCTGTTTGCTGACTTCTATTCAAGTTGCAGATAAGTACTCCATTGGGGATTTAGTTTTTTCTTGCAATTTTTGTACTCCTTGAAGTTAATGTCATCCACAAAAGGTAAATGCTAGTGTAGAAGATAGATTCCCCATAAAGATTACCACAATAAGTGTCTTTTTTGTCTAGGAGCTTTTCATGACCATACATTTTTTCTATTTGTCAGGTGTTCATTCTGAAATCCCTTCACAGTAGACTTTCTTCCCTTTCCTTGTATTTTGAGAATCAGCGTCTTAAGCTTCTCACTAAAGATACAATGGAAGCAATCTCCCACACCAAGGGTCAGCTGTTAGGGAAGAAGAAGGAGAAAAAGGTACGGCTGGAATCTTCCTCTGTCCAGAGTCTGCCAGGTGCTTCTCCTGAGGTCGTTTCAAAGCCAGAGGCTCACCCAGCTGTGTTGTTGTATTTCCCTGCTGCGACCATGTTGGAGGCTGGTGATGGTCTGACTGGCAGCACGCCTGAAGATGCTTTGCAGGCGTCCATCTCAGACATTCAGGGGGAACCATGGCTGATTTTTTTCTGAGGGGCCTAGGAGAGTTCCTCAGTTTTTGGTTGGGGAAGAAGTTCCTACTATGGTTCTCGACTGCTGTCCTGGGTCTGAGCCTTCTCAGCTTTCTGGAGGGAACGTTCACTTAAAGAAGAAAAAAATTAAACAAGTTTTTTCTGTTCCCAGAGGTCCACAAAGTGAGTGGTGGCCTTCACTCAGGGGCTCTTTGCTGCTTTAATGTCCTTAAAACCTTCTCAACGGCTTTTGGTTCCTGCTCCTCTTTGGTCCTCTACTCCCCTTAAAAGGCCTAGAGAACAGGATTCTACTGAGGATGAAACAGATTTGGATAATGAATCCCTGACTTATTCTACTCATATTCCACCTGTTTTAGACTGTGGGTCAGAGGAAGAGGAATCTATTAGTCCAGATGTTCCTTTCGAGGAAATTTCCATTGGGGACACACTCTCTAGGATAATGGATTTTTTTAAGTGGGATTGTGGTCAGGTCTCTGATACCCATAAGAGGTGCTATGAGTTGCTGCAGTTGGATTTACCCTAAACCTGCTGCTATTCCTCCTGTTTTGGCTGCTTTGCTGGATATTGTTTCCAATGCCTCTCATGCACCTGATTCACTGCCACCCTGCTCCCAAGAAGCCTGACAGGTTTTATAGGGTGCCTGAGGATTGTTCTTTCCTATATAAATGTCCTGCTGATGATCCCTCTGTTATGTCTGTAGCCTATGATAAGTCATCTCAGTTGCTTCCTTCACACACATTATTGCCATCTGACAAGGACAGCAGAACTATGGAAAGGTTGGGAAAGAAGGTTTACACTTCTGCTACTCTACCTTTTAGGGCTATTAATTATTAGACCCATATGTCTAGTTATGTGTTGGCTCTTCTTTCTCAGGCCTGTCAACTTATTTCTGATTTTCCAGACTCCAAAGGTAAAACTTCTGTTCTTTTCTTGCTAGGGACTTCCTCTCAAGTCATTCTTCATTCTGTTAAATATGGTTATGATGCAGCAGATGCCTTTTCTAGGACTACTGTTTTTTGTTCAGTGACGAGGAGGTATTCTTGGCTTAGACTTTAACTGCTACCTGATGATATTAAAACTAAGTTGGTGGATGCTTCTCTGGATTTTAAACATTTATTTGGGAAAGCTGCTGCTGGTTTAAGTCCCTTCAGGATAAGTGTAATGCCTTACAGGAGCTTAAACATTGATGTTTGTTTCTCCTGTACCTAAATTTCAGAAAAAAATTACACTGCTAAGCCTGCCTTTGTTTGTAGGCAATCCTGCCCTTCTACTCAAGGTAGGAAGAGTGGCAAATGGGCTCTTCCTGCTAACGCTTCTCAGTTTTCAGGGACACCGAAGCTTTCTTTACCAGACAAACCAGGTGCTGTATGACTCTCCATCTTTTCCCAGCAACATTCCTCTTTCTCTTTGTCTTTCTCTTTCTCTTCCTGTTTGACTTCAGATCACTCAGGATTCTTGAGTTCTGTTGATTATTCGTCAGGGGTACTTCATGGTGTGGAAATCCTGTCCTCCTTTTATGGGCATTCCTAAGCCTCCTTGGGAACAACTTCCCTTTTTCCCAGATGTTCTTCAAAATCTCTTGACTCAGGGTACTATTCAAGAGGTGCCTGTGTCCCAAAGGTGGAAATGGTTCTACTCCAGACTATTTCTAGTGCCAGAAAAGAGGGAGCTTGGAGACCTATTCTAGACCTCTCTCAACTAGACAATTTTCTAAAAGTGCCTTCCTTTCTGATTCTGTTTCCTGTCTTGCTCCCTCAGGCCTATATGGTGTCTCTGGATTTCAAGGATGCTTATCTCCATATTCCAATCCATCCTGTTTTCAGGAAGTTTTTGCATTTCTCTGTTGCTTCCTGGCATTTCCAGTTCTTTGCTTTGCCCTTTCTACTTCCCCATGGGTGTTCACAAGATGCCTTGCTCCTGTGATTCCTTTTTGCAGGCTTCAAGGGATCCAAATGTTTCCTTACTTAGGTGACCTGTTGATTCAGGTGTCCTTTCCGGAGACCCTTTTGTAAAATCTTCATTTTGCCATTTCCCTTCATCAGAGTCTGGAGTTCACTATAAATTTCAAAAAGTCTTCACTGACTCCTTCTCAGGATCATGTTTTTCTGGGTTGCAGGATTCAGACAATGCCAATGTTTGCATCCCTGTCTCTTCCAAAGGCTTTAACTCTCATTTCTTTCCTTCAAACTCTTCTTCGTCTGGCTTCCATTACAACCAGGAGTTTCTAAGAGCTCTGGGTTTCATGGCATCCACCATTCTGATACTCCATCTGGCCAAACTTCACATGAGAAAGTTTCAGTGGTTTCTGAAGTCAGTGTGGCTCCAACGTGCACACCCTCAAGACTTTGTAGTTCCTCTTCTTCCTTGTCTCAGACAGGAACTTCACTGGTGGATTCTGTTGTGTCTGAATCCAGGGATCCCTTTTCACCCCCTCTTTCCTCTCAGGAATTGTTCACAGATGCTTCAGACATGGGATGGGGGGATGATATTGGGCTCCCCAAAAGTGTGGACGCCTCATCAGCAGAAGGAGCACATAAATGTCAAAGAGATGAGAGCTCTTTTGCTGGCTCTTCAGGCCTTTCATCCACTTTTCAGTCCAAGGACACTCAAGGTGTTCACAGACAATATCACAGTGATGTGGTATATCAACAAAGAGGGAAGAACAAGATCTTATCTTCTTTGCCAGGTGGCACTTCTGGTATGGGATCTTGCTATCAAGTGTCAAGTGACTCTTCAGGCAGTTTATATCCCTTCCAGTCAGAATATTGTGGCAGACACTCTGAGCAGGTCCTTAACTCAGTCCCATGAATAGATGCTTCACAGTGATGTGTTTCTGGACATTATCCACCATTGGGGTACTCCTCAAGTGGCTTTTTTTGCCTCCCCTCTGAACAACTTCCTCTGTTTTATGCGAAAATCCCAGGTCTCTGGTGTAGAAGGTGGACTCCCTCTTATTTTCTTGCAATGGGATGTTTCTTTATGTGTTCCCTCCCCTTCCTCTCATTCCCAAAGTCCTGTTTAAGATTCAACAGGATTCTCCCAAAATCTTGTTGGTCACTCCCTTTTGGCCATGACAGCACTGGCTCCCTCTACGTTCTGCCTCTGGCAAGGGGCAATCATCACAAGTTACCTCACGGGGTGGATCTAATCACACAAGACAAGGGATCTCTCATCCATCCCCCACCTGTCCATGCTTCAACTGACACTGTGGGTGATAGGATTTTGATTCCTCACAGAAATCTTTTTTTCTGAGGATGTGTTGTACGTCCTGCAGGAGGCCAGGAATCCTACTACTAGGAAATCCTACTTATCCAAATGGAAGAGGTTTTCTGTTTGGTGTCTTTCTCGTAACCTGGATCCATTTACTGTGGATGTTCCTTTGGTTCTCCCTTATTTGTGTGAGTTGCTCAATGCTGGTTTGGCCTATACTTCTATTAAGGTCCACTTATCAGCTACCTCTGCTTGTCTGACTTTTTCTCCACCTTTAGCTTCTAGATTTGAGGTTAAACAATTTTTTAAAAGCGTCCTTAATATTAGACCTCCAAGGAAGCCTGTTCCTTCTCCCTGGAATCTTAATTTTGTTTTGGAGAAGTTGACTCAGGCTCCTTTTGAGCCTGCTGCTTCAGTTTCTTTGCTACATTGTTCCTGGAAGAGTGTTCTTTTGTTAGTTCTTACTTCTGCTAGACCGGTGTCTGAGTTGCAGGCCCTTCTGGCTTGTCCTACTTTTTTGGTCTTTCATGAAGATAGGGTGTTCTTGTGCATTAACCCTTCTTTTATGCCTAAGGTGGCTAATGAGCTATCACTTAACCACTCTGTTAATCTGCCTATTCTTTTCCCCTGTCCATAATCTGACAGTGAGAGGGTATAATTTGCATAATTTGGATGTGCATAGGCAATTTAGGGTTTATTTAGATAAGACTAAGGCTATTAGAAAATCTAATCAGTTATTTGTTTCTTTTCATCCTAGACCTTTGGGACTTACGGTATGCAAGCAAACTATTTCTCCTTGGATTTCTAAGGCTACTTCCTTTTGCTAGACTGTTCATGACAAGAGCCTTTCTTCTTCAGTTAAGGCTCATTCTACTAGAGCGGTGGCTTATTTGGATGCTTTTTTCAAGGGCTTAGATGCTAATTCTGTTCTTGAGGCAGCTACCTGGACTTCTGTGCATACCTTTACCAAGCACTACAAGTTGGATGGTATTTCTAGAGTTAGGGCTGGTTTTGCTAGTGCCATTCTTCATGGATTTTGAGGGGGCTCTTCTGTGCCTTCTCCCTCCAAAGTTTCCTCTTGAGCTTTGGCACTCTCCCATCTGTTAAGAATACTGCAGCAATGAATGCAAGGACATAGTACAGTTGTGTAAAATCTTATCATAATGGTAGATGTCCTTTCCTTCACCGCTGCAGTATTTGTTCCCTCCCTCCATCCCCCTAGTCTTTTGCCTTCCTGGATGTACAGGTTACCTCTTGGGTTTCTTGGACTGTGTTTCTACTAGGGCATTCGGTTATGATTATGGTAGGCCTGAACATTACCTTTATGTCCTACGCCACTCAAGGAGTGTTTGAGTGACATTCAGTGTACCTTTTAAAAGCAACAAGTAGTCTTTGGTACACTGGCCAGACATTCAGGCTTCTATGGCCGGGATTCCCTTCTGTTAGGAATACTGCAGCATTGAAGGCAAAGACATCTACTGTTATGGTAAGATGTTACACAACTGTACACTGCATATATTAATGACTGGACTGATGAGATTAATAATGTTAGACAAAGGGCAAATGGAACACATTTAGGAAAGGAAGTGTCTATTGTCAGTAAAGATCATTCAACCCTTATGAAACAAGATAATGCCACTGACAACTTTGGAATTCTGGATATAAATATTCAGCAGTCTGAGGATTGAGAGCATATAGAGGTAAATAAAAAAGAAACAAAGGAAGAAGTTCACAACAAATAACAAGGAAGAAAAATAAACTGATAAATGTCTGTAAAGCAAAAAGAATACATACTAAAAAGGACACTGCTTTTTTATGTAACACACAGATTAAAAGGAACGATAACACATTTCTGTCAGAAAACCTTCAGTCTACAGAAAAAGGCATAATTTTTCCAAAACAGAAGGTAGAACAATGAGGCAAGAGACAGGTGAAAAGGAAGAAATCAAAATTGAACGTGGAAAGATTGAAGAACATTACTGTAAGAAAAAGAGGA
Organism: Protopterus annectens; assembly: GCF_019279795.1. Classification (NCBI taxonomy): domain Eukaryota; kingdom Metazoa; phylum Chordata; order Ceratodontiformes; family Protopteridae; genus Protopterus; species Protopterus annectens. Next base: position 1,407,841,892 of record NC_056725.1, read on the forward strand.
GGAAGACAGACATTGACAAAATGGCTCAAGCTGTGAATGTACAGCTGGATGAGAATCGTATGCTTCAAATGTAATAAGTAATGGAAGTGTGGGATTAATATGCAAATTGTGATGAAGATCATTCCTTTGTAACAACTGATAAAACAGATATTACTGAATTAGAAGCTGAAGATTCTTCAGATCTGATCAGTTTAGATATTCTTGTAATTGGAGATTCAGCTATTAGAGGAACTGATACTTACATTTGCAGAGAAGATAATGAACATGGAATACTGTTATGCTTGCCAGGACAAAAATAGAGGATGTGAGACAGGCCTTAGACTGGAAACATGCACTTATTAAACTTGTCTTTAAGGGAAAGGGGAGTAAGACAAATCCAGAGTCACTCAGAACGGTAAGTCTACTTTCATGTTGCGAAAAAATAATGAAAAACGTAATATTGGCTAAATTACTGTCAGAACTGGAAAGGTTGGGACTTGAAATCATATATCAGCATGCGTATGTTGAAAATAGATATATTACTACCTGTAACATGATGTTCTATAACAATATAATAACTATGAATGAAAATGTGTGCTGTGATGTAATTTATATAGATCTTACTTCAGCATTTTGACAGGGTCATACACAAAACACTGAACAATAAATTAGAACAACTAGTAATTGATGTACTCTTGATAAAATAGATTGCTGCAAATAGGACATGACAAGTATCATAGAACAATTGGCTACAGTCAGGGTGTCCCACAGGGCTCTGTCCTAGGCCCATACTTGTTTAGATTGTCTCTTTCAGATCTATCTTTTTCATCTGAGGTGTTCTGCAGTCTGTATGCAGATGACTTGAAATTGGGTAAACTGATTACATATGTTACAGATAGGGCATGTCTGTAAAAGTACTTGACTAAATTGACCACTTGGGCACAGGAGAATAATATGTTGATAAATACATCAAAAACTAAGCATGTGAGATTTGGATAGAAGAAGTAAAAGAAATAATAATAAGTTAAAATATACGGGATATAACATGGGATGATGTAACAATCAGAGAAATTGAAACAAAATCAAGAAAAGCTCATAATTAGAAATTCCCAGGCCCACACGCAATACTTAACTTCTGGCTAAAAGTACTAACATCTTTACATGAAGATTTAGTCATGAGTAAGGACTATTTATATGTGTACCCTGAACAAACACCAACCTGGTTAACAACAGGAAAAATAATACTCCTCTTTAAGAGTTTACCTGCAAGATATCCTAAAAACTATAAAACAATAACTTGCATTCCAATGATGTATAAACTATAAACTGGAATTGATGCCAACAAAGTTTATATTTAGAAGAAAACTCAATCATGGCAATAGAACAAAAGGGTAACAAAAAAGTCATATGGAACAAAGGATCATTTGTTGTTAAATAAAGTCATAATGGAGAATTGTAAAAAGCGGAAGAATCTAAGTATGGCATGGATAGATTACAAAAAAAGTATTTGACATCATCCCACATTCATGGATAAAAGCATGCTTAAAAATGTATAAGATGCACTCTACACTGATTGATTGCAGCACAGTGACCATGAAACAGTGGCAAACCACTTTGTAGCTAAGCCATGCTAAAGGACAAATCATTATCCCAGGGATACAAATTCAAAGGGGGATATTCCAGGGTGACTCTATGTCACCACTGTTCTTTTGTCTTCCCTTTAACCATTTAAGCTGCCTACTTTACAGATTAGGTCATGGCTACAATTTGGCTCCCAGAAAACAGCAAAGTATAAAGATTTCTCATCTTTTTGTGGATGTTTTAAAACTGTATAGTTCATCAGGTGAGGAACTGAAAGCACAACTGCAAGTGATCAAAACTTAGATGATATAAAAATGTCATTTGGTGTTGATAAATGTGCAAAACAAACCTTTAATGCAGAAAAGCTGCAGCACTAAGAAAATATCAGTGTGGAGCAAGAATGTGATATAAAAGAGCTTGAACAGGTGGGAGTGTATAAAAATTTGGGAACTGATAAAGGATCAACAATAAAACATGAGCAAATGTGAATAAACCTTAGTAAGGAATATTTTAGAAGATTAAAATTAATACTGCAAGCAGCCCTGACATCAAAGAACAAAGTCCAACCTATAAACCAATTTGCATTTCCTGTTCTAACTTACAGTTTTGGGGTGACTGACTGGCCCCAAAAGGTATTGGATCAGTTGGACAGGAAGACAAGAAAAATGCTTCATGCTTATCAAATGATTTATAAAAATCAGTGTATACCAAGAATATATATTCCCTGTTCTGAAGGAGGTATGGGCCTCCTCGAAATTGATTACATATATCAATCTACAATCATAAGACTGCATACATATATGAGCTCACAAGATTCAAACATAGTGAAAATTTTAAAACATGAGGAGAACAAGTCTAAGATTACTTCTAATTTTAGTTTAGCAGAAGTGTATTGGTGTCAAACAGGAATGGAAGTCAAACCAGAAGTAGATACAAATCAGGCAGCAACTAAACGTGCCAAAAAAGAAAAGAAGGACTATAAGGTGAAGGATCAGATAAGAAGGCAAGAAATGTGGAAATGCATAAATATAGTTGCAAGTACAGAACATTTCTGGAGCAACCTCATGTTGATTAAGATCTAACGTAGGAGAGAGGTGAATTTAAACCAAAAGATGAAAGATTAATATCGATGGCTCACAAAAGTGGACTATGTACAGGTTGGTTTACAAAGTCCATTGAACATGTTGGAGACACAGAGAAATGCAGGTTTTGTAAAACAGAACTCAAAACTGTCACCCATCTTGTTGCTGGGTGTGATACACTAATGGCAGAAGGCCTGTATACTGCAAGGCATAATAATGTGGCAAGACTGTTGCACTGGGGATTGTGCAAACGTTATAATGCTGAAGTAGCTGAGAAGCATTGGAAACATGAGCCACAAAGCATTATAGAAAATGATGAAATTTATATCACATGGGTTCACCCATTATCAACAGTTCAAAAAATAGATGCGAGAAAAACAGATATAGTAGTCCATGAAAAGATGACAATAGTAGCATTGATCATTGAAACTGCTACACAAAGTGATTACAGTGTCTTACATACAGAGAGACACAAAGTCATAAAATACCAGGATTTTCAGGCAGAAATGAGGGCAATGTAAAAGAAGGATACCCAGACAGTTTCAATAGTAGTAGGAGCAACGGGTCTTATAAAAAAGAATTTACAGTCAAATTTAGATGTTACTGATACATGTAACTCCATATGGATTGCAGAAGGAGTCAGTTCTGGGCACATTGCGGGTGCTGTGAAAAGCACTTTCAGCTAACATCAGAGATTAAAACAATACTAATTTCATGAACTTTAATCATACTTTGACTTGGGAATGGGGTCCATTCCCGTCATGGTATTATAAACCCGAAAGACTTGGAGAAATTAAACCCACAATTAGACAGGTGAAATTTTTGGCTACAGTCAGGGTGTCCCACACGGCTCTGTCCTAGGCCCATACTTGTTTAGATTGTATCTTTCAGATCTATCTTTTTCATCTGAGGTGTTTTACAGTCTGTATGCAGATGACCTGAAATTGGATAAACTGATTATGTGTTACAGATAGGGCATGTCTGCAAAATAACTTGACTAAACTGGCCATTTGGGCACAAGATAATAATTTGCTGATAAAAACATCAAAAACTAAGCTATGAGATTTGGGAGACATAAATTGAAAGTTAAATATTTAATACAGCACACAGTGATTGAAACTGTAGATCCATTTAAGGACTTGGGTATATGGGTAAATCCATCTTTGAGTTGTTCTAATCATATCAACAAATTAGTTTATGATAGTTATAGAACCATAGGGTGTATAAAAATATTTATAAAGTCCAGGAAATCAGAAATGATGAAGTCATTGTTTGCTAGTTACATTAGACTCAAACTTGAGTATGAGATAACAATATCTAAACCTTATAAGAAAACAAGCATGAGTAAACTGGAAAGAGTGCAGAGGAAATATACAAAGGACATCAATGGATGTGAACATTTAAGTTATTATGAAAGGCTAAAGTATTTGAACTTGTACAGTGTCTCCTACAGAACATTAAGAGTAGACCTTATTCAGTTATATAGGGCACTTAGAGATAACTCCCTTGGGAATGTTTGGGGTTATCAAAAAGTAGTAGAGAGTCATCAGACAACCTATGTAGAAGATTCTATAGAAATGAGAAGTGTACTAACTGGGTCTCTGAGATAGCAAATGATGCATGGAATAGACTACCAAATTATATTAAAGTAAGCACTAGTTCAGATATCTTTTTAAAGACACATATTATGGGAACAAGTCTTTTGGTATATATTGACAGGCTAGAAGGGCATTAATGTCTGTGCTTGAAATATTCATATGTATGTATGTATGTATGTACAGTATAGTAAAATAATATTATTGATTCCCAAAAGTACCTTACCAAGAGGATCAGGGGTCTCCAGCATATGTCATATGCTGCCAGAGTGAAAAAGCTCCAGCTCTATTCAGTAGCATACCGCCTGCTCAGAGGTGATCTGTGCCTTATGTACAAGGCCATGTCCAATTCAGAATTAATGGACATGCTCCACCTCAAAAAAATCCAAATTCATCAGAGCCACGAGAGCCAAAGATCTAAACCTCAGCACAAATATGAATAGGGCATGCTGGAGGGACAGATTCATAACCCAGAGGCTTCCCACACTCTGGAACAGGATACCTGTCCATGTTAGGCAGAGCCCCTCACTGACTCTCTTCAAGAGAAATCTGGACGAATGGATGGGTTATCGTAGGTTTACCCCGGGGGTCATCTCTGTGTCATTGCTAGATAGAGGCACAGTAAACTAAATTTAATTTAAATTGTACACTTTTGTATCATTACATGGGGTGGCGAAAGCTACATACACTTTGGCTAGGCTTATAAATGCCCTAGGGCAGATAGCCTAGTACTATACTATGAAACTATGAAACTATAAGTAGGTTTAAAATACTTACAAGAAGCTTAGAGGTCACATTAACCATCCAGCATATTTTGGAGAGATTTTTTTTCAGGCATTAATTGTTTAGTAGCTGTAGAGTTTTTAAATTAGAGCTGAGTATTTTGAATCATATTTTTTTCTGTATTTATCAGATTTACTATTCCTGTGTGAGTAAGCCCATTCTGGGAGGAAACATATGATCATTGCCCTTGACAATTTTCAAGAGAAGGAAGAACCACTGTTGCCTAGGCCAGAAGGGAGTCACCACTATTATCTTTGGAGAGACCTTCTGAAGTGCCCTGTTTGTCAGAGGAAAAGTTTGAAAAGCATACAGAAACATGCCTGTCCTTGGGAATGAACTGGCATCTATCTTCTAGGCCTGTGTGCAGGGAGTCCTGTAGCAGAACTTCTTTAATGGTCGGTTGTGGCTGGAGGGCTGGAGGCAAACAGATCTAATTTAGGAATTCCCCACAGATGGATTAATTCTTGGAAGACCCTCAGATGTAACTTTTATTGATAAGATTCTGTCCTGGTCCTGCTTAGCTTGTTTGCAATAATGGTTTGCTCTGACTGAATGTAAATAGCATAGAGGGACAGTTCTGCTGAATTGCTAGTCCCCAGGCTACCACAGTAGTCTGTAATGGGGGGTAGCACCAGGTCCCCCTCTGTTTATGTACAACATCAGTGTGGTGCTGTCACTGATGACTAGCCAGATGGCCTAGAGTCCAAAGATGGTTTAAGATTTGAGTGCATTTATTACAGCTATCATTTCCTTGACATTTATGTGCTTAATTTGTTTTTCTTGTTTCAAAGGCCCTGGACATTTACATCCCTTGGAAACAGTTCACCAAGCAAGGTCTGATGCATCTGTGGTGACAGACTAAGCAGGGACTGGAAGGGAAAAAGAACTATCTGAGTTGAAAGATGAATGATTCACCCACCAGAGTAACTCCTTTTTCACAACCCCAACCCTGGAATCTGAAATGAAAGGAGCTGCTGGTGTTGGATTCAAACTGATCTGATGAATCATTACATTTTCCTCATGTGATGTTTGGCCAAAGGAATCATGAGAATTGTAGAGGCTATGAAACAGAATTCTGAGATATTCCTTGACAGATGTCAAATTCTGCTTATTAGATATCAGAAACTGCTCCTGTTACATTCCACTTTGTCTTGAGGAAGAAAAGCCATCATTAAGGATGTGTCTAGTAGACATCCCAGAAATGCTATCCTGTAAGAGGGAATGCAAGATTTCTCTATGTTCACCTGAACACCCTGGCTGGGAAAAAGTTTTTATCTATACAGTCATCTAACTATGGGAAAACGTGAATGCCCAGCAAACCTGCAATTGGGTATTACAGGAGGCACTTGGAGCTGTTGACAAACCAAAGGCCAAAGAAAAAAAACTGAAAATGTAAACTAGACACTGAAAAACAGTAAAAGTATCTGAAAGCTTTGAGGATTGGAATGTGATGATAAGCATCTTTTTAAATCCAGAGTTACTAAAAAATTGTCAGGTGGAATGAGAGGTAACAGAGACTGTAGAGACAGGATTTTGAACTTTGGAATTTTGATGTGACAGTTTAAAAAAGAAAGGTCTAGAAAAGGTTTCCAGGTTCCTTCTTTCTCTGGCATCAGAAAGATTTTTGAATAAAATCCTTTCCCTCTTTGATCTGGGGGAACATGTTCTGTAACCTTCCTGAGATAGCATTTAATCTAGGAATAGAGGGGTCTAGGAGGTTTGAGTGGATGGCTAAAGAAGAACCCATTGAAAGGAAGCAAAGGGATCCCCCCACCAGTAGTAGCCTTTTTGAATGATTCTCAGACCCCAAGTATCTGAAGTTATGCAGTGGCGTGGAGGAAAGTGAAGACCTAGATTTTGAGAAAGGTTTACTGGATTGCCAAGGTGGGCTGGGATTGGGGGGACGGGGACACACACACGAAAGGGCATATAGTTACTGTGTTTTCTTAGATTGTATTTGTTTTGGGAGGACACTCCTTTCTTCTTTGAACCTCCCTGCCATTGCTTTTCGAAATTTTGCTTGACTGTGCCTTGTAGGGAAGAAGGGAATACATATTCTGATTCCTGAAAAAAGGAACCTGAACTAGAAGAAACGTTTCTGTTATATTTTGGCAATGGAGGTTAAAAAAATGTGGGTAACCCACTGAATTAACTTTCCCCTTTCATGAAGCCTGTTAAAGACCTCAGCAGATGAAAGACCAAATAACAACTCTTTATCCAGGGGAGCATTCAAGAGCTTTGCTTTGACATCCTCTGGTAAATTCTGAGACTGTAGCCAGGCAAATCTTCTCATCACTCGCCCTGAAGCAGGTGCTTGAGAAGTAGCATCGGCAGTGTTATAAGGGCATTTTAGAAAATGTCTGATTACCTGAGGCACAGCAGATTCTAATACATTCACAGATGCCTTATTCTCCGAAGAAGGGAGAACAGCAATTAACTTTCTCATATTGTCAAAAGAAGCCAGCAAAAACTTAGACCTGTGAGCCTGACAATTCACTATTCTGTAGGCTAAGGTGAAAGAAGGATAAACTTTCTTTCCACACCTATCAAGGCTTTTCCCAGTTTGTCTGAAGGTATCAGAACAGCTGCCATAAGGAGTTTAGCAGAAACTGATTTTGACCAAGAAATAACTTGAGGATCTAAACTGGGACTAGAAAAAAGGAATTTGTGGAACTGGGGAACTTTATATAATTTATCAGATGTTCTTGGGCAGGTGGCTGACTATCAGGTACATTGCTAGTTGTAGAGAAAGCGTTCTTGAAAGCTGGAAACACAAGAAGAACAGTTGCAGGATGAGGGAAAGTCCCCCTTTAACAAATCAAACCCTTCATTCTGGCAACAGCATTAGAAAAAGACAACTCTTCAGGAGGGTTTCTGAAGTATTTATTTATTTGACATTTGTTTACCAAGATAGTCTGACTGGGCAGATGCCCATTTTCAGTGGAGGCCCAGGAGAAAAGCCCCAGTGCACACAAAAGAGTACAAAACAAAACATACAATAAAGCTCATACAGCAATCGTAAGTACAAAGGAACACATACTGTACATAAAAAAGGTAGCTGAAAATGCATATTACTGGTAAAACATTTACAAACAATGTATAATACAGGATTTGCTTAGAGTGATGTATATTTGGTTTACTTTATTTAGGTAGATATAACAACATATAGTATAAAAAAAACTCTGTCTAAGGTATTGTTGAGGAGTTCAGGAAGCAAGGAGGAAAATTAGGATGAGTGTAAATGGCTTAGACAGAGTCTAGAGAGAGAAAGTAGGATAGAGCTATGAGGGAAGTAGTAAGTGAGATGTGTTAGGATAACATCAGGTAGAGAGAATACAAATCTACAGAGGGGTAGTAGAGGTGCAAGTGTGAAGTCTACAGTGCAGGAGGGATGATAATCAGCCAGGAGTTAGACAAGAGCAGAGCCAAGAGTTAGAAATGTAAGACTTGAGAAGTATTTTCAACTGTGAGGGATTAGCAGTGGTTAGGATGTGCTGGAGGGTTGAGTTCCAAGTCCTGGACATCCGATTGGAGTAGAGAGAATCTCCAGAACAATAATTATCTTTTGTGACCTATGATAGAAACCTGTTAGAAGATCTCAGGTGTCTTTTATTAGACTGAAGTTGAAGTAGATTATGGAGTGCTGGACACTTGTCAGGTGGGTATTACTATGCCATGGGCCCTTGTAAGTTGGTAAATGTTAGGAGATTGGGTAACTCAAGCCAGTTTAGTAGGCATAAAGCAGTGTAGTGATGGAATCTATACAGGGGGTTGGTAGTAAATATGGCAATATTATTGTAGCAGGTATCTAGTTTTGCTATGTCTGTTTTCTTCAGGTTGGTGAAGACAGGAGATGTGTAAAGAAGAGAAGAGAGTAGGTGAGACCTGGCAATAGATTCTCTTGTGGAGTCAGTGAGGTATGGTTTAATTATATATAGAGAACCTAGTTTTATATGAACTTTTTATGATTAAGGACAAATGTTTATCAAATGTCATGTTATTATCAGTTATGACACTGAGTAGCTTAGTATCTTGGTATTATTAGGTGAGTATATTAGAAAGGGGAACATGAGATATGAGGTTTTGTTATTTGAAAAAATCATTAGTTTAGTTTTATTGGGATTAGGAATTAATTGGGAGTCAGAAAGCCAAGATTCTACAGCTGAGAAGGAATGCTGGGTGATTTTTTGGAGTTGAAAGAGTGAGGGTGCCGCACAGAAGAGTATGGAGTCATCTGCGTACTGTATGATTGTAGTGAGGTGGATAGCAGTATGGAGCTTATTGGTGTAGATACTAAATAGGAGTGGACCTAGGACTGAGCCCTGAAGAACACCTAATGTAACAGGTAGCAGGCAGGAGAAATCACGTTGCTATTTGACAGCTTGGTGTCGGTCAGGTAACTAGTCATGGAATCATGCAAGGGCAGAATGGCTTAGTTTAAGACATAAGAGTTATTTGAGGAGTTTTTGATGGGAGACAGTGTCAAATGCTTTGGCCATGTCTAGGAAGATGAAGGAGACTAGTTGATCATTATTTCTGGTCAAGTATAACTTTCCTCAGAGTCAGATTCCCTGTTCTGTGGAGTTGGTACTTGAGAAACACAGCCTAAGTCTAACTTATGTCCCTCAGGATGGAAATGAGAATCTGAGAGGAAGAGGAAAATCTTTACCTTTTAAATGAGGAGAAGATTCAGTATGTAAACACTGGATGGCTTTGAACAGACCTTTAGCAAAGCCCAGCCAATCCTTCTTATCTGCTTTAGGAAAAGATAACATGTCTAACTTTATGCTTCCTTTTTCAGGGAGACCTCCTAGAAAGAAACTGGCTAGGAGGATGGACCCTTCCTCAGGAATGATGCTCCTCTTTTCACCTTAATGAATTAGCATCACCCTGTCCCTCCTGATGCCAGCTAGAGTGGTTCTCCCTTATCTATCAAGAGGAGCTGAAGAGCCACAGGAGATGTGCCTGCCTCCTGGTTCTTAGTGGGTTCCTGAGGAGCAGCACCAGGGGACTGAGAGAAAGTGAAGAACAAGTGGCCACTGCAGTCACCAGTCAGTGGTTAAAGGGAAGGGGAAGTCAAAGCCAAGACAAAAGCCTCCTGGATAACTGTTCTCTTCTTGTGGCTTATGGAGGGAGTGATCAAGTTACGGGAACCCAGGTCCTTGTACTTGCCACAAACGATGTCTGACAGGTGGCTTGCTGAGCTTTGAAGAGCCTATCTTACATCCTGTCAGGAAAATTAAGTTTTGAAATAAAATTCTTTAGTGATAACCAATGAACACACTAACCCAACAAAACTTTTTGACAGAAAAGTAACAGCTGTTCTCAAAAAAAATAAAAAAAAAAAAACTAAATTATAAAGGAATCTTCTCAGGCATCCAGGGCTGTCTGCCTACCGAAACAGGTACCTAACAAGAGGCTAGTGAAGAAAAGTTGGTCTTACTTTCTTCTTTACTTTCCATCACAAAAAAACAATGAAGTGGAAAGTGTTCTCCAATAGGGTACTTATCTACCCAGCCTTGATGAAGCGATAGCTGACCATCAATCAATGAAAGCATGCTGGGAAGAGCACAGTTCAACAACAAAAAGTTTTGAAGTTTTGGTGCCCCATCCACTGATTTGATACTGCTCTCCTTGAGTGGTACAATGGCTAAGGCACTTAGAAGGTGCCCTGAAGCTTTGGAAGCTGTCTGTCTAGTCTGATACTTGGCAGGATGTACATACAGCTTAGACCACTGCAACAGTTATCTAATGATGAACACCCAGATATGACCAAGCTCACAACTGTAGGTCAGTAAGGTGGACAGACTCCCTCTTCTCTTTAACAGTAATGGATGTCTTGATTGCTAGTGGTGTAGATAGCTCAAGTTTGAAACTTATAACTCTACAAGGATATAATGCCAAGAAAAACATTTTCTCCAGATAATGTATTAATGGTCCTTCTGGAAAACCTTACAGTTAATTATATGAACAGTAAGAATATGAACCAGTTACTGGCCTTGTTATACTATTTTATCAGTGCAGCCATTAAAGTACGTAGAAGATACGACTAGTAAATAAGACTAGTAAAATTGTTTACCGCATGCAAGTTTTAAACAACTAGTTGATATCCAGCTGTGTTTGTCAAAATACTAGTACATTGTTTTTGTCAAATTTGTTATTAAATTATAAAACAAAGCAATCCCTAATATAAAGTGGTGTTTGGATGGTAGACAAAGGAAGATTTATCAAATGCATATCGAGTAAGACCACTATAGATAGCACAATTCCAGCAGGGAAGTATCCTGTTATTCAACGAGACCACAATTTCTGTAAAAAAAAATCAGTTAGTGAAGCATATTTGAAACTAGGTTTAACTGATACATAGCATGTATGTCCGCACATATGATGGCCCCCTGACAAAACACAGACATATTAGTAATAGGCTAAATGCCATTCACGAATACCAGGTAAAAAAACATAATGATACAATTCATCTTGCCATCACATATTGTTTGTCAAACATTCACCAAAGGATTAATAGAATTGTGTTTCTGATCTAGCTGATTACAAGGAGAACAACACAATGACTGTTTTGAGTTACTTAAACCAAATACACTTCAGAGTATCTAGTGTGGTTCAGTAAGTCAGAATCAGCAATTTATGTAAATAGTACCGATAGTGGACAGTTGAAAGGTGTATTAGAAAAAACAAATCATGGCTTAGTGTCTTGCAATTAGTTATTTTGCCCATCTGTTTATAATGCAGAGTGCACTGAGTCATTTTTGTGTTGTCTGGTGACTGATTAAAGTTTGGATGTCAGTTACAAATCAGTGGGTCATAAATGAGTAGAGTCATTTCAAAGATCATTCTGAACATAATTACTTACGTAGGCTATGACATATTTGTGACAGTTGCTTATGATTTTGTGCATTTATCATCAGTTGTATACCAAGAAATGTGAGAGTTTCAGGGTAAGCCATTTTAAAACTAATGTCATTTTAAACTACTTTCTGAATGTCCGTTGTCATCATTGATCTTGTCTTACTTCTTGTGATGGATCAGTTTTCAACTTAAGGCCATTACATGAGATCGTACCCAGTGTCTTCACTGCCAGCCTGACTTTAAATACATCAACAATACATAGCAATTTTACAAACACTGCTCATGGATATGGGTCATGTGGATGTGGTATGTGCAGTGATTTATGCACATGGTCTGTTGCAAATGAGAGGATATATGAAGCTGGGTCTGCTGCCTAGGTAAACATAGCATTAATTGCTTGGTTAACATTTTCTTGGGTAGATTTTTCCTCAGTCTATGGATAATAATATTGTCTTACGTAACCTTCCAATGAGAGAGTCACTGCTTTAAGCACTTCAGCTGCCCCATTTGCAAAGGTTAGCTTCAGAGCCATTGTATTACGAGTTATTTTCATGGATAGTCACTCTGGATATGAACTCAATAAAGTGTTCTCCCAAGGCAGTTAATGCATGCCTGAGTTCCTTAACATTATTTTGAAGGGCACAGATCATTGTTCACAAGGGAGCAATTTCCTTTTTTTAATGCAGTCATAATTAGATTGATGGTTCATGAGCATGATTGTGCAGATCTTTATTAACTGAGGCAGAAATTATTGTAATTCAAAACTACTGAAACTTTTGTCACTGTAAAAAAATAATTGTTTCTTTTCATGTGAAAATTAATATGCCCATTCTTCTTGATAGTGTTCTGAGACAATTTTTTAAGAAGAATCCTCATTCTGGGAAATGCATAGGGTGACCTCAAGGGGTACATATTTTTTCTTTACTGGATTACAGTAGTAATTGTTGGTTCTTAATTACCTAGAAAGTGTACTTGTACAAGGAAGAAAAAAGCAGGTTACCAAGTGACAGTTTCAAGTACTGGTATGTTAGCTTCTCCCAAGAAGATGCCTCAGCTAGGCTTTCCAGAGGCAAGTCACCCCACCACATACACTTATTTATTTATTTGACATTTGTTTACTGGGAAAGTCCGACTTGGAATGAGGCCAATTTTCAGTGGAGGCCCAGGGAGAAACGCTCCAGATGCATGTCCCAAATGAGGCAGATAAATGAATTCTGAAACTGAGTATTCATCAGAGTGTATTGCAGAAATAGAACATTTAACTCATTACAGCCAAGTGCACCTCCACGTATTTATGCAGTTAACACCTACTGACTCCTCTGGGCATCAAATATTGTTTGTTCATATTTGCATTAATATTTCTAAAACCATGCTACATACATGGTATTGGAAGATTTCATCTTAAAGCATACATGATTGCAAACACAATTTTATTAATATTTGACCTCTGTCTAATGCAGCTAAAGAGATATTGAATATTATTTGTGTACTGTTTATATTTGTATTGTAATAATTTTAATATTTCTCTAAATATCTCAACATTCAGATAACACAGATAGAGCTGCATAACCTCATATGAAAGCTTACAGCTGTATGAAATAAATCCTACTGGCAGCATGTGTATTGCTTGAATAGTTACTGAGATATCATAAACTATTTATGCAACATTACAAAATTATTATTCACTGCCTTTATTTTGGCTTATAAAATCCTGTTTAAAGCATCAAATTGAATGAATTCCACCAATATAAATATTAGTTTATGCTGAATAGCTTGCCATTTACAGTTTTCGAGTAGCGCATATGGTTCCAGAGATATGAATATTCGTTTGAACTGTAATGTGATAACTTCATTTTTTTAAAGGCCCAAGCCACACCCACTGGGAGTTAAAGGTACACACTCAAAATGTTGTACTGGAGGGAATGAGTTAAAACTAAAAAAAGCAGAGCACTCAAAACCTGTTACCCAAAACCATCTCGGCAAGTTTTATGCCTCAGTTGGAATGCTATTGCTACATTCATTTGATTACTACTTCAGTATAGTGAACATTTACAGAGAGGTTTCTGTACATACCTCCTGGCTTACATTAAGACCTTGGTCTCCATAAGGCATAAAACAAAAAGGCAGATTTAGGAACAAACCCATTTGGTGCAACCCCCAGTATTAACAAACGATACTATAAGAGAAAGAAATTCCAAGCCCATAAACGCAAAATAATTACCCTATCAGCTACACAAGAACTCAAAAAGATCAACAAAGAACTTGAAAATAAAATCAAATCCTCTAAAAGAAAGTACACATTGAGAATCTCAAGACATTAGTATGTCTGTGCCACCCCCTCACCGATCACTTCTGAGGAAGTTCTAAACACTCTCTGTAAGGCTGAAAACACTAGCTCCCTGGGCCCAGATAATGTGGCGGTCTGTCTTTTTATTATCACAAACATTGTCTGATTCACTAAGTCCATTCAGTCTCAGCTTCTCCACTGGAATCATGCCAAAGGTATCAAGAACAGCTTTAGTAATCCCACTCCACAAAGGGGGGAGTGCTCACAACGGATCCAAGAATCTATAGAACCATAAGCTTTACTAACTTTGTCTTGTAAGGTAATAGAGCTCATCCTTATGGAACTCGTTAACAACAAAGACATAAGCAGTTTTCAAACCTTGGACCCAAATCAGTATAGCTTGTTAAAGGCAGATTCTGCCTCCTAACTCTGGCGGACTTTCAGGAACAAATCACTGAGGCATTTTACTCAGGCAAATCATGAAGTTCACACTACTTACCTAGACTTGGCTAAAGCCTTTGATACCGTTCCACATTCTATACATTCTGGTATAGCTGATAAGCTAATCAAACTACATGTAAATCTTTATGTTCCTCACTGGATAGGAAACTGGCTCTCCAACAGACCACAGTCTATTAGTGTTGGTGGCATTCTTTCAAATGAAAGAATAGTTACCAGAGGTGTACCACAGTGATCTGTACTTGGACCACTTTGAATTCTACTTCCCTGATGTCAAGGTTGACATGAAGGTCCTGTGACTGACAAAGTTTGCTGATGATGGGAGTTGTCATCAACATTCCAACTGACCACTGGATTCTCCAGGAGGACCTCACATGCACTAATAAATGGTGCATAGACTACAGCCTCAAAGTACATGCCACGGAATGCAGCATTATATCCTTTTACAAAGCCAGATACCAGTGCTACTATCACATAGATAACACCCCCTAAAATTGACTTAGTCATTAGGAAAGTGACATTTTCATTGACAATGAACTATTCTTTGACCCTTTGTTGCCACTATTGTTAGGAAATCATTTACATAGCCAGAGTAATCACCAGTGGTACATCTTCCAGATACATGGAAATTATCATTCCCTTCTGCTCCTTCCTCAGGCAAATTTTACTACACATAGCACATGACCCAGCATGAGAGACCACAGTGTTTCCTCACAAGACAAACAAGGGCTTGCCAAACCCTGATCTCCTTAAATTGCTCTCATTGTTTTCTGAGACTTATTGACTTTTGAGAAGGGACCTCTGCCCAGCCTACACAGTCTCACTGAATGTGTTCCTATGCAACCTCCTTCACATCCACAAAACTAATAATATCCTAAACACCCACATAAGAGATCTGTACTTCTACTGCAACACAAATAGGAACTCCTTGTTTGACAGAGACCTGTGAGAAAGAATACCTCTGTTGTAGAATATTCTCATCCTCGATATAAAGTACAGTAGTTCCCTGGCCATTTTTAATTGCAGCCTGGATGACTGGATGGGCAATCATAAGTACACCCCTGGTCTGGCACCTCAAGTCCTTATGGAAAGAGGACGTCACAAGTTTCAAAGTAAATCATACTGTTGGGAGTCTGGTATTAATTCATGCTTTTGTAATTCAGTGTGGGATCATGTGGCTAGGCTACAAATGGTCCAGTGGATCAACAGCTTAGTATTAACCTACAAACCTAAAAATCTTGAAATTCCACGATCCTTTGGAATGCAGCTACATTGCTTATGTTTATTTTAGAAGTATTCATTATCATGTATTCATATAAGTACATTATGCTTAGAAATAAAAAAATTGATGAAAATATATTTGCAAAGTGGAGCTACATAAAGACCTTCTTACTATTCCACCGCCATCTTGCTAACTCTTGCCCACCAAGGTAAATTTTTTCATACTTTCTTCAGCAACACTTACTGAAACTTTCCGCATACAAAACATTGCTCAATAATCTCAGCCACACATATATAAGGACTACAGTGATGCTGCTTGCCTATTTTTTATGAGGACAAAAGGAATGATGATGCAAAAAGCTGACAAATCTGATTATATGTGGTAAATATTTGGGACTTGTGTTTTCCTGAGACAGCTTTTTATTTTAATTTTAATTTTCTATTGCATATTAGCTCAGAGCTACTGCTAGAAGCATACACTTTTGCTACATGAAACTGTATTCATTCAGGCAATCCTTCTGTCTTCTCTCACTGCTGTCCTGTATAACACTTTATCTAACATACAAAGAGATTTATTTGGCAGAAGTCTGTCAGAAAGGTTTCACTAGGTACCCTTAATTTTCAAACAGACTTACTGTCAATTTTTTTCACTGTTGATAAACAAGACTGACCACACTACACTGTAGTTGTTGATAACCAAGACTGACCACACTACACTGTAGTTGTTGATAACCAAGATTGACCACACTACACTGTAGTTGTTGATAAACAAGACTGACCACACTACAGTGTAGTTGTTGATAACCAAGACTGACCACACTACACTGTAGTTGTTGATAACCAAGACTGACCATACTACACTATAGTTGTTGATAACCAAGACTGACCACACTACACTGTAGTTGTTGATAAACAAGACTGACCACACTACATTGTAGTTGTTAACTAAGACTGACCACACTACACTGTAGTTGTTGATAACCAAGACTGACCACACTACACTGTAGCTGTTGATAACCAAGAATGACCACACTAGAGTGTAGTTGTTGATAACCAAGACTGACCACACTACACTGTAGTTGTTGATAACCAAGACTGACCATACTACACTATAGTTGTTGATAACCAAGACTGACCACACTACACTGTAGTTGTTGATAAACAAGACTGACCACACTACACTGTAGTTGTTGATAACCAAGACTGACCACACTACAATGTAGTTGTTGATAACCAAGACTGACCACACTACACTGTAGCTGCTAACCAAGAATGACCACACTACACTGTAGTTGTTGATAACCAAGACTGACCACACTACACTGTAGCTGCTGATAACCAAGAATGACCACACTACACTGTAGTTGTTGATAACCAAGACTGACCACTCTACACTGTAGTTGTTGATAACCAAGACTGACCACACTACACTGTAGCTGTTGATAACCAAGACTGACCACACTACACTGTAGTTGTTGATAACCAAGACTGACCGCACTACACTGTAGCTGCTGATAACCAAGAATGACCACACTACACTGTAGTTGCTGATAACCAAGACTGACCACTCTACACTGTAGTTGTTGATAAACAAGACTGACCACACTACATTGTAGTTGTTAACTAAGACTGACCACACTACACTGTAGTTGTTGATAACCAAGACTGACCACACTACACTGTAGCTGTTGATAACCAAGACTGACCACACTACAGTGTAGTTGTTGATAACCAAGACTGACCACACTACACTGTAGTTGTTGATAACCAAGACTGACCATACTACACTATAGTTGTTGATAACCAAGACTGACCACACTACACTGTAGTTGTTGATAAACAAGACTGACCACACTACACTGTAGTTGTTGATAACCAAGACTGACCACACTACAATGTAGTTGTTGATAACCAAGACTGACCACACTACACTGTAGCTGCTGATAACCAAGAATGACCACACTACACTGTAGTTGTTGATAACCAAGACTGACCACACTACACTGTAGCTGCTGATAACCAAGAATGACCACACTACACTGTAGTTGTTGATAACCAAGACTGACCACTCTACACTGTAGTTGTTGATAACCAAGACTGACCACACTACACTGTAGTTGCTGATAACCAAGACTGACCACACTACACTGTAGTTGTTGATAACCAAGACTGACCACACTACACTGTAGTTGTTGATAACCAAGACTGACCACACTACACTGTAGCTGCTGATAACCAAGAATGACCACACTACACTGTAGTTGCTGATAACCAAGAATGACCGCACTATACTGTAGTTGCTGATAACCAAGAATGACCGCACTACACTGTAGCTGTTGATAACCAAGACTGACCACACTACACTGTAGCTGCTGATAACCAAGAATGACCACACTACACTGTAGTTGCTGATAACCAAGAATGACCACACTACACTGTAGTTGCTGATAACCAAGAATGACCACACTACACTGTAGTTGTTGATAACCAAGACTGACCACACTACACTGTAGCTGCTGATAACCAAGAATGACCACACTACACTGTAGTTGTTGATAACCAAGAATAACCACACTACACTGTAGTTGCTGATAACCAGGACTGACGACACTACACTGTAGTTCATGTTCTCCTTGTTCTCCTTTCAACTTTTCCCAGTTAGAGGTCACCACAGCAGAACAATGGTCTGCAGAACATATGGCAGTGGAGTTTTATGGTGTCAAGCTGCCAGCCCGGCGCCCAACCTTCCACAGAAGGTACACACACACACACCTATGAACTGCGGTATACAAAAGCAGAGCTATAGCTATGTCTGCATGGCTTACAAACAGGACATAGCAAGTATTATACAGCAACTGGACAGGTGAAATCTTTGATTACAGTCAGGATGTCCCACAGGGCCCTTACTTGTTTAGATTATATCTTTCAGACCTACCTTTTTCATCTAAGGTTTTCTACAGTCTATATGCAGACAACCTAAATTTGGTAAACTGATTACATGTGTTACAGATAAGGCATGTCTGCAAAATAACTTGACTAAATTGACCATTTGGGAACTGGAGAATAATATGCTGATAAATACATCAAAAACTAAGCATATGAGATTTGCAAGACATAAATTGAAAGGTGAATATTTAATACAGCACACATTGATCAAAACTGTAGACTCATTTAAGGACCTGGGTAGATTCAGCTATGCGTTTTTCTAATCGTATCAACCAATTGGTTAATTATAGTTATAGACGGTTGTATAAAAATATTTATAAAGTCTAGGAAATCAAAAATGATGAAGTCATTGTTTGCTAGTTACATTAGACCCAAACTTGAGTATGGAATAACAATATGGAAACCCTATAAGAAAACAAGCATGAGTAAACTGGAAAGAGTACAGTGGAAATATACCAAGAGCATCCATGGATGTGAAAATCTAAGTTATTATGAAAGATTAAAATATCTGAACTTGTACATTGTCTCTTACAGATATTTAAGAGGAGATCTTATTCAGGTATATAGGGTATTTAGGGACAACTACCTCTGGAAATGTTTTGGGGTATCAAAAAGGGGTGTACTTTAATTAAACGAAAGCGGAATCCATCAAATATGAACCGTCGACACATAAACAGCGAAATGCGGAAACATCAAATGCACTAAATAGCGAAATCGGAAATGTTGAATTGTCATAGTTGGCCCATCTGTGGTATAGCTCCGTAAAGTAAGTGTGCGATAGTTACGGACCTTAGGGTTAGGGTGCAGGTTAAGGTAAGTGCATAGATAGTTAATGTATGTAAGGTTTAGTGTAGGGTTTTAAGTGTATGGGTGTGGAATATTTACTTTGTGTGGGTATAGTTCTGTAGGGTAAGTGTGCGGTAGTTACAGACCTTAGGGTTAGGGAGGGGTTAAGAGTAGTGCATAGATAGTTGTGTATGTGGGGTTTAGTGTAGGGTTACAAGTGGGGTTTTGGTGCTTTAATTTAGGGTTAGTAGTAGGGTTTTGGTTAGTGTATGTATGTGTTTTTTGTTGTTGTGTTTGCGTAGGTAGTATGTTATGGGTGGTGGGGTTGGCCGACTATTGCGGTTTCGATGTTTAAATTTCACAGTTTTGCGTGTTCGACTTTATCGCATTTCGCTGTTTATGTGTCGACGGATTCATATTCGATGGATTCTGCTTTCGTTTAATTAAAGTAGATCCATCAAAAAGTACTAGAGAATCATCAGATAACCAATGTAGAAGATTATATAGGAATGAGAAGTGAACTAATTGGTTCTCTCACAGAGTAGCTGATGCTTGGAACAGACTGCCAAATTACATTAAAGCAAGTACTAGTTTAGATATTTTAAGAACAGCCTGGACACATACTATGGGAACAAGTGTTTTAGTATATTGGCAAGCTAGAAGGGCATTAATGCCCATGCTTGAAATATTTGTATGAATGTATGTATGTATGTCATCTGGAACCCTATGAAATTCCTCAAACTGCTGCCCTCTCAATGCAAAGTTTTTACAGTTACTAGCACATACTAAGCTTCATCCATAACAGCAAATGCAGTATTGGCATTCATTTATGCAGGTGACATAGACTTGTTATTTCATAAATCAGTGGCAGTACCACACTTGGATCGTATTAGTACCTGCTGATTGCACCTACTAACAGCTTGCAGCCGTGACAGCAGCTCCTTTATCTCATCCCAGTAACAGCTCTGTACAAACGGAATGTACATTTAATAAGCAATAACAAACACAACAGTTCATTCAGAAAAGAAATGCAAGCTCTTATTAGACCAGTCGGAAACTTTAAAATACTAAATTCAGGCAAACCTAATTTGGGCAACACTACTCTGGGGTTTAACATGTAAGTATTATAAATTAAATTATTTTTAAACAAATTAAAAAAAATCTTGTTGTTGAAAAGTATTGAATAAATGTAAATAGTTGCTACCATGTGTTATTTGTTACATTTCTGAAAATATTAATAAATACAATTAAAAACATGAAACCGATCAAGCCAGCTCTGGTGATTTAGAGGGTTAAAGCCCTAATTATGACTCAGGCAGCCTGAGTTCAATTAATGGCCTGCACTGGCACTGGATAAAGCTGACAGTGAAGAATGGATATGCCCATCCTGATGAGGAGGGTTAGGGTGGGAAGAGATATGCATTATCACAGTCTCTTAGAAGAGGGATGGCATAGCGTAGGGATCGTGCAGGTGGGTTTTCAGACCAGTAAGCCTCAGCTAACTGGTAGCCATCATTAGCCAACACACAGGAGTATGCACTCATAGTGGAAGAATGTTATGGGTCCCTGTAGTGATGCAGGCAGATTTTCTTTCTGCCCTTGGGGTGGGTTTACAGTACTAAAATAACATTGTACCCAGGATGCCAGTGAGACACAGGGAATATTTCTGACTGCCTAGAATAATTGTCCTTGTGTTTTCCCGCACAAATAAATAAAAGTTATGAAGAGAAACACAGTAGCTTTGCCTGCTTCTGATGGCATTTTAAACTGGCTTGTTAAATAAGGTTTAATTGTTGCATCAGACTCTTTTACCTTTTACATGTTGCATGAAAGAATTATATCAATTATTTTTGTTGTGTTGTTTGTGTATGTAAAGAAAGAAGAAAGCAGGGAAAATCACAGCATTTTCAGTTTTATATCTCCAAACATGTTTGTTTGATTATGCAGTATTTGCAGAAAAGAAAATACAAAGCAGCTTTGCCTGCTTCTGTAGGAATTTTAAACTGGCTTGTTAATTAAGATTTAATATTTCCTTCAGATCCTTTTACTTGTTGCATGAAATAATTACCCTCCATTATTCTTGCTGTGTTGTTATGTGTATGTAAAGAAGGAAGCAGGGAAAATCACAGCAGCTTCATTTTTTAATCTCTAAACATATTTGTTAGATTATGCAATATCTACAGAAAAGAACATTGAAGGCAATACTTTAACACAGGTGAACTTAAACAAATGCAATCTTCTTAAGAGTATGAGGTAATGTTTGCTGCCTGAAACATGTCAAAAGGCTGTAGTGTTTTATCAGTTTTTTATCAGTTTTTCATTATGTTTGAAGTTTACCTTTCAACTCTTCTTCATTTAATTATATGTTTACCTCAAAGGCAAATATACCAAAAAGTAAAAAGGTCACACAGACAAATCAATTAGTAAAAACTACAAGAAAAACCTAGCCAAGCTAGAGTTTTCACTGTGTGATACCTTAAACCTAATATAATAGAGGCCCATAGGATATAGGACATCAAGTGCTTTTGAATGTCCATGATTTTTACTTTTTTATTTTTAAGTCTTTGTGGATACGTTCAGGCTAATAAAGCCAAATCCCACTAGCTGTGGACATGGATGTTTCAGCCTTCTTATGATATATACCATGGCCTCTATTACAGGAAGTTTAAGGTGTCACACAGTAAAAACCCAATTATACGCTGAGATAGGTAAGAGCCTACTAAGTGTACACAGTCTGTTTTCAAAAACATCCCTGCCACATTTTTGCACTGTCTGTTCACTCTAAAAGATTATTTGGACGGCACAGTGGTGCAGCGGTAGCATTGTTGCCTCACAGCAAGAGGTTCTCTGGTTCAATTCTTGGCTGGGGTGCCTTCTGTGCAGAGTCTGCATGTCCTCTGTGGGTTTGCTCCCACATTACAAAGACGTGTCTGGAGCATTTCTCCCCAGGCCTCCATGGAAAATTGGCTTTGTTCTAAGTTGGACTTTCCTGGTTAACAATAAATAAATTATACTAAGTGTACATATAGTCTACACTTTGTGGTAACCTTTATGAATCCTCATCAATATTTAAAGCTGCAACAAAATCAGTAAAAAAATTAGAATTAGGAGGAAGAAGGTGTGAGTTATGCTTGTGTTGTCTATTTACTTAGAACAGTATACATTTAGTCTACATTTAGTGTAGGCTTTCATTAATCCGGCCCACAGTTTTTATAAGGCTTTGTGTTTTCCTTTTTAAAATAATTATAGTTATGGTTGTTTGGTTTTCATTACGTGATATTTTTTAAGAACAAGGAGCACTTTGTGAAGTTGTTTCATTTAAATCTTTCCACCCTTGGAAGCTGTCTGATAACAATCAACAGCTTTGTTGTTTACCCTTGATCATAAGAACTTGAAAAAAATGCAACAGAGCTAAATATTTAGGGAGAAGGCCATTCAAATAACAAAAGCATTTGCCAGTTCCACTCACTGGTTTCTCGGTAAACAATGTCTATGCAGTATTAGCCTAAATTAATAAAGAATTTCATCTTGGAGTTTATCTTGTAGTTATTTTAATGCAACTGTTGTTTATTTGCTATGAGAAAGTCATAGGATATATTCAAGATATATTCAGAATTTAAAAAGGTACATCTCTTGCTGTGGATATAAGTATTGATGGTAGTCAGATGTACTGAGTATTATAGATGTTTGCTGTGCATTTCAGTCAAATAGTTTCCGGTGCTGCGGTAGTGTTGTCACCTCACAGCAAGACGTTGTCCCGTTCGATTCTCAGCTAGAGCGTCTTCTGTGTGGAGACATGCATGAATGAGCGTGCCTTCGTTGAAGGTTGTACGTCTGGGCTGGTAACTCGGTACATAAAAATCCACTACCAAACATTAGCGGACCGGAGTTCCGCTGTGGCGACCCCTAACCAGGATAAGCGGAAAGACACAACAAGTTTCCAAACTATCAGTGTTACAAGCTGTGCCCACAGAATTCCATGTATGTTCATAGTCTGGCTATTGGTGTTTTTAAAACAGATTTTCAGTATATTTTTTGGAAATGGACACATAAAATGGCAGTCTTTTGTTTAAGTCTTAGAGTCTTAGTTATATGCATACACAGGGGGTTCATATATTTGGTGAACAAGCTTTAAGGTCTGTTGGTCTTTAAGGAGGTTTATGCCCTGGATCCCATGTTGGAATACACAGGAAACCATGCATTTATCCAGTTCCTTCTTGAAGGTATGGATTGATCCCTGAATCTTATTGAAATGGAAAATATATTCCATGGGAGTGTAAATCTTTGAGTTATGGGCTGGGATTCAGAAAGTATCTGACCACCACAGTGCCCAATACCATGACGGTGATATAATGCAGTTCAGAGACATGATAAAGCTGCATGGAGTAACATCTCATTAGCAGTTTATTATCATGTCTTTGAGTTGAACACTGTGCAGTTACAGGTAACCAAGCTAGTTTTTCCCTACTAATGCAAGTAGCACAGTTGCACAGGTATCTGCAAAAGCACACACACACACACACATGCACACACTATCCCCCCATACACACACACAGATGGCCATGCAGTACTTACCTCCCACTAGGTTAACAGCAGCTACCAAAAGACTGAATGAATGTATGCTGTCAAAAGACTGCATATACTTTTTTCAGTTTGCTCCCCAAATGACTTTGATTCATTATTTAGATACTAGTGAACAGTTTTGTAGACGTGCACATGGCCAGTTGCATTAGCTGTACCCATATGCTGCTGCATTTGCATGTTGCCTTTGCCGGTGAAGCTTATGTAGTGCTATGAACTGGAACCTTTCTACCACTGCAGCACTACTCGAGTGTCTGAACTGGAAACCTGGACTGCATTGAGCAAACCTTCCCCAAAGTACACTTTGTGATCCGGGTTTCTAAATCCCGGCCATGAGCTTGTCATATTTTGCAGTATACATTGTATTCATTTTTACTGAGACTGAGTGTATTCCTATGTTCAGGTCACCAGAAGGGTTTTCTAAGCAAAGAGTTTCAGACTGCAATGGGTCCTTTGGTGGTCTGTATTCTAGGCACAAATCTCTTTTGAGTAGCTCTTCTTGCACTTTTTCACTATAAGCCAAACATTGAAGTCCTTTGATTCACATTGTGAAGAATCTTTATACCTTCTTCAGCTGCACCAGCTGGTATATAAGATGATAGCAGCTGTATGATTACCAGATGAAAGGTCATCATCTATAAAGACTCCAAGGTCTTTTACTATTTTATCAACTTTTAGCTGCTGCCCATCAATAATGTTTAAAGCTGGTGGTGGAGGTGGTGTCATTAGTAAATACTGGAATGTGTACCATTTGGTAATGAAGACAAAGCTATTTCTTCTAAACCATTCATGTATAATGTTAAATGCTGACTGAAGAGAGGTGATGTCAGCCAGGTTAAGGACAACACTCCCGTTTGTACTTATTTGCATAGCTTGCAAGCCAGACACTCAGGTCAGATTTGACATCTGAGAAAAAGATGGCTAAATGGAGTGGACTTCACTTGTGACAGGTATGATGTGGATAGGAGTCATCCTGTTCTTCCTTGTAGTATATGGTCATGCAGCTAATTATGAATGCAAGTTATAATAGCTTCATTTACATTCAGATTACTGAGTTTTTACATGATTCCATCATGGCGTATAGTGTTGAATACTTTAGCCAGATTGAGGTGAGCTGCATGGACAGATAAACCTTCACCAAGGGTAGTGGTCACGCTATCAAATATGTTATAATATTAAGTATTCAAAATTTACCTTTGACAAAACCATACTGGGTTAGGTTATGGAGATGCTGGTTTTCTGTGTCTATCTGAATAAGTCCCATGATAATTATGTCCATCATCTTGCACAATATGCTTGTCAGGCTTATCTACCTGTAATTATTGAGGTTTGTGGAAAGGCCTCCCTTGTGGATTGGACCACAATAACCTGCTTCCATATATCAGGGTGGTAGCCAGTTGCTCATGTCCTATAAAGAATGTGTGTTATGGGGCTATTTAGGCTTCCTGGTATTTCCTCTGGTCCCATAAAACTAGTCTAAATGACTTTACTGAGGTCACAGATGACCATTTTAAATGTTGCTTCAGGCTGGATCATGTTGCAAGAAGAAGGAATGGATGGAGTTTTATTGCCCAAAATTTGATCCAAATCTGTATGCTAATGTGTTAGCTATATCTCATGGCTGGGTTATACTGATAAGAAAAACAAAGGCCAGCACAAAACAGCAGTGTAAAACTTTTTATTAAGGAAATGTTGCAATGAAAATAATCCACAACAGCATACTGGTTTTAGCAAACCCTTCCTCAGTTTTGGTTAGGCCAATACACAATACCCTTCAGTACATTACATATAAACCCACTCCAATAAAACAATTAATACATATCATTGAGACCAGGTGGAAACAATGCCCCAAGTTTAATGATCCAGTTGCGTTCCTTCTTATTCAACAAAGTATGCCACCCGATTGGATTGTGTAGCTTTTGGGTTATACTGATACAATTCTTTTAATACACTGCATTCTTGTTTCTTCTCTTTCATGTTTAGATGCAGTTTAGAAGGTCTTATTATTGTCACTTTTCTTGAAGGAAAACTGAATCTTGGTTAGTAGTAAATTATTTTTAGATGGAATTGATAGCAGTCTTGTTACATTTAGTTAGATAAAATCAGAAAGCTTTGGATTATTCATTTATTTTATTTTAATAATTTGTTGATTTTGTAATGCAACCATTTAGTTTTATTGCAGAATCTTTGACTTTATGCACCACAGTGATGAATTTATCACTGCTGTCATTAAAGTTTATATAATTTCAGTAGGTTAGATCTGGCATATATAGGGATAATCACGATGTTGTGTTCAGAGTGAAAATGGAATGAGACAGTCTTTAGTTTAGCATACGCGGAAGTTATATATCCTTACCTATATCCATCATGTCTATACCCTCCAGCCTATCTTTCAAAACCAGTCTGAAAGACTTCTTAGCTAAAATCTGTCTCTGGTCTTGCTCAAAAACAGGATAAACTATATCCCTAAATGCAAACAAGTACCTTTTAATTCCTTATACCTCCTTACTCTTCCTTCTTCACTTACTTCCTTACTGCTGTCCAAGTCTCCTCCTTGACTTTCTCTCTATCATAAGTCTGTTTTTCCCTCACTTCATATTGCAATTCCTAATTATATTAGTCTAACTTACCTTTAATTTCTCTACAAACTGTCTAACATTTCTCTAAGTATTCAATGATTGCCATATACTTTGTTTTGATTCTTAACCATTTTTTTTTATATTATGTCTAATTTGTTTTAATTATTTAAGCTGTGGATGTTTTTATTTTATTTTTGAAGATTTCATAACTATTGTTCTTAAAATATTTTGTAATAATTTGGAGCTTTTCTTCCCAGGCATCCACTGAAAATGGGCTTCTACCCAGTTGGACTTTCCCAACAATCAAATGTCAATAAATAAGCAAACAAATAAATAAATATTTGCCATGGTAATGTTTTCCTCTTGTTGGCTTTTTTACGATTTGTACAACATTGTTAGAATTTATGAAGTCTAATAGTTTTAACATCCAGTAATTGGTAAAGCATAATTCTCCCAGTCAATGGTGGGATAGTTTAAGTCAGACAGAACCATAGCTATCTCACCTGATGTCCTGTGCAGCTCCCCAAACTTGGTTGTCTAGTGTCCCCAACTCAAAGTTGAGGGAAAAAAAAAAGAGTCTAAATCTCAAAATTGCAAAACAAGAAAAAAAGTATTTTCAAAGCTGAAGGATTGAAGAAAAAACAATGAAAATAAAAGAAAGCTCCTCCGTTCTCCTGTAACTGTGCTGTGATTGTGCACCTGCAGCTAACTGCTTGCTAAAACTGTAGCAAGCAGCTTGCTGCAGTTAGCATACACTCACCTTAAACACTAAGTGCTTACTTCAACAGTACTGGTATTCATTTATGAAGCTGTGATATCTTCATAAGTCAGTAGCAGTACTACACTCCTGTACCACTGGGGCCTGACAATTATCCCACTGAGAGCTTGCACCTGGGCAGCTGCCCCTTCATCCCATCTTAGCTTCAGCTGTGATTTAGGTCACAGAGTACAAAAGTGTTTCCCATTGTGGGAAAGGTTATAAGTATAAGAATGAGGTGACCATGTTATTGAGATGACACATTAGGGGTATGATAAGTTATAAACTGTAGTTTGTTGTGTTTACTGTAACCTGCCTGATATTTGTTTCTAAAATCCTAGTTTTGAAATATTGACTTATAAAAAAGGATACATTACCTTCTTGGCCAGTTGGCCAGACTGAATGGAAGGAGTTGTAAACAGGTATTTCTGGAGTGCAGGATGAGCCTTAGAGCATATATTTCTCACAGTGCACTCTCTGATTCCTTCAAAAAGCAAGTTAAGCCTCTAGACACCATATATTTTTATTTATGCTGTGGATGTTTATAGCTTCCACCTTTATTTTATTGGTATCAGCTGATTTTAGTTTGGAATATTTATTAATATGACTTTTCCTAAGAAGGTACACGGAGGAAGAAAAGAAAATGTTCAGCACAGTACTCTAATCCCTTCTTAGGAGAGATGTATCCAATATAAGATCCTCCAAAGCTAGCTACGAAAACAAAATCACCACTAATTCCAAGGACAACCACAAAGTATTCTATAGCTATGTCAAGAATCTCAATGGCAACACCCAGATCTACTCTGAGTTACAGCGCAAAGGCAAGAAAATTACAGAACCAACTGATAATGCCAACATCCTGGCAGATAGGTTCAGTGCTAACTTTACCCCCCTATCACCCCCTAAAGGGTCCATATCTATATAGGAAGAATACAGAGTCCCTGTAATCACAATTAGGCAGGTAAAAGCTGCACTCTCTAAAGCCAAAAACACAGCATCCATGGGACTGGACAACATCCCAGGCTGCATTTTACACGAACTTCAGAACGAACTTGCTCCCCACTTAAGCACCATGTTCAATAATAGCCTCGCATCAGGCTTTATGCCCACTGAATGGTGCACAGCAACAGTTATCCCACTCCACAAAGGGGTAGCCACCACTGATCTCGGGAACTATCGACCTATTAGCCTGACGAGCCTGGTCTGCCAGGCCATGGAACGTATCATCACGGAACTCATAAACAAAGACATTGGTAACCTCCAAACTCTGGATCCCACCCAGTTCAGGTTTGTGAAAGGCAGATCATGCCTCCTGAACATGATCGACTTCTTTGAGGCAGTCACCAAAGCCATAGATGAGGGTAAGGTGGTTCACACAGCCTATCTTGACCTCGCCAAGGTTTTCAACGCCATCCCCCATTCTGGAATTATAGCTAAATTCACTAAACTAGGTATAAATCCCTATATCACAAGATGGGTTGCCAACTGGCTCGCTGACAGAACCCACACTGTAAAAGTTGCAGACTCCAAATCTGACATCAAAGCAGTGACAAGTGGAGTACCACAGGGTTCTGTCCTGGGACCTCTCCTGTTTGGTATCTACTTCTCTGAAGTACAGGCTAACACAGAAGGCCTCTGGCTAGCGAAGTTTGCAGATGACTGCAAACTAGGAGCCATAGTCAAGTCCCCAAATGATGTGGACATTCTACAGAACTACAGAAAGGCCTTGCTGAGACAGATGCCTGGTGTCAGAGCCATGGCCTCAAGCTCAATGCCAAAAAGTGCATTGTCATCCCCTTTGGTAAAAACTCTGTACCCATGAACTACCACATAGGCAGCAATCTACTTAACACCGAATGCGTGATAAGAGACTTTGGGACCCAGGTGGACAGTAGTCTCTCCTTTGATAGTCACATCGCCACAGTAGTCAGGAAGTCCTTCTACATGGCACACCTCATCATAAAAGGGTTCTCATCCAGGAAAAAAGAGGTCATTGTTCCCCTCTACTCGACACTCATTAGACCCATTATAGAGTACAATGCCCCTTTTGGAATGTACCTCACAAGACATCTGCAGCAGCTGGAAAGGCCACAGAAGTACCTCACAAAGAGGATTACTGGCCTCAAACAAATGCCCTACACTGACTGCCTCAAAAAACTGCAGCTTTACTCCATAGCATATCACCTACTCTGAGGTGATCTCTGGCTAACATATAAAGCTATGTCAAACCCAGAGCTGTTGGACATGCTACACCTAAAGTAATCCCAATCCCTCTGAGCTACACGCTCTAGGGACCTACACCTTGTCACCACAATAAACAGGACATGCTGGAGGGATACATTCTTGTCCCAGAGACTTCCCATACTCTGGAACAAGCTACCCATCCATGTCAAGCAAAGTTCTTCATTAGCACTCTTCAAGAAAAATCTTGATGAGTGGATGGGAAATGGGATATACACCCTGGGGATCACTTCTGTGTCTCTGCTTGACAGTGGCACAGGAAAATAACTTTCTTGGGTGGCGTACGCCAGGGAACCTTGTTGGCTAGGCTTACATAGGCCCTTGGGCCGATAGCCTAGTACCTACCTATGAACCTGTGAACCTATGAATTTCTTGCAAAGCAGGCCTGGAACCCACACATTTCTTCTCATGTGGAGAGGCACTAAATTGATTTGGATGAAAAACATAATCTAAACCAAAAGTTGTAACCAGTAATCTTTTCTGCAGATTTAGGTGCTTTCTATAATGAAGGAAGAATCTCACGAATTGCAAATGAGTTGCCAAAATGGGTAAACATCCACAAAGTCAGCCGTATGCCTCTGCATTTCCAGAAGGGCAGAGCGTTCAGTGTCACCGGTTTTGACATGTGCAATTACAAATCTGAAATCACTATGAGAACCTGGGATATACTTCAAGTGGCCTTATTGGTATCTCTAATCTGCATTTCAGGGAGGAAGAACACTGCGACTCTCTCCTTATCCAATTTTGTGAGTGCAAAGTCAGTGTATCTGAACTTAGAGGTACAACTTATGAGGGCTTTCCCAATGTTTTCTTTTGGTTTTAAGAATAGATTTAGCAGCTGAGTTATTAACTTTTTCCTTGTGACTGGTACCTGGTGACTATGGTATGGTGGTTCAAGATACATGTCCAGTAGAATAAGTGGTCTTTAGGAGTGAACAGGCTAGTATCACTGCATAAGTCCTGCTGGAGGTACTAGGGTACTCACTGTTTTATATGTGGAGACCTTCGCCTCTAGTTTAAGTAAATATCTGTATCTTTCACACTAGGAAATAATGCCTTTAGTTATTAGAAATTGTCAGTAAACATCAGGCAATTTAGACATTGTCTAAGGAATCCATCTGCAAGAAAGTTGAAGATAGAGAGTTTTTTTGTTATCTTGGAGAGGAAAATATAGAATTAGGATGCAGAGGCTGGCTTGTGTTAAAAATCTACAGGGAGATTATTTTATTCACCTGTTTGTGAATACATGTAATCAGGTGTCAATGATAATTGTGAAATCACCTATTACAAAGTTAAGCTATGCATGCATGTATGTATGTATTTGTATGTATTTGAATATATTTTTATGCGTGTATATATATATATATATATATATATATATATATATATATATATATATGTATATATATACATATACACACACACACACACACACACACACACACACACACACACACACACACACACACACACACACACATCATTTAGGGATTTTTCAAGACGAGTATTATGAAGTTTACATAATGGTACATCCTCCACTCTGTATACTACTTCTGCTTAGGTAATTATAAAAATCAAATGCCATACAACAGGGAAATGTGACAGTCAGCTACACAGCCCCCTGATTGAGGGGAAACTTGTGAATGGAAAGTAATACCACCTGACATAATATTACATAAGATGATGCATCTTGATATTTCAAAGGTCTTTGATATAGTTTTGCATACAATGATACAATAAATAGGCTTTTGCTAAAAATAGTGAATAGAAATTATCAAGAGTGTGGTCTTGATGGTCTCTGAGCCTGCATCTTCTACAGTGAGATAGTTGTTGTTTCAGTAGCTTTATGACTGAGGAGATAATGATTCAGTGTTAGCAGGGTGTACAACCCTTTAATGCCTGGTGCCTTTTGGCTGATACAGCTATTTACCTGAACAATAGCTGCTTTAAAATGGATTCCCAGCAGTGTAGGTGTATGCTATCTCTTGTGTGCTGATTTTTAATGACTGCATGTGTAATTAAGCAGATACATGAGGTTTAATGAAACTGGTTATTGTCTAATACAAAGGTCAATACAGTCATACTATAGTTATATTTAGGTGATTATCTAATTTAACTGGCAGTGGGTGTTTTAACTCTGAATGTATCATAATGTCCTTTCTGCAGTAAAGATTCAACATGTTATTAGAACAGGTTAAAAACATACTCAAAGAATCAGTGATTTACCTTGTCAAGGATAAATGCTTTTTGTATCATGTAGCACCACTTGTTAAGTTCTTATCCTCAGGTACAGCAGTCATAAACATTAGTGAGAAGGAGACAGTAAATAGGTTAGAAAGTACCAGAGCAGTAGTAAGCTGAAGCAAACATTAGTCAGTGCTGAATGCTGAAATGCACTGGAGGAGAACTGAAGTATTATTTTATGTATGTATATGTGTATGTGTGCATGTATGTGTATATATATATATATATATATATATATATATATATATATATATATATGTATGTATGTATGTGTGTGTGTATATGTATGTATGCATTTATTTATTTAGGGTCTATATTAGAATATTGAAAGATGTAAACACCGAATGTTTAAATGTCGACCTGTATTCAGCGAAAGCTGAAAATATCGAAGCGACAGAAAACCAAATTTTTTCCTAGGGAAAGAATTTGGTTGTCCGTTTCTGTTGCTTTGGTGTTTTCAGCACTGTGGTGGAAAGTTATGGGTTGGGTTCAGGTAGGTGTGCGATTGAGTGTGGGTTAGGTTAGTTAGGGTTAGGGTGCGGTTTAGGTATGTGTGCGATTGTGTGGACGTGAGGGTTAGGGTGGGTTAGGTGAGTTAGGGTTAGGGCGCGGGTTAGGTATGTGTGCGATTGTGTGGACATGAGGGTTAGGGCAGGGTAGGTGAGTTAGGGTTAGGGCGCGGGTCAGGTGAGTGTGCGATAGTGACGGACCTTAGGGTTAGGGTTTATGTTAAGGTAAGTGGATATTTAGTGGTGTGTGTATAGTTTAGTGTAGGGTTAGGTGTAAGATTTTAGGTGTATGTGTTTGGATTGCTGTTTGTTTGGTGTGCTTGTGTTGTGTGTATGTGTTTTGGAACAGCAAATTTTTTCCCTAGGAAAAAATTTGCTGTTCTGTATGTTCGTTGTTTTCAGCTTTCGCTGAATACAGTTCGACATTTAAACATTTGGTGTTTACATCTTTTGATATTCTAATATAGACCCATTTATTTATCCTTTGTTGACTGAATTTGTCCCTCTAGGCTAGTGGCCTCTTTTCAGGAGAGACCCAAGGTGATATTCATACTGATTAGGATAGTGAGAGAGATATAAGGTAACAAAGAACATAGGTGAGATGAATGACTGAAAGTATGAAAGGTAGATAGCTACGCATACAGTGAATGCAAGAGGGAAACAAAACAAAATTCCATTTCAGAGTATTTATTTATATGAACAAAATCTCTCTCTCTGTCAATGTCTTTTTTATTTCTTCTCTTTGTCTCTTCTTTCCGCCACACCTTCAATGTTTTCACTCAGCTGAGATGCATATGGAAATAAAGAAACAAACAAAATAGGATTTCTAGGACTGTTTCATGGATGATGAACTCAATGTAGTCCATCACTTCTAGTTCAGGTTTTTAGTTCCTGAAACAGAGTTCACTGAAAACATTTTACTTAAACAGAAATGAATGAAAGTCATTTCATGGAAACATAATTATGAAAATCATATAACTTACCAACACTTGCTCAGATCAACCAAGCCTGAGTTACAGTGGTTTAAATGTCACAGGCTGAGGTGGCACTTGTTCGGTCATGTGCTGTATGCATCACACAAGAGCGAGACTGTGGTGTTCATATGCTTATCTATAGTGGATTGTCCATTATACAACGACCCTCCATTAATATTCTAAAACGTGCATGCTGATTGGTCAGCGTGCACATTGTAAATCAGAGTTATACTAATGGAAAAAGGTCCAGTCGCCCGGACTTTTTCCATTAGTATAACTCTTTTTTTAAAGCAACGGAGAACGCAAGATCTCAGTTGCTTTTTACACACTGTCTCTCTATGTTAAACTAGTTTAACATAGCGAGACAGCTTTAAAAAAAGTAACGTAGCTCATCTTTTCTCCATTGCTTTTTTTTAAAGGTGTCTTGCTTTGTTAAATGAGTTTAACATAGTGAGACAGCTTTAAAAAAAGCAAAGGAGATTCTCCGTTGCTTTTTTTAAAGCTGTCTCACTATGTTAAACTCCTTTAACATAGCGAGACACTTTGCAAAAAGCAACGGAGATCTTGCTTTCTCCATTGCTTTTGCCCACAACTCTGATGTACTGCATAAGCATACGCATGCGCAGTACATCAGAACTGCCGCAGAATACCAGACAGCTGCGGAAGGGCAGCAAGGAGGCATTATACAATGCCATTATTTAAGAAAAGTAATTTTTTTTCTTAAATAATGTCATTGTATAATAATAACCACTTCTGGGTGTGGGTAATGCTGGATTTACCCACGGTTGTCTTTGTTTGGCCACTCGGGCTTCGCCCTCATGATCAAACCACACCAACTGTGGGTAAATCCAGCATTACCCACACCCAGGCGTGGGTTATTGCTATAATCTGTCAGCCTTCCAGAAAAAAAAAAAAAACATGAGAACAGTTTTACATTGTTTTTTGGAAATTATTCTCAGAGGTTCTACAGTTTTTGATTGTGCTTATTAGTAAATGAAGTGGAGATTGTGCATGTTGAAGTCCACCATGTGAGAGTAAAGGGGTTAGCTCCCACAAAAAATATTCTCTTGTGTGTTTCATTCGGTCATAATATGGTGAGCTTTAGTATATGTGTCATGAGAATGTGTGTACTCCAGCTATCATATACAAGATATTGTTACAAACTTTGATGTGCTGCAGACACATAGGAGATGCACATAATAAAGAAAAAAAGCATAATTCTTATACTAAGAATAGTAATTTATGAAGGAGGTATCCTTTTGCACCCCTCAATTTCCAATTTTTCTCTAATATCCAAGGTCTGTGTACTTTGAAATAAGTGCGATTATTGTCTGCATGAAACAAAGCCAGCGCCTCAGGAAACTTTGGTTGACTTTAGTGTTAGTATAGTAAGTAAAGGGATGAGGGCCACAAAGCCTGGATACTGGAAGTGAAAATGGGTTAGCCCCAAATCATTTCATCCTCTGTTTATGACGATGTTCCTAACTCTGCTGTTATCAGTATAATGCATTTCATATGATGACTTCTGGTCACTTGTGTTTTCAGTAAGATGTTTTTTGTGAACAAGTTTTCATTGAATACTACTACAGGAAGCTGAATTATAACTCTTTTCTTCTCTTGTTTTATATGTAGTACCTACCTGTATGTAAATGTGCAACAAGGTTTTATAAGCTGAGTGGTACAGAGCATAGCTAGACTCTCACCTTATGCTACACAGATGAGACCAAACAATATCAGGACATGTCTATAGATACTAGAGTTAGTCTTATTGGCCTGGGTACATTTCTCAAGACTTGCACGGCTGGGATTCATAGATGTGCACTACATGGGCATGTAGTGCTAATACTGGCACAGTTTATTTCATGGGCACCTCACAGCTAAAAAGACAATGAATTATCATTGTCTTTGAATTCCCACACCCTTCATTTACTAGGATAATAAATAATACTATAATATGCATTATTTGTATTTGAATCTTAGCCTACAGATCAATCATTGTGTATTTGAGAATCAGTATGCTGAAACACTTACTTTTTCAGGAAAATTTGCTATACTTTATGTTGTCTTGATACAAGGATATTTGTAAATGTTTTGTACAGATGTTGCTCTACTATGCCAAGTTCTGATCTGCGTATAGCTGCCGCAATGCAGTTTTGCTCCTTTTTTGGGTCTTGTGACTTGTGTTTTATCCCCGTCCACTGCTAGCAACACAATATCAGAGAAGGAGTCAATCAATAAAAAGTTATTTCCTTTCTTTTATCCTCTATCCCCAAGTCTGGACAGGAATTGCACAGACAGAGACTTACTTCCATTTCTGTACATTTTCGTTGGAACTAGAAAAATGTTTTCTGGGAGTATATATTTCTTTTTATCCTTCATAACTTCTGCCTCTTCACTTTTACTGTCTGTTTTTTTTTTTCAATTCACTGTTGTATTATGCCTTAAAGTTGCAGTAAACTAATGGAATATGAAGTTGCAAGACTGTTTCCCACAGTGTTCTCCGTTCTTCTATTAACAGAGTGTAGTACACTTTTGCTGCATATCTGTGCTCTACAGTAGTTTAACAGATATACTGTTTCCATGTTCCACTCCCCATTCACTCCTATTTCTAGTGCTACACAGATGCGCAGCCACCCCATTGAAAATGACACTCCTATCAAACAATTACATCTTTCAGGTATATATAGACTCAGGAACTGTCTAAATTTCTCTCTTTCATTAAAATAAATTGCTTATAGATGGCTCCACTGTAAAGCACGTTATTTATCTTGGTTATCATATAAAAGACATATTGTAGAAGCATAACAGATCTTACTGTTTGTCTCACTAGGCCTGAGATTCATAGACAGTGCATTCAGCAGTGTTCAACAGTAGCCATGTGATTCAAAGACAATGCATAGTGCCTGTCTTCTAAGCTGCAAGCCACCATGCAAAGTGAACTTCTGAATATTAGTATTGCACAACCACACAGCACTCAGCAAGTTGTAATACAACAGTATTTTGCAAATCTTGAAGGAATGTTATAAAAGTTCTTCTGCTGAAGTTGTTTAGCATTTCCCAAAATCAAGTATTTTTTCCCCAGCAACCATTACTGCACAATCTGGGGGGGTAACCCATCGAAGTTCAACATGGAGTGAAAATACAGTATTGTAGATTTCAGTACCTAAACATTATAAAACTTTAGGATTCCTTTCATGATTTGGGTCACAGTGAAACACAGGGACAATACCAAGCAAGTGATCACAAATACCATAAGATGCCTAGCCATACATATCATTAAGCAGGTGTACTTAATAAACATGCCTCCCTTTCCAAGCACTTAATAGTGCTCACCTCCCAAATTGAGCAAGGTTATACATAACAGCCGTGCTGCAGATTTGTGTCTACCCATGCAATCGTAAAGACTAGCCATAAAGGTAGTCAATGTAGTACTTTGCTAGGGATCCCACACGCTAGGGATTTATTGATTTAGGAAACTATCTGTTCAGTGATTCTTGTTTATTCGCTGGTGTTGATTTAAGTGCCCAGTGTAGCTGCTTGTAGAGCCAGTGGTTTTGCAAAGAAATAGGAAGTCAAATAGAACTGGTTCTTTCATGGCTCAAAAACTGAGACACAGGTCACCTCAGAGTAGTCTGTATGCTGCTGAGTAGGAGGAGAGTCATGCTACTATCAAAATCGCTAACGATTTCAAGGACCTTCATTTTCTAAGCTAGGTATTTCTGCAGCCTTTTCAGTTGAGTGATGTGTGTGGATTTATATATACCGAAGGGGGAATTATATTCAATGATGGGTCTGATAAGGGAAGAGAACAGTGGTCGGATGACTTCTTTGGATTTTGAAGATGTTTTCTTGGACATTAATTTGGCTAGACAGAAGGATTTCTTAACTAATGTGGAAGTGTAATGATCGAATGAGAGACAGTATTGTCCATATAAATACCCGGGTCTCTTACAAGCATATCTGTTTGAAGTACCATTTATAACGTATAAGATGGGAACAGGCTTTTACTGAATGCTATCTCACTGTACGTTTTTGCATTTAGCTTGATATCATTTTCAGTGTACCAGGTATGTGCATATTCTAACTCTTGCTAGAATTGTTTAGCATCAGTGGATGAGCAGATAGCTGTGCTCACCTTGCAGTTTATTCCACACATGAAGTGCTCAAGTGCTTCAATTCAGACTGAAAAATAAATAAATAAATAAAACAATTTTCTTTAATTTTAAAGTAAGTAGCTAGTCCTGTTTATGAAATGCCCAGAGTGCTAAACCACTGGTTCAGTTCAGAACATAAATATAATACCAGCAATAATGAATGCCAGTAATGCAATGAAGATCTGCCTGCACCCCCTTACACTTTGTGCCCGAGGTGGCCACTCTGTTCATCACCCCCTAGCTATGCTTCTGCAGAGGTGAATGCAGCAGCCTTTCAGTAGAGTCCATTTGTTGAGAATTGTTGAGAATTTTGCAGAAGTCTTGACTTATTTGATTAGATTATAACAAAAGATTGCTTGCCAGGATAGACTCTGGCTCCTTTGCATCTCTCTCACACTTAGTCTTTTGCTGTAGTTACTTTCATTAATTTGAACTGACCGAGCAGTGCAGAAAAGCAAACAGATTTCATAGAAAGTACAGATGATACATAACCTTAGTAAGGAATGTATAAATGAATGGTAACTCCTGAAATAGTAAAGTATCGACAGCAGTACAAATATCTGATGGTTGAAGCTGGGAATTCTGGCAGTTAGTACAGAGAATTATTGCTTTGAGCTGTAAATGAGGTATTTCCTGTCTGTGATACAGGGTTTGATTCCCCTCAGCCTCCATTTGCTTACTTTGTGACTTTGAGCAAGTCACTTAACTAAACAGTGCTTTGTGGCAGTTGGAAAATTGGGATACGCTTTTTAATGGTCTCCTGGGTCTCATGTCTAAAAACTAACTATGAACCCATAATGCTATGCAGCACTGTGAAGAATTATTGTAAAGGGGTGGGTAACCTCCTTAACTTCTTACCAAGCCTTATACCAAATTACCATTTCCAGACATTCAGCTTTTCTCCATATCAGACAAACTGCATAATATTAGTAAGTCAGATTACTGCCTGCTAGGAAAACTGTGTATGTAAACATTAAGATTAAAACATGAAGATAAGGGGTATCAGCTCTATCCGCCCACACAGCAAAGAAATTGCCGATCAGTTTGAAGTGGGTGTATACATCATGCTTTTTCCTATCTGCTAGATCACTGCCAGTCAAGTCCTGGTTGTGCTGTCAGTAAGCTAAAAACTGTATCACCATTCCTATACCAGCAAGAGGATACTAAAGTAAATAACTAACTGCAATAAAATCCTACTGTTCTTGCAGTTGTGGTGTGCTGGGGTACTTGAGAGGCAGAGGTCACCTAGCACTCGCTAAAAGTTAGCTAGCACTGATCCTTCATACAGGCTTAGTGAAAATACAGCACAGAGATGCCAAGAGTTATCTACGGTCATTTCTTTTTGTTTCTTTTTCTGCCAAGAACAAGCTGTATAAGCCTTGTTTTGAGAAAGGTGATAACAGCATTTGTAAAAGAAACACAAAGTATTTGGGGATTTAAGGAGTGCAGTAAAAATGCAGCCCAGTCAAAATATGGAGCTGTAATGCTTTTTCAAATATAAATAAATAAAATGATTCAGCAAGGTATTTTGGCCAAGTCTGAGACATTAGAATTTGAGTCAGAATAAGAGTGCTAAGCAAATTCATCAGATCACCTGAGATCTAGAAAGCTGCCTGGAAATGAAAAGGAAACAGAACGTTAGTCTGAAAGGGCAATAAGTAGAGCAAATGAATGAATATAAATTTAGCACTCAAATCGAGTGTGAGCTCAGATAAGATTGATTTGGAGAAAACTGTTGAGGGAAGAAATACAGTGCGAAAACATTGTTTCATTTATTTACTCCATCCATTCATTATTTCATTCATCCTCTGATTACCTGCTTAATCCAATTTGCTGTCTTAAAAGGTATGCAGTTTAAGTATATAAGGGGCATATGACACATAATACATCGAATATTATGGGTCTACTTGAACGTGATAAATATACAGCTGTGGAACCTGACCTGCCATACAATTATCACTACCTGCTAAACTGCGATGATATATGTAATGAGAGCTATGCCATCACCTAATCTGCGGGACTTTACCCCTAACATGCCTGATATGTAAATATACTATCTCTGAGGCACATCAACTTCAAAGATTAGGGGTGTGAAAATAAAATCCCACATTAAGGGGTGGAAAGTAGCACAGCCTCTTTGCAAATACGCCTAAGATTTGATTGTTGCAGTAATTAAATTGCGGTCATCAGATGGAGTGGCAGGAAACTCTGGTTAATAAACTGGGCACTGATACTGCAAAGTAGAACCATATTATATGTACTGCTGTCCTGGAAAAAATAAGGTGTCAGTGGCATGATCTCTAGAGATATTATAGACCAAAAGCAGAAGAACACTGGAAGCACCTACTGTTATTCGGAAAGAAGTGAACTAAGGTAAAGTGGCAGTGAACAGATGTATCATCTTGTAAATCCATTCACCTTTTTTAATTTCTGAATGTGCTTATGAGTTATGGGTTTTGTAACAACTTCATTTGTGAGAAAGAGCTGTTAATCTAATACATTGCTTCTGTACACCAAAACTAAATTTTATATATCTATATATATATATATATATATATATATATATATATATATATATATATATATATACATATATATATATATATACATCTATACATACACACACATGTATGTATGCCATTGGTTTGGTCAACATCTGTTTAACCAACCACATTTTGTTGATTATACAGATAGGTGACAAGTGTGTGAGATTGACAATCTCTGAGAAGGGGAATATTCCTTTTTCCTTGGGGACTGTGTGATCTCCTAGTTAGTATATATAATTAGCAGGGGAGGGGTGCAGGAGAGCTTGTCCCCTTTCAAAAACAATATTTTAAAGTTGCATGCACCAAGGTTCTTCCTTGGCGCACGTGTAGTAGGTAGTCAAAGTTTCGATTTTTGACATACAGTGGTTTACCTTCAGGATGTCGATGTACTTGTGAGTCAACCAGCTGAAGGTAAATCACACACACACACACACACACACACACACACACACACACACACACACACACACACACACACACACTTATTTATTTATTTATATCTGAAATTGACTTTGGAATTCCATGCTTCTGGTTGCCTTATTCCTAACAGATAGCTGTTGGTACATGGTTGCACTGTCCATAGAATGGGCTCCTATAAATCTCCAACTGGAATTCATTGACAGGTAGTACATATTACTATGTAAAAAAGATGAGGTTGAGGAAATGCTCAGGGATGAGGCAATTCAGAGAAAAAAAGTAGCATGGCCATGCTAGCATAAAAATAGCATGGTAAGCAGCATATGAAAGTGATTGCATAATGCTGTGGAAATGAGGTTCCTGATGTGAATGAGGCCCAGTAATAATGCAACTGATGGCATCAAACATGGCAGAGTGATTCACCGGTGTATAAAATATAGACCTATTCTGAATGCAGTAGATATATGGTCTTTGATGTTTGCAGGTGTAGTAGTTATAGTTAAACAGCACATGCTAGTGGCTGCTGCTGGAGCCAGTAAATGCGATGCTGTGCACAGTGGCCCTCCATACCATCACAGATGGTACAGTTAGTGCATTATCTACCAGCACCTGATTGGCTAGTGTATTGTGGGCCACTTCTCCATACATAGGAAGACCACATGATAGCCTGCGGAATTATGTAACCCACAAGCAGTTTCAAGGGAGATGAATAGATTATTCATTCCAGCTGACACTAAGGTATGCATAATATTAACCATCCTAGCTACAGAAACCTTTCTGTGAATTAAAGGGGACATGATATCACCATTGTAAGCATCAGCCTTACATATGTTACACCGGTTAATTGACATTCTGATACAGCATGTGGAGTAGCATTTACGACTTCCAAGAACAGCAGATGGGATAGCTAGACTATGTGGATATTTTACAACATAAGCCATTTCTCTGAGGTTCTGAGAGCAATTGATTATTCATATAGTGAGATCAGGGCTCCACCTGGTCCATAGGGTGTGAGATACATCAGCAAGAAGGGCTTTCCCGTCTACAACTATGAGATGGTGGATACTGCCCAGGGCACCACTTATAATGTTTCCATGTGCCACTTTGGCAGTTCCCATGATTCACGCACATGCCACACACTTGGCCTATACCAATGGTACTTGTAGAGGAGCTTCCTACAGGGACATCTAGTTGGTAGGTAGACATGTAGATGGGTACAGAGGCCATTATTTACAGTTACCATGCAAGCAAGTAACCAGCCACATGCAATGATATCACTGTTGTGTGTTGCATATGATGCTTGGCATGTGCTGGAGCTGTGGATGATGACCCCCCCCCCCTGTCTGTAACCCCTAGACTGTGGTATAGATGACATACTACACTGCCACCACAGAAACATGGAATGCAGTGGAATGCATCATTTTCCAGCTGAAGGAGCACTTCTGCTGCCTTGGTGCATTCAGAGGAGCATTGCAGTATGCAGCAGAGACCTGCAGCCTAATCTTTGTTGTGTGTGCCATGTTGTATAACATGACACTGAATAAACAGTTACAGCAGCAGGAATACATCTCAGCAGGGCCCACTAAAACTGTAGGATCAGCAAGTGAGGAGCATTGAGGACAGCTGGGGAATGAACAGGCAGCAGCAGCAGCAGTACAACGTGTGAGTCATGGGGGTATAATACATTGTGGCACTAACAATGAGGTTTTGTCTGGTCCACAACTATAGCCATAGGTTCATAGGTAGGTACTAGGCTATTGGCCCTGGGGCCTATACAAGCCCAGCCAAAAAGGTACCCTGGCTTTTGCCACCCAAGAAAATTATTTTCCTGTGACACTGTCGAGCAGAGCCACAGAGGTGATCCCCGGGGTGAATTTCCTATTTTCCATCCAGTCATTAAGATTTTTCTTGAAGAGTGCTAATGATAAGCTTTGTTTAATACAGATAGGTAGTTTATTACAGAGTATGGGAAGTCTCTGGGACAAGAATCTATCCCTCCGGCATGTTCTGTTTATTGTGGTGACAAGGCTTAGGTCCCTAGAGCATGTAGCTTGGAGGGATTGGGATTTCTTTAAGTAGAGCATGTCCAACAGCTCTGGGTTTGACATAGCTTTGTATGTTAGGCAGAGACAAACACTGAATAAAATGATGCATGCAGCATCACTGTCAGGTTATTCAGGGTGTAAGGGCTTTCACGCCTACAACTATGAGATGGTGGATACTGCCCAGGGCAATAACAATCTGGCCATGCTGTGTATCAGATGACATCATCATACTCACACAGGTTAGGGGTGGGCAGGGCACAGTCATCATCAATGTTACAGGTGGGGAGCAGGAGCACAGGGACAGGCAACAACAAGCCTATCATATGGACCAGTGTCATGGGAGGCAGCATACACTCTGACAGCAGGTTGTTAGGAATCAAGGATTATATCTTTCAATGATGTGGTACAGCTGCTGTGTCATATATGTTGGCAATGTACATTGTGGTGGCCTGTAGCCTTGAGACTTGATACAGTCCATGGCAGTTGAACTATGGGAGCATATACATGCACCCTGATGGGGTTTGCCATATCAGAAGACAACTGACATATGG
Organism: Protopterus annectens; assembly: GCF_019279795.1. Taxonomy (NCBI): domain Eukaryota; kingdom Metazoa; phylum Chordata; order Ceratodontiformes; family Protopteridae; genus Protopterus; species Protopterus annectens. The sequence continues at coordinate 1,407,885,073 of NC_056725.1, forward strand.
TGTCTGCGATCCAGATTGTGGCGTCAATTGGGCATGGAGCTCCATCTGCCCACAGTGGATATCAAAAAGGTATTTATTGTTTAAATTTGTTAACTCGGTAGAGCACTGATCTCTGCAGACCATTTACAGGCTTATCCCATGATAGAGTGAAATACAGGAAAGACATGAAACAACAACAACAAAAATTTGGTTACAGATGATACATATAATATACATTTCAATGATAAAGTTACAGGAGCACAGTATAATCATAATAAAGTCATCAAAAATCCATGCTTTACTCGTGCTGTTATTTCCTAATACAAAGTATAATAATATAAAATACAAAACGTGCAACTAAATAAGTGTTGAAAGATTAGGAAAAAAGAATAAGAAAGGCAGAATAAAGAGAGAGAAGGATGAGGGATAAAGAAACAGAAAATAATGGGGGAGAAAGATAACAGTGGAGAAAGGAAAGTGCAGGGAATATAAGAGAGCAGACAAGGCATAATGAATAGGGAGAATCTTCTATGAAAAAAGAAGGCAGTGGAGCAATGATAAGAGAAGGTAGGAGAGAATATTTAAGTTAAGGTGTGGGCGGACAGGGCTGATACCCCTTATCTTTATGTTTTTAATCTTAATGTTTACATACACAGTTTTTCTAGCAGGCAGTAATCTGACTTACTAATATTATGTAGTTTGTCTGGTACGTAGAAAAGCTGACTGTCTGGAAATGGAAATTTGTTGAAAGGCTTGGTGAGAAGTTAATGAGGGTAGCTGCCCCTGCTTATTTGAATAATAGATTTTTTTTATGCTTGAGTCAAAATGTTGTACAAGAAGTAGCATTGTTAAGGCCTGCTGAGTAATTCCTAGATATGAGGCATTAATATCCAGAAACAGTGGTCTGTTGGTGGAGCCTAGTTCCAGCCAATAGGAGAGGGGAGCAGAGCTGGAAAGAGACCAAAGATTATAGCTGGATGAATGCTTGTTTAGCTGGCTTGTGAAGAACTGGAATTATGTGGTTTAAAAATCCGATGATGAATTAGCTGAGTAGATGTCTGATTCTGTGAGCAAGTGGAAGCCATCTGACTTTTCTAAGAGTGTGAGAATGGTGTTCAGTTTTTGGTGAGAGAGTAATGAATCTACATATGTGATGTGCTGTAACTTTTACAGCTGTGGAGTTCTGCTTTGAGATTGAGGCTATTACAAGTAGGCTGTTTTCAAGCTGGACACGGCAGACTCATTTTCCAATTGCCATTCCAACTTGTGTGGGTAAAAAGTGAATGTATAACTGAAAAATTGAGTGTAGAACTACGGCATTGGTGAGGTATTCCATGTTTGGAAACTGTTGCAGTTCATAACTTTGAGACTGGCCATGCCCAGAATTGTTGTCCTCTGTGGGGAGCACCAACAGTGATGCTGTCTCAGAAATGATCCGTTATCCGAGTATACTTAGCCTGCCACTAGCCACCTCACACCAGGACTCTCCATGGCCACTTCTCCGTACATAGGAAGACCACATGATAGCCTGCTGAATTATGTAACCCACAAGCAGTTTCAAGGGAGATGAATAGATTATTCATTCCAGCTGACACTAAGATATGCATAATATTAACCATGCTAGCTACAGAAACCTTTCTGTGAATTAAAGGGGACATGATATCACCATTGTAAGCATCAGCCTTACATATGTTACACTGGTTAATTGACATTCTGATACAGCATGTGGAGTAGCATTTACGACTTCCAAGAACAGCAGATGGGATAGCTAGACTATGTGGACATTTTACAACATAAGCCATTTCTCTGAGGTTCTGAGAGCAATTGATTATTCATATAGTGAGATCAGGGCTCCACCTGGTCCATAGGGTGTGAGATACATCAGCAAGAAGGGCTTTCCCGCCTACAACTATGAGATGGTGGATACTGCCCAGGGCACCACTTATAATGTTTCCATGTGCCACTTTGGCAGTTCCCATGATTCACGCACATGCCACACACTTGGCCTATACCAATGGTACTTGTAGAGGAGCTTCCTACAGGGACATCTAGTTGGTAGGTAGACATGTAGATGGGTACAGAGGCCATTATTTACAGTTACCATGCAAGCAAGTAACCAGCCACATGCAATGATATCACTGTTGTGTGTTGCATATGATGGCCTACAGAAGCACACTAGAAGAGGCAGCCATGTGCATTATGCAAGCACCAGTGGAGGCAACATTAGCCATGAGTGACCTGATCAACACCATTTGCTCCTTGTCCCTATAGTCCTTGTCACTGTGCACATGCTACATGTAGTTCTACATGCCAATATAGGTGTTGCACATTGTCCCACAGGCCATGCTGGTGCTGCATTTAGTTCCACATGCCATGCAGACTCCAAGTATTGTCACACAGGCCATGCAGCACACTCACCATCTTGACAGTGTTGTGAGTAGCAGCTGTCTGTGCCTGGGTCACTGAAATGTATATTTGCTGATTTATGACAAGTGTAGCACTCAAAACAGTGGCAGACCTGGAGTTATGGTGGTGCCAGACATCTCCTCTCCTCTCCTCTCCTGTCCTCTCCTCTCCTTTCCACCAGACCTATAAAAGTGAATGCATTCACAGTCTTCTCATTCACAAAACCTTATCTTCTTTACTTTTATGATAGTACTTTAAAATGATTGAATGTTATCTAAATAACACCACTTTTAGTGTTCTCTTTGGTAATTAGCGTTCTGTTTGGAAACATTCATGACAGGCATACCATAGGGGTCAGAGCTTTGTCTACTCTGTTTTCCCTCTTTATCACTATTCCTTCTTTCCTTCACTGTCACTTTGTATTCAAGTTACATCCCAATCCCTAGATCAGACCCTACCCTAAAAGGAAACAATTGTAAGCAGAGTTTTAGCATTTGTTGGAAATGGGTCTGTTTTAAAATGTACAATATGCACTAACTGTCTATATATTTGGGATATTAAGAATTTAACACCAACAGACAACATTAGGGTTGCTAGGACTTTAGTTGGATCACGCTCACACCTTCAAACAACGCATTTAGTTAATGGTTGACAAGGTAGCCGCAGAATTAAAAAGTCTGTTACACAGCATCTAATCATCTCAGACAGGATTCTAGAAAATTTATAACAAGAAATGTTCCCATACCTAAACTAGAATACATTCTGTTCAAAATACCTCTGAACTCTTATCAAAATACTGATCTAGTTCAAATAACCATTAACAAAATCTATAGGTTTTTTAGCACCAGCCTCTATTGCCACGTATCACTTCAGTACCGTAGAATAAAGCCAGATGGCTGAAATGTACTACACTTACAACATTCCTGTTATCATCTCTAACTTTCAGTCCATTGCATAATATGTACTGCACTGTTTAAGGGCACATCCTGAGTATTAGAACCGCTTCCTGTGAATGAAGCAGAAATAATATAATCTGGATGTATGAAGAACTTACGATAGTGATAGATATTGCAGGTATGTGAAGAAGTAACCATAAAGGCAGTTCGATACACATGGGAGGAATTTAGCACAGCAGAAGATGGTCTTCATTTCTTCTTTCCTAGAGTTGCTTCCATCCTGTTTCCCTAATCCTGTTGTTTTCCTTGTCCTTCCTTTATATTACATTATTTTGGCTGAATAACATAGTGCCTGTTACGGAACTGATGAGGAGAACTGCAACCTCACATACTCAGTCTAAGGATATGAGGGTATAGAATGAAACTGAACATTGGAAAACATCTGCACTCATAGTGTTTTAATGATGTCTCCAGATTGTCTGCTTTCCCTAAGGAGAGGACTGGTGTTTGAAATTCCACATTGTCTGACTCATACTGGTCCCCATCAAGTTCCACCAGTGATTGGAATTTGTTTGTACCATGTATACATGGAAGCAGTATTGTCTAGCACAATTGTCATTTTATCTGATTTTTCAATCTCAATCTGGTGTAAAAATCGAGCTTGTGGGTAGACTATCGTACTTTCTATTGGGTTGACTAGGTTTCTTGTGCTGGTGCCACTAGTACCTTGCCCTTGGCTACCATTAGTCAGTTTTCTTTGGATCTAACTTACTTGTTAATTGTATTTTTTCAGAGCAGGCAGGACTGCTTTTTTGTTTGCTGTAGAGTGCCAGACTTTATCTCAGAGTAAGGTGTACAGATGCCCTGTCGATAACTCACATGGTTCCTTTCTCACTAGCCTTGATGAGTACCACCTCCCTGCCCATGTATTTGAGAAATTGTATAATAAAATGTCAGAATAAATGTGTTTTTTGCTCCTACTGCAGTAAATTTGTTTACCAAATAACATATATTTCTCAGAGGTGCATGAAAACGTGCAGTTGACTTTTGATAAAGGTAACATAGAGGGGAGGAATTCCTTCTCTGTGCACTGGCATCCTGATAATTCTTATGTTATTGGGTAGGGCTGGTTTTCTAAGTCATCAGTCAACGTGAGTGTTTCACCTGTATATATACTTTATTTGCTTTTTATTTTCCTTCAGTTGTTTCTTCAGAATGCTAAAGTTCTAAATTCTGATCTATGGCATCTGGCTTCTGGACACTGGTATGAGTTACTCATTTAGTGTTTTAACCTCCTGTACTGCTTCTTCCATTAAGACTGTTAATTAATTTATGGAGGACTGTAGTGTTTTAAGATCCTACTTCACTGGGGCTCCTTGGGTTGTGGTCTTCCTGTTTCCCTTGCTGACCATGTGCAGGTCCTCACTTTCCATGTATATGCTGACTTTTTATTCATAACATAAATCAATTCCAATATAAGGTTAACAGAGTTCACTAGAACACAGGCATGATCCAGTGTCTGACTTTGCACAGGTATATACTAAATCATTGCTTAATTAGCTCCAGGTCATTCCTCCCATTTGATTTAGAGCAGCTAGCTTGTGTGATTTTCCAAGTGTACTGCCTTAGCTCAGTTAGTTTAGTCTACCCATTAACAAAATCTATAGTTTTTTTAGCACCAGCCTCTATTGCTACGCATTCATGCAGTAATAATAGAGATGCAGCTTTGACAGGCCATCATTTAATTCACTCAGTATGCACTAGTTCACTTTATTTTTTTCTCTTTTGACAGTATGAATGTTCTGTGGTGTTGGTAGATAATTTTAGCATCAGCTAAGAGTATTCTCAATGAGAATATAATTATATATATATATATATATATATATATATATATATATATATATATATATATATATATATATATACACACACATACACACACACACACACACACACACACACACACACACACACATATAGTGAGAGACAGAGAAAGAGACCACATGAAAAACTAATACTTGTTGTGACATCCCTTCTCTGGGCCAGTAATCCTCACCACTGACACCTGTGAAGGACATTCACTTGGAACAAAAATAGATGCATACAGTATTTCCAGATGCAGCTCTCTGCATCAAGCACAATTTCCCTTTAAAGCACACAGGGAATGCACTCAGTCTGGGGGCTACGTTTCCCTGTCTCTCTCTCTCCAGACCTCCAATAAGACTCCCCACTGGCACAGCTGTAGAGTTGAGTTCTCAGCAGAGTGTCCAAGTCAAGTACTCTGCTACCCTCTCTGTGAAACCAGTGTTCTGTGTCCTTGTTAGAAGCAGCTGACACACTCTTTGAGACTGATTTTCACACACACACACACACACACACACACACACACACACACACACACACACACACACACACACACACACACACCTGGGAAAGGCTGGCACAGATTTACTAGCTATGCCCCCTTCTGCCCACACTATATGGTAGTAACTGCCACAAGACACTCCAAAGTCAGCTACTCTAAGGCTCTTACAAGGGTACCCAATTATACTGAGTACAATTAATATTGATACAAATGGTAATGTTGACCAAACATCAAGGCTTTCAGGAGCAGCCACAGTGTCACCAAATAAATTTAAGTACTCTCAAATGTTAACATATTGTCTAAAAGACCAGCCACAATGAAACGTTTAAATATATTTTATAATAAGTAATAAAAGAACATGAAAATACTGAATATCTATTTACAATAAGCACCAGAGTTTAAATTACAGGAAATATTAAAATAACAGATGAATGGATTCACACAGATACAGAAAAACAGTACTTAACTAATCTCACTATATTTTCCTACCTGACATAAAGAATTACTTATTCCATGGTTACTTACTAAAAAGCAAGGCAAGATGAAGTGAGTGACAGATCCTTCTTTGTCAGGTTACAAAAACAGACTGCTCTGAGACTTCAGTCTCTTCTAGTATTAAAACATCATTTTAATCCTGGAATACAGAATGACATCACATACATCTGGTCATCTGACTTCTGGTTCCCATGCTGCCCCCCCTTTACTAGAGGCTAACAGGATTTATCACAGTTGTGTTACCTTACACTCCTAGAACTTTGCTAAGATCTGTTGCAGCTTCTGGAAGTCATAAAACAATTTCAAACTCCACCCTTCCAGAGTAGCTATTAGTTCACCCCAAGGACAATACAGAAGGATTCCTAATACAGACTTTTGGTCTCTGGCTGCATTGAGACTTGTGAGATACAATCTTTATGCCCTAAATTAAGTAATTTAATTTTAAACTATTTTTCAAAGCTAACTGGGATAAGATAACCTATTATCTTCCAGTATTATTTGCTAAAATATATTCATTTCAATAGTTACCATACAGTCTGACATACAGGATACTTATTTTACTGTCCAGCAGGACCCACAGTTGGTACATTTATTTTAATACAAGCAACATTACAAATGCATTTTAAACACAAGCACCTGTACATATCAGTTTGATATACAAATGGCATATATTTCTTTACAAAACTCCAGCTAGCTATGCTGTCATATGTTACACATCCACTGCCTTACTTCTCCTGGCATAGCTGGCAATACCTCACATCATCACACTTGTGAGCAACAAAGCTGCTGGCTGAGAAACCTAAAAAAAAAATCAGGAAAAAAGAACTCCACACTGTAGACAAGCTCTTATGAGATTTCAGAGTAATCAAGTAATTATAACTTATTTTGTAATCAAAACTTCATTATTGAAAATAAATAGATGAGAGCTTTCATCTTTAACTGAGCTCCATCGGATCTAAATCCAGTTAACATGACATGCAGTATTTGTCTGGTTAAACACCAAAATTATTGTTAATACAGTCGAGCTGGGGTCATAAATGTATGACATAGGCTGTTCATCCAAGCTACAATAGGATACATCTCATCTTTCCAGTATAAGGTATATATACACACACTACACACACACACACACACACACACACACACACACACACACACACACACACACACACACACACACACACACACACACACTCACGGTTAATGTAGGTCTAGTTGATTTAAGCCATAATCTACTGTTGTTTTGTCAACATGATTTGGTTCATAGAACAAATGATTGACAACTGGGTGAGAATGGTCAATCTCCAGGGTAGGGGAATATACCCTTTGCTCTGAGACCGTGGAATCTTGGGGTTGAAATAAATAAATAGCAGAGGAAATGTGAGGTACACCCCCCAAAAAAAACACTTTATTATTTGCATGTTCAGAGGATTAGCCTCAGGGCATGCATAGAAGTGTGTTGAAGTTTGTCGACATGTGTGTTTACATTAGCAATGTTGTCATAGCAGCAGTTTGACTTTTGCTGCTATACCACTATATTTCAACACTTTCTTCATATCTTCCTCTACAGTAGCTCCAGAATCCAAGACATCATCCAGATAAATAACACCATGTGGTACACCTTTTAATAAACTATTATTGTCTGCAGTACTGAATGTTCATACACCGGGCCTGATTCCAAAAGACTTGCTCTCAGTGTAAGTGACCACTCACACTGAGAGCAGGCAGAGAGCAGCTGTTTTGGAATATAGCCCCCAGTGTAAGCAAGTTTATAGATAGGCCTAGAACCAAAGTAAGTCACTTACGCTGAGAAATTACTGGTGTCATTCAAAGGGGATCCTGTATCTGTCTGCCTGGGATGACATGATCAACAGACCATGATGCTTTGCCAGAGATGGTCTGCACCTGTTGCCCCTGGGATTTGGTTACTGGCTAAGGCTCTTGCCACCCCTATAGTGCCTTTTTTAGGCAAAGTTCAAAGGACAAAACCACCACTGTAACAGGTACAAGCATGCAAATTCTGAAGGTAATGCTACTCAATGCTAGAAGTCTAAACCTCAAAATGTACTCTCTCGGGGCACTCCTAAAAATGGAGAACATCGATATCTGTGCAGTAACTGAGACCTGGTTCAAGGCTTCAGAGAGCACCCCTGCAATACCAGGCTTCAACTGTTACCACACTTTTCAGCCATCAAACCAGGACCGAAACACTAAAGGTGGAGGAGTGTCCAAATTTACCAAGGATATTCACACCACCAGGCTATTTGCCTAACACATTGTGTCTGAAATTATCCAGGTGTAACTAACACTAGGTAAGACTGCAATCCAATTTGTAGCTTGCTACAGATCCCTCACTGTTCCCCAAGATTCTCACTACACCTTTCTAAACATACTGGAAAATATTAAGATACAATCAAACACCCTAATACTGGGTGATTTCAACTACCCTGCCATTAATTGGGAAAACTACTCGTGTACCAACACCTTTGCCCAGCGGTTCTTGGAATTCATAAATTCCAACGCCCTGAATCAACTAGTCCATAGTCCCACCAGGGCCTTCAATATCCTAGACCTGGTCATTACCAACATGGGAAATTGATGCTCCACACATATAGTCACCACCTCATTGGTAAGGTCTGACCATAAGCTAATCACCCTTAACAACCACATCCCACCCCCAGCCCCCAGTAAGGAAACCTTCATAAAAAATGTCTCCAAAGCCAACTTCATGCTATTCAAGTCAGAAGTGACAAACTTCATGACACCCATGCAGACAGGAACTGAAAGTTCGACTGCTGAATCTTACACTAAGGCACTGTATGAGCACATCCACTCATGCATGAATTGTGCCATCCTAAATAGAATCAAGATACTCTCCTCCTAAAAAAGGAAGCCAGTCTTGTGGTCCCCTGCCATAAACAAACTCTACAACAAAAGGAAAAAACTTTTGCAGCAAAGAGGAAAATCCCAGGATGCAAAAAACTCCCTTACCAGCCTTAGTAAGAAGCTGAGATCCCTCATAAAATCCTCCAAAGCTAGTTGCGAAAATAAAATTGCCAAAGATTCCAAAGACAACCATAAGGCATTTTATAACTATGTCAAGAATCTAAATGGCAATGCTCAGATCTGCTTTGAGCTACAACAGAATGGCATTAAATATACTGATCCCAAGGATATTACCAATATCCTGGCAGATCAATTCAGTGCCAACTTCACCCCCCTCTCAATCCCTAAATGGCCCACCTCAACACCGGAAGATTGCCAAATTCCAGTAATAATGGCCACACAGGTAAAAAACGCACTCTCCAAAGCTAAGAATACAGCATCCATGGGACCAGATGACATCCCGGGATGTGTACTACATGAACTACAAAATGAACTGGCACCTCACCTAAGTGTCATGTTTAATCATAGCCTCACCTCAGGCTTCGTGCCCACTGAGTGGCACACAGCTACAGTTATCCCACTCCACAAGGGGGGATCCACCTTTGATCCCGGGAACTACCGTCCCATCAGTCTGACGAGCCTGATCTGCAAGGCCATGGAACTTATAAACAAAGACATTGGCAACCTTCAAACACTAGACCTCACCCAGTTTGGGTTCATGAAGGGCCGATCTTGTCTCCTGAGCCTGATTGACTTCTTTGAATCAGTCTCCAGAGCCATGGACAAGGGTAAGGTGGTCCACACAGCCTATCTGGACCTCGCCAAGGCCTTTGACATCATCCCACACTCTGGAATCATAGACAGACTTACTAAGCTGGGCATTAATCCCTACATCACTCAATGGGTTGCCAACTGGCTTACTGACAGAACCCACGCTGTAAAAGTAGCTGACTCCAAATCCAGCTCCAGACAAGTGACAAGTGGAGTACCTCAGGGTTCAGTCCTGGGACCGCTCTTGTTTGGCATTTACTTCTCTGAAGTACAGGCCAACACTAAGGGACTCTGGCTAACAAAGTTCACAGATGACTGCAAAGTGGGAGCCATTATTGAATCCCCAAATGATGTGGATACTCTACAAACGGGCCTTACAGAAACAGATGCTTGGTGCCAGAGCCATGGGCTCAAGCTCAATGCCAAGAAATGTATAGTTATCCCCTTTGGAAAAAAACATGTACCCATGAATTACCACATAGGTAGCAGTACACTAAACACTAAAAGTGTGATAAGAGACTTAGGGATACAGGTGGATAGTGGTCTCACCTTCGATAACCACATCACCACAACAGTCAGGAAATCCTCCTATGTGGCACACCTCATCACTAAGGGCTTTTCATCCAGAAAAAAGGAGGTCATTGTCCCACTGTGCTCATCCCTCATTAGACCCATTATAGAATACAACTCCCTATTTGGTATGTACCTCTCAAAACATCTGCAACAACTGGAAAGGCCACAGAAATACCTCACTAAAAGAATCACAGACCTAAAGCAGATGCCCTACACTGACCACCTTAAAAAACTCCAGCTATACTCTTTCGCATATCGTCTACTCAGAGGCGATCTCTGCTTAACATGCAAGACCATGTCAAACCCAGAGCTGTTGGACATGCTACACTTAAAGAAATCCCAATCCCTCAGAGCCACATGCTCCAGGGATCTAAATTTTGTCATCACAATAAACAAAACATGCTGGAGGGATAGGTTCCTGACCCAGAGACTCCCCATACATGTCAAGCAGAGCACCTCTTTGGGCCTCTTCAAAAAGAACCTTGACGATTGGATGGGAGAAAAGAAATTCTCCCCGGGGATCACGTCAGTCACCCTGCTAGACAGGGGTCCAGGGAAGTAAATAGTGTGGGAAGAAATAGCCAGGGAATTGTTATGGCTAGGCTTGTATAGGCCCTAGGGCCGATAACCTAGTACTAACCTATGAACCTATGAGCAAGTCCTTCAGAATGAGGGACACTGAGAGCAACTCTTTTGGAATTTGGCTCCAGGTGTTCTTTCTAAATGGACATCCCAAGATGATCAAGTACATTTATATCATGTAATGACCTGAGAGGACTTCAGATTTGTGTTGTATATTATGTACTTCTGAAAGAAAGCTTGAGAACATTAAAAAAAAGATCAGTGTGGCTAATCACACCCATAGCTGAGGCAAAAAAGTGAATTTCCTAGGTGTAGGATTAAGTGCCTTCCATAGATCTATTAAGTCCCACCACTTCTTCCCAATTCATCTCCAGTCTACAAAAGTTGGGAGTGGTCTGTCTTGTAACCTTATAATCTCTACACAGTCTAACAGTTTTATCAGGTTTCAGAAGACATACTACATATGTAACCCAGTCTGAATATTTTAAGTAATAATTCTTTCCCTTTTAGTAGCTTGTTTATTTCTTTTTTTCTGACATAAGTATCATTAGCTTAAGGAAGTGATTTGGGTCTGGAAAATCTAAGTTTGGCATGTCCTGCAACATCAATACTAGTTGCAATTCCTTTTATTTATTTAGAAAAAAAAATATTAAAATCTCAAATAACTCCACCAGATTTGTTACATGCTCAAACTTAACTAAAATCAAACTAATTTATTTGCAAACTGTTTAGAAATAGTACAATAATATAAAGCATTGATAATCATATTATAAACCTAAAATAATAACAATTTAGTCTCAGTCAAGATCATAGCATGTTATCCTGACATTTTTCAGTTAATAATATTGATTTTGTCAAATAATTATAATCAGCAGCATTTTTATTCATTCTCATTTTAATTGTACTGATTACATTTTGTCACGCAGTAGTATTAATATTCAGAAATTACTTAAATGTTGGTGCCATTTCTTTGTTCTAGTTTTTACTCATAGTTTTCCCCCCTGGCCATTGAAAATATACATTGAAGAAGCAATTGATTTAGATGCAATGTAATGAGGACTGAATAATATGAAATGTAATTTCAAATTAAATTGGTTTTATCACAATGCCTGGAAAACTGTTGTGTTTTATCCTAGACATCTTTTAAAATTTCACATTCAAAAATTATGTCTTGCTAGCCCACTTTGATTATTAACTTACATTTCCAACACCTTTGTCTGTCAGAATTAAACATCATTTTCTATTTTGCATGGGGTTCAAATGTCCTATGTATGAATTATCAGCTGAAAGTTACCAAAATAAGTCTGTTGCTGCTTTTGTTTTTTTGGAAACCTTATAATTTTTATCATTTTTATTGGTTTAATATCAGAATGTCGAGTTGAGATGCCTGCAGATGGAAAACTCGAAACACAGATGTTCGAATTTCCATCTGGCTGAACATCTCATTGTTCGAAAGTTTACATTAGCGAATGCACTGTGCATTTGCTAATATAAACTTGAAAAAACATACAGAGATCATGGTACAGTGAGGTTTAGCAAATTCATCCCTTTCCTCACTGTAGTGCGATCTCGTAGTTGGAATATATAGTTAGCAGGGGGTGTGGGGGTGCAGCCCCCCTGCAAAAACATGATGTTAGGTATAGGAGTTTCCTTTACCTGAGCTCCTATATGGACATCACATGATGTTTTTGGCAACAATGTCGAATCTGCTGAATTCGTTCAGCTGATTCGGCATTATGACTTGTTCAACATTTTGATTTTCATTTTTTGTATTCAGTGTTTCGAATGGAAATTATTTTTCTGTTCAAAATTTTGATAGTAAACCATTTTTATTTACAGTGCAGGCTGGCTGTAATAGTTTGGGAGTTAGTTCTGCAGCATTCCTTAACTCTGCAAGCATTTCACATGCCATCATAGGAAAATGTAATGGCAGACAAGCTGAGCAGGATGAGGACAGACCCTCACAAATGGAAATTGAATGAGTTGGTCTTCCAATAATTGGATCCACTTGTGGGAAATACCTCAAATACATCAAATTTGCCTCCTTTCATAGCAGACAACTGAACAAAATCTGTCCCTGGGTTGCTTGCAAGCAAGCCTGGAAAGCAGATGCATTCTAAGTTTCATCATTAGGAATATTCCTTTATACCTTTCCACTATTAATCTGATGTCCAGGGCAATGGACTCTCAACAATCATTGTGGTGACTCCCTGTTAGCCTAGGTAACACTGGTTTTCCCTTCTTATGGAACTGGACAAGGGCAGTTACCACAAGCTTCCTGACAGACGACGTAGTCACACAGGGCAATGGATGTTTGCTACACCGGAATCTCAGACAGCTTTAACTAACTGCCTGGATGATTCAGTTCTAATACCTTTTAGGCACCTTATTCATGAGGATGTGCAGCAGGTACTAAAGGAGACAAGAAGACCTACTACTAGGAAATCTTATATTGGAAAATTAAAAAGATTTTCCAGTTGGTGCCTAAACAGTAGCCAGGGTCTGATCAGGGATTATGTAAAACTAGTACTGAAATATATGTGTGTTACTATCTTCTGGTCTCTCTTATTTCTCTGTCAAGCTCAGATGTTGTCTTTTCCATTCAACTCAACAGATGGTTATTGGATATGACCTTGTCACATTTTAAGAGCTTGGATCCAGGCTCCTCCCCTACCCAGCATTCCTTTTAGTCCCTAGATTACCTCAGATATCATTTGCTGACTGATCTATCAACACCCATATTTGAGGGCCCTGAGTATAGTTGTAGATGTCTTTTTCCAAAATGTTCCTCATGCATTTCAACAGGTTGCTATTCAGACCTTATATATTTAATAATTTCCTGCTTTAGCTTTGCTGCTAGTTATCTTTTCAGGTAATTGTTGCAGGAGTTTTTCTTTCCTACCTTCCCTCTCTTATAATAAAAGAAAATTAATTTGCTTTAGTGATAGCTTAGTGTTAGTTGTGATAGTGCTGCAATGTAATTAGTTATCCTTTGGGTCTTTGGTGCAGCTTGGTTGCTTTTTGTTGTTGTTGTTGTGGTTGCTGCAGTTCTGTGTATTTTTTATTTGAATAGTTACTGGTGATGTCTGACAAGGCGAATGGTTTCAGGGAGTGTAGTGACTCTGGGCATAACCACCCCCCCAGGATCCACACACTCCCAGTGTGTATATTGCCCAGGAGTAGCCTACTTAGACATAGAGTGTGAGGCCTGTGCCCCTCTCAGGGCTACAGTTCTTGCCAATCAATGCAACAAGTTGGTTCTTAAGGGCCTCCATACTGCCCAAGTTGGAGTTCCGGCACCTTCAACATCAGAAGGTTGTCTCCCTCCTCCAAAAAGTGAGAGAATATGAGAGCCAACTGTTTCCCTCACCCATTCAACTCTGGTTCCATCAGATTGAGATGGGTCTTGAGGCCAAAGCTTGGGGGTCTGGGACCACCCCAAGATTTTCAGAGCCATCCCTACCCTTAGGTGCTTTGCCGCTGGACACTTTGGCACCAATGTCTGCCTCAGAACGGCGTCATATCATTACTGGGATGTTTTGTTTTGGCCACTTTGGGTTAAGGGGGTGCATCTTTGACTCCAATCTGAGCTTCAGTATTTGAGGCTTTTGAGAGGGTCCTCTCCAGGTCTAGGGAGGAGGTATCTCAATTCCACTTGGTTCTGTCTTGAGCCACTTTGATCCTGTGACTGTGTCTGCTCATCCTGTCTGACAGGGACAGTCAGGCTCTCTAAGTCTGGTGAGTTCTCCATATGATTCTGACTCTTCCCCTGGAAGCTCCCATGTAGGGAGGACGATAGGAAATGGTCCTGCAAGAGATGACATCTCCAGAGTCTGTCACTGAGGATACTGATTTTGATGAAGGGGAGGCATCCCCAAGATCCCCTCAGGAAGACATCTCCTTTGGAGACATTCTTGAATTGATGAAGCAGAGAAGGGGTTATGTCCTCTGAAGCTCCCTACCCAGAAGAGTCGGTATTCGTTGTAGCTTTGGGGATGGCTTATCTACCTCCTGGGTGGTTCTACCCACTGTTGAGCTGATAGAGTTGGTTTCTTAGTGGGCCTGGAAAGAGCCTGATGTGGTGGAACCTATCCCATGGAAAACAGACAAAATATAAATATAAAAGGAGCTCTCAAAAGACAGCACATCTGTTCACACCCCAATAGAGATTCAAGGGCATTGTACAGATTTTAGAAATGGACTTGTGCTTCAGTGACATCTGCACTTTATGTGCTGAATTACCTGACCTACATGACCCATTCCAGGAGGGATCTGACTAAAGAACTGCAAGACATTCTTCATTAATGCCTCCTTTGGAGATTCAACACTCTTTGGGCCTAAGGTTAAAGATGCAGTTTCCAGAAGTGAATAGGAGGGCAAGACCCTGCCTGCCATAGGCATATACTTTTCCACCCCCAAAGACCTTTTCTCAGAACCAAATGGGTAGAAAGAAGCTATGGTTTTGAAAGTCCCAGGGTTTTGGCCAAGATGCTGCTGCTGACAGATGTCTCATCAATGGGCAGAGGAGGGAGTACCTTTAATGCACATCACTACAAGTGCAGAGCAAGACTGCAGAATCATGGCTTTTAAGGTCAATTTACTGAGAAACCCTTACAGAGCTCCTGAAAGGTTGCCTGACTGCTACACTGTGGATGCCTCTCTTCTGGGATGGGTGGCATTATGAAGGGAAGATGGTTCAAGGCACATGGTTGATATCAGGTTCCAGACTTCACATCAATATTTTGGAGATGAGAGCAGCCTTCCAGGTGTTGCAGGGATTTCAGGACTCTCTTTTTCAAGGGTGAGATATCCATTCAGAAGGACGACATGGCAATGGTGTAGTATATTGACAGCAAGGGGGAACATATTCATATCCATTATGCTAGAAAGCCATGAGGGTATGGTAGTAAGCAACATCTTCCCAATGCTTTCTGGTGGCAATGCATATCCCAGGGGTTTCCAATATTCTGGTGTTCTTCTGCTTCATGAGTCAGTCAGTGGTAACAATGATTTTCAGTCACTGAGGCCAGCCTTGCTGTGATCTTTTCACCTCTCACCTAAGCAACAAGCACAGCATCTACTTCACCATGATTCCCCCATGTGGGCAGTCACTGAGGGATACTCTAGAATTGGCCCCTGGGTCTCCTATATGCCATTCCTCCTTTTCCCTTGATAGCCACTTTTCTTCAGAAAGCAATGAGGTGCAAGGCAATGGTCATTTTTGTTATGCCCTTTAGGTCCTGGAAAATTTATTTGCCCTTCCTCTGGCTTCATCTACAAAACTCTCCTACTTGCTGGATCCACATCCAGACCCCTTCCAGTAAGCCTCACAGAGACATAAAGATCCTGAAATTGACTGCATGGTTCCTTCAATTTTAATAGTGGTCTGAGATGCCAAGCTATCTACTCCACTTATACATATTCTGTAGTCCTAGGAAAGTTTACCTTAGCAAATAGAAGATTGCTATATGGGCTTCTTCAGATGTTTTGGATCTTTTCTCAACTCCATTAACCTCCACGTTAGATTTCTTAGTGTTTTTTTTTTTCAGAAAGGTTCTAGCTTCTTGACCAGCAAGGTACAGTTAGCAGCCATTTCAAACTTTCATGTAGGAAAAAACAAGATTTCACTGCTTCCTTGAAAATCTCCAAAGCTTTTATAAAGATAACTTTCCTTCTCAGACCTCCAATTAGGGATCCAGTTCCTTCCTGGGACATTACTGTCATGCTTCAAGCCTTAACTAGATTGCTGCTTGAACCAGCATCTTCAGCAGAACTAAAACTCCTTACTTGGAAAACAATTTTTCTAGTAGCACTTACCTCAGCTAGGAGCATCTCTGAGTTACAGTCATTATCCTGCAGACCTCTGTATCTGGTTTTTCATAAATATGTGTGCACTAATCCTCATTTTCATCCTAATCTGGCTTTGGAAGCAAATCTTAAACAGATGATTAACCTATCAGATTTCTTTCCAAATTTTCCATCAAAGGGGAATATACTTACATTTGATTGATGTTTTAGACAACTCAGATTTTATTTGCATCGTACCAAAGACATTAGAAAGATAGAGCAATTTGTTCTGTCCTTCTCAAAGGCAAAATTGGGTCAGGAAGTTTCTAAAGTGACTTTGTCCAAGAGGCTCTCTAACTATCTCCTTTGTTTACAAAGGAAAGGGGGTTAGCTTTACTGAACAAATCCAAGGCTCACTCAACTGAGGAGGTGGCTACCTCCACTGCTTACTTTGCTGGAGTGGAGTACCCATATATGAGATGTGTGTTGTGGCTACTTGGTCTACTTTTCAAACTTTTGTGCCATATTACAAACTAGATTCCGTGCAGCTTTTGGCTCCACCATATTATGGAATATCCTTCTATGAAACCTCCCATGACTCTGTGGTAGCTGGGAAATCTGTTCCATCTGTTGATTTGGATGGAAAAGACATCAGATAACAAAGTTATGTACTTAGCATAATGTTAGGTCCATGTTGTCTTGTTCCATCCTGCTCAACAATCCCTTCTCCATCCTCCATCTTAAATTTTCCTTTTATATGGCCTTTGACTGATTGAGTGGACCTAACCAGGGTTTTGTCTTATTGGCAGGCTGGTGCCATTTATTCCTTGTAATATTCTGTTTACATAGGTTGATGAGTCTGTGTTGTGTTCATCAGGAGGAGTACTAGGTACAAGGAGGCAAATTCAATTTGAGGTAATCTAGAGACTAGAGGGAACTATGGGTAGGGGAGGAGCCAGAACTCTGGATCTAAGCTCTTGCAAAATGCACCAAAGTCAGATTTGGTTGTATCTGTTAACCATCTGTTGAGTCAGAAGGATCAAGACATCTCAGATCTAGCATTATTAAGTATATAACTTTGGTATGAAGCAAAAAGAGAGAAGCTCCCTGGCAATTAACTGCTTGGGAATAATGTAAGAAATATTCAACAGTCACCAAAAATCCCAGCAGAAACACAGCAGAGGTGCAGAAGCAGTATAAACGCTTTCCTTTTAGTATATCATAAAATGCCAATAGCAAATAATACCTGAGGCATGATTTTATATATTTATTTATTTGACATTTGTTAACTGGGTTAGTCTGACTGGGCAAAGTCCTTTTTCAGCACAGACCCGAGGAGAAAAGCTCCAGTAGTACATTACTTAAACATTATGTAACATAAACTGTTGTTGCAAGAGAAAAAAGAAAAATCAATGAGTACCTAAGACTAACTGTACATAACGAGTTCAGTTTTTATATAAGAAACAGATTTTATGGAAAGTAATAAAAGTACAAGTAACTCATAGAATTATCAGAGATAAAGCAGCATAATGGGAAATACATAAATGTAGTTAATGATAAAGTGTGAACAGTTTTAAATAAACTTAGGAAGATATAAGTAGTAAGAGCTCCTAAAGTCACAAACAGTGAAAAGAAAGAGGAATATAAAAAATACCACAGGGTAAAGAGTAGCAGGGGATAGAAAAAGTAATAAGACACAAGATCAAAGCTAGTATGTAGTAAAAGAGAAATAGAGGAAATAAGTATTTGTAGTAAATACTGGTAGGAAAAAGAACAGGTGCAAAGCCAGAGAAAGGCCTAGTGCAGTACTATCTGAAAGGAGAACATTCTATTAGTAGGGGAAGATAGCTTATGTTGGCTCATGACAGAGACATGACCATGTTTTGTGGAGGTAGTCTTTAATTGTTATTTTAAAGGTATTAGAATCAGTCATACATCTGGCATTATGAGGTAGATTGTTCCAGTCATTTGCTATGGAATAGGTATAAAGTATTTTGTCAAAATTTTTGTTGGGCATATAAACTTGCAATAGTTTCTGTTGAGAGTTACGGAGAAAGCGAATGGGAATATAGGACTGGATGAGAGTGGAGAGAGAGGGACAGGAAGATGGTTGATGTAAAATTGAATGAGCCAAGAGAAGCTGGGGTATTAGGATTTGGTGATGAAATTCTAGCCACTGCAGGTTTCTTAGGGCAATGCAGTGGTGGGTGTGGTAAGGTAGGTTGGAGGCAAAACAAGCTATTTTGTTATAGGTTCATAGGTTCATAGGTAGGTACTAGGCTATTGGCCCTAGGGCCTATACAAGCCTTGCCAAAAAGTACCCTGGCTTTCACCACCCAAGAAAATCATTTTCCTGTGCCCCTGTCAAGCAGAACCACAGAAGTGATCCCCGGGGTGAATTTCCTATTACCCATCCAATCATCAAGATTTTTCTTGAAGAGTGCTAATGAGGAGCTCTGTTTGACATAGATATGTAGTCTGTTCCAGAGTATGGGAAGTCTCTGGGACAGGAATCTATCCCTCCAGCATGTTCTGTTTATTGTGGTGACAAGGTTTAGGTCCCTAGAGCGTGTAGCTCGGAGGGATTGGGATTTTTTAAGTGGAGCATGTCCAACAGCCCTGGGTTTGACATAGATTTGTATGTTAGGCAGAGATCGCCTCTGAGTAGGTGATATGAAAAGGAGTAAAGCTGGAGTTTTTTGAGACGGTCTGCGTAAGGCATCTGTTTGAGGCCAGTAATCCTCTTTGTGAGGTATTTTTGCAACCTTTCTAGTTGTTGTAGATGTCTTGTGAGGTACATACCAAAAGGGGCGTTGTACTCTATAATGGGTCTAATGAGTGATAAGTAGAGGGGAACAATGACCTCTTTTTTTCCGGATGAGAAACCTTTTGTGATGAGGTGTGCCACGCAGAAGGATTTCCTGACTACTGTAGCGATGTGATTATCAAAGGAGAGACTACTCTCCAACTGTGTCCCAAGGTCTCTTATCATACTTTCGGTGTTAAGTAGACTACCGCCTATGTGGTAGTTCATGGGTACAGAGTTTTTACCAAAGGGGATGACAATGTACTTTTTGGCATTGAGCTTGAGACCATGGCTTTGACACCAGGCATCTGTCTCAGTGAGGCTCTTTTGTAGGATGTCCACATCGTTAGGAGTTTCGATTATGGCTCCTAATTTGCAGTCATCTGCGAATTTAGTTAGCCAAAGACCTTCTGTGTTAGCCTGTACTTCAGAGAAGTAGATACCAAACAGGAGGGGACCCAGGAAAGAACCCTGTGGTACTCCACTTGTCACTGGTCTGAAGTCTGATTTGGAGTCTGCTACTTTCACAGTGTGGGGGTCTGTCAGTAAGCCAGATGGCAGCCCATCTTGTGACATAGGGATTTATACCTAGTTTAGTGAGTTTATCTATAATTCTAGAGTGGGGGATGGTGTCGAACACCTTGGCGAGATATAGATAAGCTGTGTGAACCACCTTACCCTCATCTATGGCTTTGGTGACTACTTCAAAGAAGTCTATCAGGTTTAGGAGACATGATCTGCCTTTTACAAACCCGAACTGTGAGGGATCCAGAGTTTGGAGATCTCCAATGTCTTTGTTTATGAGTTCCATGATGATACGTTCCATGGCCTTGCAGACCAGGCTCATCAGTCTAATGGGGCGGTAGTTCCTGGGGTCAGTTGTGACCCCCCCCTTTGTGGAGTGGGATAACCGTCATGGTGTGCCATTCAATGGGCACAAAGCCTGAGGTGAGGCTATGTTTGAACATGGTACTTAGGTGGGGTGCCAGTTCATTCTGTAGTTTGTGAAGAAGGCAGCCTGGGATGTTGTCAGGTCCCATGGATGCTGTGTTCGTGGCTTTGGAGAGTGAGTTTTTTTCTTGTGCAGCCATGATTACAGGAACTTTGCATTCTTCCGGTATAAAGATGGGCCCTTTAGGGGGTGAGAGGGGGGGTGAAGTTAGCACTGAACCTATCTGCCAGGATGTTGGCAATATCAGTTGGTTCTGTATATTTAGTGTCATTGTGCTGTAACTCAGAGCAGATCTGAGTGTTGCCATTGAGATTCTTGACATAGCTATAGAATGCTTTGTGGTTGTCTTTAGAATCAGTAGTGATTTTGTTTTCATAACTAGCTTTGGAGGATTTTATGAGAGATCTCAGCTTCTTACTGATGCTGACCAGGGAGTTCCTCCAATCATGGGATTTTACTCTTTTTTTGCAACAGTTTCTGTCTTCTGTTGTAGAGTTTGTTTATGGCAGAAGACCACCAGATTGGCTTCCTTTTTTTGGAGGATAGCATCTTGGTTCTGTTAGGGATAGCATGATCCATGCACTCGTGTAAGTGCTTATAAAGTGCATTTGTGTAGGATTCAGCAGTCATACCTCTATTGTCCATCTGCATGGGTGTCGTGAAGTTTGCCACTTCTGTCTTAAGAAGCGTGAAGTTGGCTTTGGAGAAATTTTTTATGGTTGTTTTCCTAATGGGGGGTGGGAGCGGGATGTGGATGTCTAGGGTGATTAGCTTGTGGTCGGATCTGAACAATGAGGAGCTGACCTCTGGTGCAGGAACACAGGTCACCCATGTTGGTAATGACCAAGTCTAGGATATTGCTGCCCCTGATGGGGGTGTGGCTAAGTTGATCCAAGGCATTGGAATTAATGATTTCCAGAAAACATTGAGCAAAAGAGTTGGTACATGAGTAGTTTTCCCAGTTAATGGTATGGTAGTTGAAATCACCCATTATTAGAGTGTTGGGTTGTACCTTAATATTTTCCAGTGTATCAAGAAAAGAGGAGTGGGAATACTGGGGCATGGTGGGGGTATGTAGCAAGCTACAATCTGGATTGTGGTTTTGCCCAGAGTTAGTTGAACTTGGATAATCTTGGATGCATTATGCTGAGCAACTAGCTTGGAGGTGTGGATATCCTTAATGAATATGGACACACCTCCACCTTTAGTGTTTCAGTCCGGGTTTGGTGTCCGAAAGTTGTGGTATGAATTATAACCTGGTAATGCAGGGGTGCTCTCTGGAGCTTTGAGCCAGATCTTTGTCACTGCACAGATGTCAAAGTTCTCCATTTTAAGGAGTGCCTCGAGTGAATGCATTTTGAGGTTTAGACATCTAGAATTGAGTAGCATTACCCTCAGATTTTGCTTGCTTGTACCTGTTATGGTGGTGAATTTGTCATTTGAACCTTGCCTAAAAAGGCACTGTAGGGGTGGCAAGAGTCTTTGCCAGTATCTGGAATTCCAAGGGCGACAGGTGCAGGCCATCTCTGGCAAAGCAGCATGGTCTGTCGATCATGTCATCCCAGATAGACAGATACTGGATTCCCGTAGAATGACAACAGAAGCTTAGCCAATTGTTAAAGTCAATCATTTTGTCCTTGTACTGTGGTATCATTCTGGGTGATGGCAGGATGCTACTCAGGGCTAGGGTCATACCTGCCTGGGCTACAAGATCAGAGAGCTCCTCCATGTCTCTTTTCATGTAGTCCAGGGAGGTACATCTCAGGTCATTCACACTAACATGGACAATGGCAGAGTCATATTTGTACTTGTTGTGGAGTGACCTGAGTGCATGCATTATATGGCGGATCCTGGCACCTGACAGTCAGCTGACAGTAACCTTTTCCTTGTTTAGCCTGGTGAGTGGAACATCAGTGTGCCTGACTATAGAGTCACCTATGACTAGAGTGTTGGGTACATTATGCCTTATGGGCTGTGGTTGAGTGGCACACTGAGTATGTGGGCTATGTGTCATTTGGGTTGTGTTGGGGGGTGGAGGTTGCTTGCATTTCTGCTTTGGAGGTCTTGGTTGTTTGGGCAGATTTTTACTGAGAGCCTCTGTGAATGTAGGTGTGTGTTTTGTGCTTCTGTGTGCGTGTTTTGGTGGTGTAGGTTTTCAGGGACTATGCGATGAATGTGGTGCGGTGCAAGTGTTTACCTTCTCCTCTTGACTGTCTAGTCCAGTCTTTGGTGAAGAGAGCTTTGCTTCCAGTTTGGCTATATAAGTACATCTCTCACAGGTCATAGTGTTGGGTGGTAGGAGGAGAGGGTTGTCTGTGTACATGAGGCAATTGCTGCATTGTCCCAAGATGCCCAGATTCATCAGGTAGACAGGAGAAAACACCAGTGAGTTCTAGTTTAGTGAGTATATTTGATTGGAGGTGTATGAGAATAGTGGATGCATAGAGCAGTGTGGGGAGTAAAAAGGTTTGTGCAAGGGAGAGTCTGGAAGCATTTGTAAGGTATTTATTATGTCTGTAAAGCAGGTCTAGTTTTGATGGGTCTTTTTAATGGACTGCTGAGTGTGTACATTGAATTTGAGATGGTCATCAATAATGACACCTAGGAGTTTAATGTGGGATTCAGTAGAGATGATAGTATTATTCAGGGAGGAGGCAGAGAAGGAAGTTTTGTGATGCTGAAGGGTAGTATGGAGAAATAAGAGGAGTTTAGTTTTCTTAGGGTTCAGTAGTAATTTGTGGGAAGTAAGGCATCTTTCGACAGAGTGTAAGGATTCTTGGGTGAAGGTATGAATGTGTGTGATATTGTCAGAGCAGGAGATGATTGTGGAATCATCAGCATATTGAATAACAGTAGAGAGTGGACAAGAAGAGTGGAGGTCATTAATAAATATGTTGAAAAGTAGGGGACCAAGGATGCAGCCTTGAGGCATCCCAGTTTCTACTGGTAGAAAGGGAGAGTAATTAGATTGCCATTTCACAGCCTGGAATCTATCTGAGAGGTAACTGGAGAAACAAGACATTG
The DNA here is from genome assembly GCF_019279795.1 of Protopterus annectens. NCBI lineage: Eukaryota > Metazoa > Chordata > Ceratodontiformes > Protopteridae > Protopterus > Protopterus annectens. Next base: position 1,407,908,595 of record NC_056725.1, read on the forward strand.
CAGAGTTAGAGAGGTTAAGAGACTCAAGTTTGGATAGCAGTAGTCTGCAAGAAACAGTATCAAAGGCTTTAGATAGATCTAGAAACAGGGAGGAAACTAGTTTATTGTTATTACCGATAGTATTTGTGAAGAAAGTTAGAGCAGTAGCAGTGCTGTGTTTTGGGTGAAAACCATGTTGTGTGGGTCTAAGGAGATTTTCTTGAGAATATGATCAATAAGCTGTTTGTGGATACATTTTTCAAGTATTTTAGATGGGGGAGATAAGATGGAAATAGGTCTGAAGTTAGAGGGGGTCTGTTGCATTACTGCCTTTATGCAATGGTATAGCATATAATTTTTTCCAGATATCTGGCACAGGGCTTTCCTTGAGAGATCTATTGATTATTATAGAGATAGGGAAAGCAATAGAATTAGCAGCCAGTTTTAGGAAATGAGGAGGTAAGTTGTCAACAGATGGAGAGCATGTTTTAAGTTTGGGCAGAAGTGATTTGATGTAAGATATGGGGACAGGTTTAAGAAAAAAAGGTTGGATAACTGGTAGTAATTTTTGGTGTCGGGTCAGTAATGTTATCAGTTTTGGTGAGGCTGCATATGGAGTCAATGAAAAAGGAATTTAGGAGTGTAGCTATATCACAGGGAGAGCTGCTTGGGCAGGGATTTGGGGAAGATGGGCATCCAGGATGCAATAACTTATTAACAGATTGCCAGAATTTTTGGGGGCTTGAGTGAGGATTGTTAAGAACTTTATAAAAAAAAAATAGTTTGTCAAGGACGAACTTTTTTTTTTTTTTTTTTTTTGTTAAATTGCATAGCTTTATGTAGGTATGAAGGTCAGAAATGGATCTGGATTTGTTCTATTTTTTCCATGTACCATCTCTCTTAATCATTAGGGTTTAGGTGCCTTGTGTGAGCCAGGGGGCATATTGAGTTTTGATCGTTAGTTTCCTGATAGGGCTAGGGAGTTGAGTGTGTCTAGGAAAAATGTTGTTAAAGGCAACAACAGCATTCTCTAAGGGGAGATTATGGAGGAAGGACCAGTTAATAGAAGAGAGCAGGCTGTTGAAAGTGTCAAGGTTAAAGTTTGAGAGTTTACGAAACTCTTTGCATTGTTGGGGTTTGTGCAGATGAGGAGAGTGTCTAGTTACATAGGTGGGATGGTGATCACTAAGTGTGTCAGGTAGAGTGGAGGGGCTATGGTACAGATTAGGATTGGAGGTGAGGACCCAGTCTAGGTTGGAGCTAGTGTTAGTGTGCTTGTATAGTTGGGTTGGGTTTGAGATCAGCTGGGAGAAGCTAAAGAGGTTACTGGAGGAGTTTGGGCAGTCAGTGGTTAGGGCATTTCAGTCACTATTTACATCTCCCAAGACAACAGTTTCATAGGTGATGTATTGGGAGATCTAAGAGAGAAAGTGTTGTAAGATAGGGATGTTACTTCCATGGGGAATATAAATGGAAACAATAGCTATTTTTTGTGAGTATTTATTTGACAGTTGGCTATGACAATTTCGACAGGGTGAAAATCTGGGGGAATGATAGAGAGAGGGTGAAGGGTGAGCTGTTTAGAATAGAGGATAGCAACACCTCCACCTTTCATTTTGATTCGATCTTGTCTTAGGATATTATAACCAGGTGGAAGTATTTCAGTATCAGCTATGTGAGGCTTGAGTCAGGTTTCAGACAGGCACAGAATACCTGGGGTGTCTAAATCACCCAGGCATGCAAAGAGGAGATTTTGTTTATGATATTTTGAATGTTCATGGATAGTATAAAGAAGAAGTGGGATTGTCAGAGAGATAAAGAAAGTACACAGGAGTATAAGGAGATAAGGTGCATGGCAAAGAGAGAGGTAGCGAAGGCAAAGGATAAGGCATATGAAGAGTTGTATGAAAAGTTGGACACTAAGGAGGGAGAAAAGGACCTGTACTGATTGGCTAGACAGAGGGACTGAGCTAGGAAAGTTGTGCAGCAGGTAAAGGTGATAAAGGATAATGAGGGAAACATACTCACAAGCGAGGAGAGTGTGTTGAGTAGATGGAAAGAGTACTTTGAGGGGTTCATGAATGAAGAGAATGAGAGGGAGAGAGGGTTAGATGATGTGGGGATAGTGAATCATGAAGTGCAATGGATTAGCAAGGAGGAAGTAAGGATAGCTATGAAGAGGATGAAGAATGGAAAGGCTGTTGGTCCAGATGACATATCTGTGGAAGCATGGAGGTGTTTAGGTGAAATGGCAGTGGAGTTTCTAACCAGATTGTTTAATGAAATCTTGGAAAGTGAGAGGATGTCTGAGGAATGGAGAAAAAGTGTTTTGGTACTGATTTTTAAGAATAAGGGTGATGTGCAGAGCTGTAGTAACTACAGAGGGATTAAATTGATCAATCACAGCATGAAGTTATGGGAAGGAGTAGTGGAAGCTAGGTTAAGAAGGGACGTGATGATTAGTGATCAGCAGTATGGTTTCATGCTGGGAAAGAGCACTACAGATGCAATGTTTGCTCTGAGAGTGTTGATGGAGAAGTACAGAGAAGGTCAGAAGGAGTTGCATTGTGTTTTTGTAGATTTAGAGAAAGCATATGACAGGGTGCCTAGAGAGGAGTTTTGGTATTGTATGAGGAAGTCGGGAATGTCAGAGAAGTATGTAAGAGTGGTACAGGATATGTATGAGGATAGTGTGACAGTGGTGAGGTCTGCAGTGGGAGTGACGGATGCGTTTAAGGTGGAGGTGGGATTACATTAAGGATCAGCTCTGTGCCCTTTCTTATTTGCAGTGGTGATGGACAGGTTGACAGACGAGATCAGACAGGAGTCCCCGTGGACTATGATGTTTGCAGATGACATTGTGATCTGTAGTGAGAGTAGGGAACAGATGGGGGAGACCCTGGAGAGATGGAGATAAGCTCAAGAGAGAAGTGAAATGAAGGTCAGCAGGACTAAGACAGAATATATGTGTGTGAATGAGAGGGAGGATAGATGAATGGTGAGGATGCAAGGAGTAGAGGTGGCGAAGGTGGATGAGTTTAAATACTTGGGATCAATAGTTTAGAGTAATGGTGAGTGTGGAAGAGAGGTGAAGAAGGGAGTACAAGCAGGATGGAGTGGGTAGAGAAGAGTATCAGGAGTGATTTGTGACAGACGAGTACCAGTAAGAGTGAAAGGGAAGGTTTACAAGAGGGTAGTGAGACCAGCTATGTTATATGGGTTGAAGACAGTGGCATTGACAAAAAGGCAGGAGTTAGAGCTGGATGTGGCAGAGTTAAAGATGTTAAGATTTGCACTGGGTGTGACGAGGGTAGACGGGATTAGGAATAAGTATATTAGAGGGTCAGCCCAGGTTGGAAAGTTTGGAGACAAAGTCAGAGAGGCAAGATTACATTAGTTTGGACATGTGCTGAGGAGGGATGCTGAGTATATTGGGAAAAAGATGCTAAGGATGAAGCTACCAGGTTACAGGAAAAGAGGAAGGCCTAAGATAAGGTTTATAGATGTGGTGAGAGAGGACATGCAGGTGGTTGGTGTGACAGAGCAAGATGCAGAGGACAGGAAGAAATGGAAACAGATGATCTGCTGTGGTGACCCCTAATAGGAACAGCAGAAAGAAAATGATAATGAGTGGATGTAGGAATGTGAGAAGTATTAGGTGTTTAGGTGTGGAGTTATGAAGGTGAGAGGGATAGGCCAAGAAATAGGAGACGTGATTGGGTCCAGGGTTAGTGTGTATATCACCAGATTGCATCAGATTGACTATTAGTTTTCTGAGGTAATTGACGAGATTGTTCTGGGGATGGGGTCTTGTTTTGGTTATGTAAGGTGATGTAGGGAGAGGGACATGCTTAAATTTATGTAATGAGGAATTGATATACATAAAGAGAGATGGTGCAATAAGGAAATAATGAATGTGAGAGTGGTTAGTTAGGGGAAAGGTGCTAGTAGGTGAGAGTTTGAGGGGAAGGGTGCCTTCATAAGAGGTTACTGTGGCAGCTAGAAAGAGTAAGGGTGTGGTAAAGATAATGAGAAGAAAGGTATTTGTATTAAGTAGATTTGGAATTGACATGATGTGGGTGTTTGGGGATAAGTCAAAAAAGGTTTTTAAGTGAATGTGTTTGAGACTAGTGGATGGAGGGAATATTGAGTAACAGTAAGAGATGTGGTTGGTTGATTGGAGTAAGAAGTACGTGATTGCTGATTGGAGAGTGCTGGGGAAGTTGAGGGATGGAAGGGTTGTGATTATAGGGATAAGAGTATAAAGCTAATGAATGTGGGGGTGGTTGGGAATGGGGGTAGGGTAAGAGAGTGAAGTGAGCCCGAGTGTAGCAAGGGAGAATGGAGTGGGTAGAACGAGGTATCTGAAAAGCCAGGAAAGACTGCAGAAACAATCAGCGAAGGGTGAGGAGGTTAACCAGAAACTGAAATGTTAGAAAAACAGTGGTCAAGAAAGGGTGAGAGGGGAAAACAGGTACAAAAAGTAAATTAGATAATGACCACAAGGTAGATTATGGCGAGATACAAGATTGGTATAGTGAGACAGGGAAAAAATGGCAGGGCATTACATTACATAACAGAAAAATAGCATGAGAGATAAAATAGAAAGTAGTAAAGGACAGAGTAGAAAGAAAGGAGATGCAGTTAATACAGAGAGATGAAGCAGAAGGAAAGAATAGGGTGGTGGTCATATGTTATTGCAATGGAGGGCAGAGAGAGAGTAGAAGGGGAAGCTAGGAGACAGAAGGAAATAAAAAGATATATAGACATTAAGGAAAAGCCATTTGACAAAAAAGGGGGCGGGGTTTCCAGGGTCAGGTGGTGTGCCTAACAATTATCAGTAATTTATAACAAAGTATGAGGATACAAAGAAAGTTGTTGTGTACTATTGAATAACATACATAAAGCTTCCAACAGTATAAGCTGGTGAGAGTGGATCGGGTACTTGCGGTTCTCTTTTTCAGACTAGGTACTTGGAAGTTCAGCACTGATGTTTAAAGCAGTAGTAAACACAAAGCTTCCAACAGTATAAGCTGGTGAGAGTAATTGGACAGGGTAGTTGCGGTTCATTTTTTCAGACTAGGTACTGCAAGTTCAGCACTGATGTTTAAAGCAGCAGTAAAACCTTAACAATGAAAGCAGTAAAATCCAAGGAAAAATATAATTCTAAACAGTTATTTTGTGATGGCACACCACCAGGAGCACAAAAAATGCTGTTTAAGATGGCAGAGAGATGGGATAAAAGGATCATACCTGTTTTGGAAGGAACATGGTAGTTAGTATTTAAATATTAGTTCAGTGTTTGCAATTGTGGTCTGATGAAGCTTTACAGCAAAAGCGCTAACCCTGTTTTATAAAAAACTATGCTTTTATTCTTTGATTACTGATCTGTGATATTTGCAGTTTGGACTGCTGCTAATATTGTTCCACCTCAAGTATTATTTGCTATTGACATTTTATGATACACTGAAAAGAAAGCATTTATACTGCTTCTACACCTCTGCTGTGTTTCTGCAGGCATTTTTGGTGAGCTGTTACATAACTTTGGTGTACATCTTGTGACCATTTCAACATGTCTGTCTAATGATCCACCTTTTTCTTCTCTGTTTTTAGTAAAACAGTTTCTGAAGGGAGTTTTACACGAGACCTTCTCATAAACTGGCTATTCCTTCTTAGGATCTTAACTTTGTGCTCGAAAAGTTAACTATGTCCCCATTTGAACCTGCTCATCAGTCAGATTAAAGGTTTATTACATAGAAAATTGTCCTTCTCATTGCTCTGACATCTACACGAAGATTATCTGAGTTGATGGCTCTCCTGGTGGGTGAGTCCTATCAGTTTCTTCATAGGGATAAGGTCTCATTAAGAACAAATTCCTCATTCAAACCTGAAGCTGTTTCAGAATTTACTTTGAATGAAGTCATCAATCGCTTGGTCTTTTATCCAGATCCTAAAAACCATGGAGAAAGAATTCCACATGCTCTGTATGTGCATAGACAGCTCAGATACTATCCTGACAGAACTAAGTCCTTTAGAAAAGCAAATCAACTATTTGTTCCTTATGATGTGGCAAAGAAAGGACAACCCAAGTCAAATCCATACTATTTTGAGATGGTTGTCCTCAGCTATTGCCTTTAGTTATATCCATCATGGTAAATCAATTCCAGGCAGTATCAAGGCATATTCCCTAAGAGATTTGGATTCTTTGATGGCATATTGGTAAGGGATAGGCTCTAGAAGTATTCTACAGGCAGTTACATGGCTCTCTGTGCATAATTTTATAAAGCATGACAAACTGGTTTCCTTTCCTATGTCCAGTATGAAAGTTGATAAGACCATTCTCCAGGGACTTCTGGAGCCACATCATTCCTCCTCATAGGTTAGATAGGCTTTTGTAAGCAATTCATACAATGTAAAGGCTATGGCAGCAGTGAGAATGATGAACATTGTATGGTTGTATAAGTTGTACTTACCCATAACAGTAGATGTTTGAATTCCTTATTGCTGCAGTACCCAAACCCACCATTCATTCATTCCCCCTTCTTGTGTGTATAGCTACTGGCTGGGATATACTTTTTTGATAGTATTGTATCTTTTTGAATTTCAAGATGAATATGTCCTTTCTCACCTTATGGGCAAGAAAGTCCTCAATAAATCTTTACACTGATTGCTGATTTTCCTCCACAGGGCTGTCTAATCAGTAGTCAGAGTGAAGGTGTAGGATGGAGCTAGAGCTTTTAGAAGCTGGATGGTTGTTGTGGCCTGAGCAGAACACAACCCATGTAGCCTAAATGATACTGCAGCAGTCAGAAATTCAAATATTTACTGCTATGGGTAAATTCAATTTATACAACTGTATTTTATCCTTCTATCATTTAGTTATTTGATATATTTTTTGATAAATATGTTTTACTATAGTTTTAATTTCATAGAGAATTAATTAAGAATTTTAATAAAGGTGGATAATTCATTTATTCTAATATTGTCATTGCCTCTATTTTGATGTAATAAATTATTTGATGCATTAAAATGCTAGCCAGTCATTCAGCTAAATATCATATCTATGCATTATACAATTAATGTTGAAAACAGTAGTTCCTTTTAAATATTGATGCCAATATACTACATTTTCTTTTAATTCTAACATTTCAAAAAAAGCTAGAACTTTCTATAGAGAAAGACATAAAGAAAATGTAAAAAATGCAAAACATAATTTTCTAATATCAGAATGCTTGAAAATAACATGTTTAAATGTTTTCAATATGTTATTAAGTTGAATCAGTTTAGCATATTAATTATGTCTTTCTCTCTCTCTCTCTCTCTCTATATATATATATATATATATATATATATATATATATACACACACACACACACACATGTATGTATGTATGTATATATATATATATATATATATATATATATATATATATATATATATATATATATAAAGAAAACCATGTAATTTTATTATTTAATATTTGTACATTTTATAAGGTCATTTTTCTTATTTTTTTTTATTTTCCCAAATTGTCTCATATGATTCCTTTCGGTTTGTTGTATACATCCATTGAATTTAACCATAAAATGGCTGTTTTAATTGTTGATGGCACTGCAGACATTTGTTTATCTGAAATGCTATACTTCCTTGATTCTAGTCTCTAATATGATTGTTAAAAACTGTTTTAGTTTGGATGCCATAAAAACTGAAGATGTTGTTTACGTCTTTTATCTGGTATTTAGACTAACCAAAGTGGTTTGGATTATATACAATATTTTGCAAAGTAAAATCATTGTTATTGAGATTAATCTCTCATTGAAAAGAGAAGATATTTTAGCATAATATACTTATCTCATTCACTCCAATGAGGCTCAGGAAATGTGCACTGTAACTTCCAATGGGTGGAGCCTAAGCCCTTTGAAAAAATTAAATTATGGCCTCACATCTTAAACAAATATTCATATTTCTGAAACCATAGGGATTATAAAAGAAGTATAACATGGCAAACTCTTCAGCACAAACTATTTTTATAGTGGTACTAATCTTAAGGTTCTAGGTCTTAAACTGAATTTTACAAGTATCAGTAAATACAGTAACTATTACATTTGTTATATTTTGTAAACAACTTGCCATATCTCATCAACCACTCAAGTTGCACACATACTGTCAGCAATATTATGTTCATGTAGCTGAGAGCTTTCATATGAGGCTAACGAGTTCTGTCTGTATTACTTGGCTGGTGAGCTATTTAGAAAAATGTGAAAATTATATCTGTATAAATTATTATCATAAAACAGCAGTTAATATCTATATATCTGCACTAGACAGAAGTCAGATATTAATGCAGTTGAGTTTGCCATTGTGTAAGCTTTAACATGAAATATTTTAAAACCTTGTACATAGCATGGTTTTGGAATTATCGATGTAAATATGAGCAAGCAATATTTAACACCTAGAGGTGTCACTAGGAGTTAAATGCAGATGCACCTGGAGGCGTTACTTGGATGGAATGAGTTAATTTCATGTTTTTATAACCAAGCTATAATTAATTGTGGCCGTCTCACTGATGTTTTTTTAAGATTAATTCCTAAACCTGCTAGCTGAAAAATTTGGCAATAGCTTCATCCCCAAGCATTTCTGACACCACCACCCCTACCGAGTATCTCCAAAGAACAGGTCATGCAAGCACTCTCCAAGGCCAAAATCACGGCCTCTATGGGACCAGATAACATCCCAGGTTGCTTACTAAACAAAGTAAAACAAGTCCTAGCAGAACCACTTGGCACTCTCCTTAACCACAGCCTGAGCACTGGCTTTGTTCTGACAGAGTGGAGAACAGCAACAGTAATCCCCTTGCATGAAGGGGGTCCAGCAACCAAACCAGAAAACTATTGGCCCATAAGCCTAACCAACCTTATCTGCAAAGCAATGGAAAGAATCATCATGGACTTTATCAACAAGAACACAGGTGACCTTCAAACTCTTGACCCAACCCAGTTTGGTTTTGTCAAGTATAGACTTGCTTATTAAATTTGGTGGACTACTTTGAGAATGCCACCAAAGCTCTGGATGAAGGCAAAGCATTACATACCACCTATCTTGATTTAGCCAAGGCTTTTGACACAGTCCCCCAGTCAGGGATCACTGAGAAACTCTCCCAACTGGAATTAACCCATATGTCACTAGATGGGTAGCCAACTGGCTCACCAACAGAATGCACACTGTCAAAGTTGGGAAGTCCACCTCCACCAGTAGACCAATTACCAGTGGGGTACCACACGTATCTGTGCTGGGCCCTTTACTGTTTGGAATCTAATTGTCTGAGGTCCAGGGGAAAGTAGATTGCCTGTGGCTAACCAAATTTGCAGATGACTGTAATCTGGGAGCAATCATTGAGTCCCCCAATGATGTAAACATATAACAGAAGGGGCTGACGCAGACAAATGGCTGGTGCCAAAGTCACAGACTAAAACTAAATGCAAAAAATGCCTCATTATCCCCATTGGCAAAGAAGTAGCCTCTGCTAAGTATGATATAGATAGCATCCTCTAAGCTCAAACTCAGTGGTGTGAGACTTGGGAACACAGGTAGATAACAATCTAATCTTCGATCACCATGTGTCCATAGTAGTAAGGAAAGCGTTCTACATTGTGCATCTCTTAAATAAGGGCATCACATCCAAGACTAAGGAAGTTATAACTCTGCTGTACTCAGCCCTTATTAGACCACTAACTGAGTACAATGCTCTCTTCTGTATGTATCTCACCAGAAACCTGCACCAACTGGAGGGACCACAGAGGTTTCTAACCAAGAGAATCCAGGGCTTCCTAAATGTGGCTTACTTGAAAAGACTGAAAGCTCTGTCACTGTACTCTGTATCATACAAGCTGCTGAAAGGCAACCTGTGCCTGGCCTACAGAGCAGTCTCTAACGCTGTTCTAATGGAAATGCTGCACATCTACAAATCTAATGGGACAAGTTTTTTGCTCCAGGGATCTCAACCTAGCCTGTGACATTAACAAAACATGTTGGAGAGACAGACATATCTCCCAGAGATTGCCACTTCTCTGGAATAACAAAAAACAACGGCAGACAAACAAACATGGCTGGTACAACAAAGCGTCATATGTTTTGATATGAAGGCTGAAGCAAAGCAACGCTGTCCACAGAGAGTATACTTGTATTCCATTACAAAATGATTTTAATTTCACCAGAGTTAAAAAGCAACAGTAAAAAGTCCCTTTTCCTTTACAAACGATAAGCACTTTCAAATAGTCTTTATCAGATCGTTCAATGTGTTGCTTTGCTTCAGCCTTCATATCAAAACATATGATGCTTTGTTGTACCAGCCGTGTTTGTTTGTCTGCCGTTGGTTTTTGCTGTTTTCTCTTTTTTGGCAGTACAATGTCAGCAGTGGGAAGGTATTTTCCACTTTACCACACTCCTCTGGAATAAGATCCCACTTCATGTGTATCAGAGCCCCTCAATGACCCTATTTAAGTGCAACCCTGACAATTGGATGGGTGACCATAAATTCATCCAGGGGTGACACATATGTCCATTATGGACAGCGGTAGTCAGTGGTGATCATAGAATCACTCTAACAATGACCATCTAACTATGGTCAATTAGGATACATGCCACCACAAACACTCGACTAAACTGTTAAACAAAATAAACTTAAACTTGCAAAACCAAAAAAAGCAGGCGTAGTCCAACAGAGGTAGCTCAAAAAACAGCCAGTATTAAAAATCCAATTTAATGTTAATGTGAGCACTTTTGAAGGGGTCAGTGCCCCAACTTCTTCAGACTTAGTCTGAAAAACATAAAGTTGTATCTTTCCTTTGTCTTAGTATTTGAGTGATTAAAACTATTTCTAAGAACAGAATATTTCAGAATTATTTTATTGCAGAAAATGCATTTTTAATATAAGTATTATATTTTGAGGTAACAATTTATTTATTTTGTGTATAATACAATAAATTCAGGGGACTTTTATTATCCTTTACATTTTTTATTTCATCTTTAACTTCTATTGTTTAGATTGGTTTACTATTAAAATAATGAAAATACTTTGCTTTTCCATTCATACTATCGAAAACAATGTACAAATCTTGAAATAACTTGTGTGCATATTATCAAATCATATCCTTGACAAGGTAGATTTGATATTAATATTGAAAGTGTAAAATAAACTTCCTAAGTGTTCTACCATCCCTGTACCACGTCAATCTTTTCTTTTTTTTTCTTAAACATGATATTCACATAGAAGCTCATGCCCCTCTGCACCCCCACACCCCCTGCTAACTATATATTCCACCTCTGAGATCACACTACAGTGAGGAAAAGGCTGAATGCCCCAATCTGCACTGTACTGTGATCTTTAGATCGACTTCATATCAGTGAGTGCATAGTGGCATTTGCTATGCCCTACCGATGGTCAGCAACATGACAATCAACCATCTGCCATCCAATATCCCATCTGCAGAGCATGTGCATTTGGGATTTTGATAGTAAACTGTTTAGATTGCTTTCTGTATCTTAATGTGTTCCTCAGTATATTTTTTGATATTTTCTTTTAAAAACATGTATATTCATTGTATCTACTGTGTTATCTATTTGTCTATTAAATTTTTCATTAAGTTTTAAAACACCTCTGGAATGTCTTGAGTGACAGAATATTTCTTACTGCTTCCTGGAATACTTATAACATTTATACTATTAATTGTAGATTTATATTTGCTCTATTGGCAAGCTCATCTTTACTTTTGAAGTAAGAAAATATGCATACAATTTAATATTTTCCAAACTAATTGCAAACTCATCATTTAATATTTTTGATAAGCTTGATTTAACTTTCATCATTATTATAACTTCTTTTTCCCTTATGTAGTTTTAATTTTCTTCAATTAATTACTCCAGTAATTTAGTAGTAATTTCCCAAGCTATCCTTTTATCATAGTACCATACTGATATTTTTCCCCCTAAAGAAGCTGTCAGTAAATTTCATAATATGATGTTCCTACCCTTTCGTTTACTATTTTTGGTCCATATAGTCTTGTATTTCCTTTAATAACCACTTTTTAAATTTATACATCCTTGTTATATATATGATAATATACTACTAAAAACAGTATATTTTCTATGTGGAATATATAAGCTAAAGGTAATAACATTATGATCAGATAAAGGACGTGGGATTACTTTGACTTTTTCTAGCTTGGGGACTAATTATTGCATATATAAATGCTGTTCTAGATTAGGTTCTGAATGTAATAATGAATAAAATAATAATTTAGCATCTGCATAGATATCATTTAATGACTTAACTTTGAACCATTGCTAAGTGCTTTAACTGATGCTAAAATTCCAGGTTTTGAGTTTGTATTTATTATATTTTTGTTTACTATATACCTTACAAATCTCCTCCCAGGGTTATACTTCATTTCATATTTGTAATCAATATGCGTAAATGTTTTTTAGAATATTTAACCCCAAGGCTGAGAATCCAGTGCAGAGTGGCCAATGTTATAACTGTTTCTTGAAATTCTACTATTAACATACATGCATTCAATTGATATCACTATGTATTATTTTAGGCATAATAGCCGACATTTTCTAAAGAATAGCTGTTCCTCTTTTCTATTTCTTTAAAAGAGGAATATATCACTATTGTGTATTTACTTGAAATTAGTCTTCTAACATCACTATCTTATAAGTGAGTTTCCTGTAACAGTACAAATTGAGTTTGTTTACTTTAAAATATCTATTTCAATGTCCCACATTATCACCACTGTTGAATCCATCCATCCATCCATCCATCCATCCATCCATCCATCCATCCATTTACAACTGCTCTTTCCCTTTTTTGCATAAGAGGTCGAGGTGTCACTTCAACAGTGACAATCATCTAGAACCAATTTTACATCGGCAGGTGGCTACTCTTACTCCTCTTCCAAAACATTATTTTGCTGTATTGTTCCTACAATTTCCATTTTTTCCATGTAATTTTCTCTTACTTCTTTCTAAAGGTCCCAATGCTAGTTAATTTATAATATTTAATACTTCAGATATGGTTGGTTTAGACTTTGATTTCCATTTTCTAGTAATTGCTTTTTTGGCAGCCACCAGAATTAATCAACAAGGACTTATTATATCTAAGCAATTCAGATCTTGTATTCCAGCTCAAAAAAACCCCCAAAAAACATATCCTTAGTTATACTCAATATTTCTGACAGAGTGCTCTGTATAGAATTTTTGAAGTCTGCCAATTCATTACACTCCCAAAACATATGTTCCTAATTACCTTTTTCTTCTTATCACATTTTCGACATTTGCCATCTACTTGAGGGAAAAATTCTTTGGAGTTTGTTTGGAGGTATAAAAATACCTATGCAAACACTTCCCAGTGACAATCCAAAATCTTCTAGACTTTCTTGCATACTTGGGAGCCATACATATGTCATCCCATTGTTTTCTTGTGAATTGCTTATCCAGTCTCTCTTACCAATCTT